>NC_135179.1:9089364-9399591 GCF_041146795.1 Maylandia zebra | reverse complement strand
ACGTGTGAATGTGTTTGTGAGTAACACATGTGTGAAGCCATGCGATTCTAAGTTTGTGAAGCCATACATCTACATCACACTGTGGACAAGTTGCAGCGAGATGCTGCATTTACACACTAGCTTTCATTTGTGGTCTAGATGGATCAAAACTATCCGCATTTGAAGAGTTTGCAATAGAAGATGTGATTTGCTATATTCAATTAAAACCAGACTTCAAAGTTTAGCTTCAGTTACGCGTGAAGATTCATTAATTCAGATTTTTTTTTTTTTAGATCAGTGACTTAAGTTTATGTATGTGTTGCTCAAAGGCTTCAAAGGTTTCTTGGGTAACAGAGCAACAAGTTAATGACCCCGGACAAACTACACATGAGAAGAGATCTAAAAACTGACTAACACCAGAAGTGGTGGCGGCAATTAGAGAATCTGACATTCAGATGGGCGTTGTACAGTAAGACACTTTTAAGATCACCGAACTCATGCACATTTCTACTCATTTTGTTGCTGTATTGCCTGATGCTGTTGTCTGTCTAGCTAAAATGTCTGTGTGCTTGCCTGCAGCTTTATATATATATATATATTTATATATATATATTTGTTTTTTTTAATCACCAATGCACAGACCCAGTGGGGGGTAAACTTAGGCCTGATAGACTGCTGCGCTTCCAATACACTAACGGAAACCGTGAAGAATAAGTGCAATTTTTTGTGGCTAGAAATTCAATTTGCACAAAAGTACTTCCATTATTTCAAAATCATCAGGCCTACCTCTAAATCAACGAAACGCTATTCTAATCAGGAACCATACATTTATTTTGACTCTTCACGACAAAAATTTGCAGTATTCTAATGCATCTACCTCTTTTTACACCTGCTTCTTTTTTACAATAAGTAAATTAAATCTGTAATTTAACCTACTTTTGCCCCTGTCTTTTGCTTTGTTAGGTTTCTGTTTTCTTTCTCCACCACTGAACATTAAAACACATGTTTTCTGACACGGAGGAGTATTTTTTTTTCCAAAGCTCTCTTCATCTCACTTAAGCAAATTGTTTGAGGCTTTTAAATCATTTCATACGTGCAGCTGATCCAAAACTACTAAAGTGTGGGAGGCTGCAGTCGTGAGTAGATGTAACAACTTAACCCCTGCGACCTCAGCTGTCCTGCCTGTGCAAATAAAACGTCAGCATCCGGCTGTGGAGCCCCTCCTCTGACAGCTCCTCTTCCTTCTCTTCACACGGGACTTGACTGGCACAAGGAATGGATCCAGTGTTTTAATCTGTACCCATAACCATGCTGACACTGGTATGTGTGTGAACGAGTTGCATAGGTTTACTGCATAGCCTGTGTTTAACAGAGAGAATCAAAAGCCACCACAGCAGACAGTGAAATAAGAGCTACTTCCAGAAACCCTTGCTTAATCAGTGCACCAACACCACCTACACACTTCTACTGACAGGTGATCTGCACACCAAAAAGGGAAAAGCAGAGACGAATTTTTGAGGGTTGTCACTGTATATGAGTGCTCAAAAAGCTTTCTCTAAAAATATGACCACAACTGTTGGATGTGGATAATAGATACAGTTTACAGTACGTGTGTGTCATGTTGATAAACATCCTAGGATTCGTAAGAGCAATAGAACAACAAATTGTGATAGTTTAGCTAGATCTTGACAGCTATGAGCAAGAAAAGCTTTGCTTGAATGTTAGCAATAATCCATGGCTAATGGAAACTGCATGAAGAAAGAGGAAGCTGGATGCTATTTTTTTTTAATCAGAAATTTTGATCATGAAGCATTTTCACACCAGAAAAATAACCAAAAAGGAAGAAAAAACAAGCTGTGGTCAGTAGAGGACTGGTTTGAATTTAAGAACTGCAACATGTCAGCTTTAAAATTGTCCCTTCAGGGCTTTTCCCAGTGCCACTCTCTGTAGAAAGAAGTGATGAAAGAACCAAGATCATGCAAGGGAGCAGCAGTTATTACATTTTTCCATTTTCAGCTGACAGTCTGCTGCTCATCTTAAAGAGCTCAAAAACTGCTGGAGCTACCAATAATGTCCTGGAGGATAGTAGCATTGCACTGTGTCTGCTTTTTCTGAACACTAGCACACATGCTTGTTATATTCTAACCTTTTCAGCTTTGTGTTCTTAGTCTTTTCTGCACACCTGGAGCAACAGGTGGTCACATTCAAAAAGTAACATATTCATTCCATTTAAATGTATCAACAACTGGCATAAGACCTTCAAGATAAATAAGGTTAAATCAAAAAGTGTTTACATGATTTTTTGACATGTTGGATGTTTAGAGGAAGATGCAAACATCTTCCATAGAGAAGAAGAAACCACAGAGAGTGATATATAAATGTATCATGACCCAAACTGATCATTATCATCAGCAGAAAAATCAATACAAATTTTGATATCTTGTGTGTTCACTTTTATCCCTGCCTAACAAAATATTTTACTGATTCAGCTTTCAGAGGTGGGGAACTCCTATTCAATCGGAAAGCATAAACATGAGATTCTAAACGACTTGTAGTGTTTAGTTCTGTGCTGCACAAGCATAAGTACTCACACAAAAGCGTGGTAAACAAAAGCCCATTCCCTCGGTCTTTCCAAAACGTTGTAGAGGTAATTCTGGAGCCGCCGGTAGCGTGCGTTTCTGCGGTTGCTCTGCGCGCTGTAGGTCAGCGGCTTCCCCAGCAGACTCAGGCGGGCGCCCTGTTTCCTCTCCGCTCCCACCGCACCTGCCGCGGCTGGAGACAGGAGACCGTCCCCGACACCCACAACGTTATTCATAGTCTGCCGTCCGCACTCCACATCTTTTAGTGGGTAGTCCTGCCCCCGACGTCCAGTCGAGGTCTTTAGCCAGATCCCGCTGCCGCCGCTTTCGTCGCCGGTATGACTTCGCGGCATGGCATAACTAGCGCAAGCGTGGAGTGCGCTGGGAGACCGGCAGGCATTCACGTGTGGCCAAGTGCTTTTGGGCCAGAGGGTGTGTGGCTACTTTGACTTTCACTACACACTAAGTACAACAAAGCAGTGGATGAAGAGTTAAATAACTAATCTATTGGCTGAACAGTTTCACGGTCTGGCTTGAACACTTTGGCCATCTGCGCGAAGCTGAAGAAGAGTTGGGTTATGAAGGTGTGGATCCATCGATACATTTGACGGGGGGGAGGGTTCTCCCACACTCTCTTTGTTACTCAACTCACTCTCACGCCGGTTTGGCTCTTTCTGGCAAAGTGTGTGAAGCCTGCCGGTGCTCTGCTAGTCATGGTGCTCTTTTACGCATCAGACGGGAAGGGCGCAGCACCACCCGCGCCACGAGATTATTAGATGTCGTAAATCTGGACTTGAACGATAGCAGATTTTCAATCTGGGTGATAAATGTTAACCGAAGAAACGTCAAGAGAGATATATATGCACCGATGACGCAGATTTTACGCAGGTGATGAAACTGCCCAATAACCCCCCAAAGAGTGATCACTGTGCTTGGTTTATGTAAGAAAATGCATCAAATAGCAAAATAAAGATACCTTATCTACAGCTAATAACATAGTTTCTTTGAAACGCTTCTACAAAGAAAGAAAGTCCCTCTGGGGGTAAGACTTTCAGAGGAAGTTAACTATGAAGTAGTAGCCTGTAAAGGGAAATACTAAAGAGTGTACAAGGATTAACCTACACACATATGCCTAAATAAAACTTGAATGACTGCTTACACTTAAAGGAGAATGAACAGCACATTAACATTATTACATACTAGGAGAAACAGAGTTTACAGTAAACAGAACTGGACTCAGCAGCTGTAGAAAAGATGGTCCGCTCGGTCCAAAACTATTTCCGCCCAAAACAGAATATGCTTTGCTGGTAACAGCTGCGTCACGCTCTTCCCTACTGACCGATCACGTGACCCGTGGAGAACTACTGCCTTATTTTCCACCTTTACTGGATACATCCAGTTAAATGTACACGATGTGTTCTCGAAAAAAAAACATGAATTAGGCTTGAATTTAAGAGCTGTAATTAATTATTTATTTAATTGCTTGCTTGCCATAATAACTTAAACAACTTCGGTAGCCCTGAAGCTGAATGGTTTTTTACTCTAAACCTTCTATCTGATCACTTTTCACTAACTTCTTTTGTATTTAATTACAACTAAGTATTTTCAGGCCCAACTTAACAGCTTTTGTATTAGTAATAGTTGTAGAAGTGATGGCCATCAGTTTCCACCACGTTAGCTAGAAAAACAATACAGTTATTATTCGCGTACATGGCTTGTTCCAGTTCCAATCCAAGCCTGACCTCTAGTGGTCAATCATAGGACGTACGGGGGTTACCCACTTCATGGCCTGCGCCACAGCGTCTATCTAGACCAGGGGTAGGCAACTCCAGGCCTCGAGTGCCGGTGTCCTGGAGGTTTTAGATGTGTCCATTATCCATCACAGCTTATTTAAAGGGCTAAATGACTCCTCAGCATTTCTTGAAGTTCTCCAGAGGCCTGGTAATGAACTAATCATTTAATTCAGGTGTGTTAACCCAGCGTGCGATCTAAAACCTGCAGGACACCGGCACTCGAGGCCTGGAATTGCCTACCCCTGATCTAGACGTTCTTGAATTTTCTCATGAATATTTCCATTTTATCGTGGTTTTGACTTTTGATTGATTTGATTGAGCATACATGAAGACATTTTCTTTCTTTCTTTCTCTCTGGTTTATCCCTATCAGTTAAAGTGTTTTATTCATATTTATTTTTTGATATAAATCATGGCTGGAGGAATGATTTAAAAAGAGGAAAATGTAATTTCATGTTCAATTTTTTATGAATATACACTACAGGTCAAACGTTTTAGAACACCTAAATTTTTCCAGTTATTTATTGCAATTCCAGTCGTAAAAACCCATGAATGGATAGCTTGAAATGGTACAAAGGTAAGTGGTGAACTGGCAAAGGTTAAAAAAAGGGTAAGTTTACCCAAAAGTGAAAAATAATGTACATTTTCAGAATTATACAAAAAAGGCCTTTTTCGGGGGACACATAATGGGTTAACAATTTAAAGCTGTTCTGCAGCAATAGACGTTGATCAAGCCTTAAAAGCTGGTCTACTAATTCCTACAGGTGTTCCAACTTTTCTGGATTACTTACAAGCGCCTCTGTCTGCATAAAAGCAGTGTTGGAACATACTGTGGTACCATAGCCTCGTGAGCATCAGCTGAACAGTATTGTACTGCAGAAAGTTGTGTGTTGCTACCAAAATGGCGAGAAAAAGACAATCAACAATGGAAGAGAGACAAAACATCATAACATTTAAAAATGTAGGTCAGTCCTACAGAGAAATTGCAAAGAATCTCAAGGCGTCAGTGAGTACAGTTTCCTTCACCATCAAAAGGCACTCAGAAAATGGGGCAAACTCTGACAGGAAGAGGTCTGGCAGACCCAAAGCCACAACTGAATCAGGGGACAAGTTTCTAGGAGTTAACAGCTTGCATGATAGGGGGCTCAACAGCTTCAAGCATAGCTTAATAGTGGTCGTAATAAGCAAGTCTCAGTTTTAACTACAGAGAAGACTTCGAGCTGCAGGTTTGACAGGATGAGTTGCAGCAAGAAAGCCATTCCTAAGATGCCAGAATAAGACAAAGAGGCTTGTCTGGGCCATGAAAGACTGGAAGAAGGTATTATGGACTGATGAAACAAAATTTGAAATCTTCAGTTCATCACACAGGATCTTTGTACACCATTGAGTAGGCGACAGGATGGTTCCACAGTGTGTGGCATCAACTGTCAAACATGCAGGAGGAAGTGTGATGGTCTGGGGCTGTTTTATTGGATCCAGGGTCAATGACTTGTACAGCGTGAGAGGCACCCTGAACCAAAACAGCTACCACAGCATTCTGCAGCGGCATGCAACACTCTCTGGTCGGCCCCTAGTTGGTCAGGGGTTCATCCTACAGCAAGATAATGATCCACAACATAAGTCCAAGCTATGCCAGAAACTTACTTAGGAAAAAAGAACAAGACAGTAAGCTTGAAAGTATGGAGTGGCCAGCATAGTCTCTCCCATCGAGCTGGTCTTGGGACGAACTGGAAAGAAGAGTGAAAGCAAAGCAACCTACATGTGCCCCACATTTATGGTAATCTCTGCAACAGATATGAGAAGAGCTTTCGATTTTTATTGTAATGTGCCACCGGGGTGTTCAGCTGTTATATCTGCCAAAGGTGGCTACTTGAGTCAAAGGTTTAGAATAAAGTTTGGTTTCTAAATTGATTCCATGATTTCTTTTTTAACTCTTATTGCTTATTTGTACTATGCTTTCATTTCAGAGCTCAATGAGACATTAAACTGCATAATTTTCAATAAAAACCTGAAAAAATTGGGGTTTTCTAGTGTATATAGATAACACTTCTCTTTTCAATAAATAGATTCGAAACTACTGCCAGCTAGACTAATGCTGTTTACTGTACACTGACTAATTTCAGTCATTCGGCTCTGTGAACAGAATTTGAGACCAGGTTTGTTTCTTCGTGCATTTGGGGGTTAAAATTCAAACTGCTTCATTTTAAGGGTTTTTGTGACGATGTGTCACTTTCGACGCCTAACCCAAGAAGAGCTGTGCGCGGTGTTAAGAGTATTCAAGGATTAATCGGTCCTTTGAGGATCACTTTAAGTGCTCCGCTGTCTTAACTGGCACGACTTCAGGACCAAGGACAGCGAGACACAAATTTTACATTGGTCGATGACAACGTAGATATACATAGATATAAAGAGAGAGAATAGATGACCTATTATACTAGCAGCATTGGTTGTGTTGCAAGCAAACAGTGACGATAGGTGAGAGAGCGATCGAGAGGATGGTGGCTATAGTCGGTGATAGAGTGTGTATAGAGAGAGAGGGAGAGAGAGACAGTGCAACGGTTGGGATTAGGTTTATATTCTGGAGGTTGGACGGGATTACGCAGCGCAATTCCCCGTGCTGCGCGGTGCTCTCTGGGATTCACCACACGGCATTTCTCAGTTTCCACGAACTGATCGACGATCCCTCCCACACCCCGCGGTCCTCCAGAGATACACTAGCTATATGGAAACATGGCCAACGTTCCGCAGATCGTGAAAATTGGGATTTCACTGAAGATGCTTCCTAACAACACAGCCGTGTACTTCAAATCCGACGGGACCCGGTTCGGACAGACCCGAACCATCAAGCTTCTGACCGGGTCGAAGTACAAAATCGAGGTGGTTGTTAAACCAGGAGCGGTCGAGGCCACGTAGGTAGCCCATGTGGATTTTCCTGACCAGGTCATAACCCAACCAAACTGCTAGGAAACCTATTAATCCAGGGAGGCAAATATCACGTCCAGATCACCATATTCTAAATCTATATTCTATTTTTGGAAACGCAAAGATCATTTCATTTATCAAAGAGCGTCGCTGACATATTTTCAGGCATTCAGATAAACGTTATTGGAGGATGGCGATAAAAGCTCAGAAAGCCTTTCAAATAATGAAGATTTTTCCTTCTGTCTGATTTGCTATTTTTGATGATATTTTCCCTTTAAATAATTATTTCTATAGCGACCTGTGGGGTTGTATGACGTTGTTTTACGAATATTTTATTAATCCTCCCTGAATTTACTAAATATTGGGACTTCTTTGTCGTATTGTTTGTTTCTGATTTAATGTATTTCCCATTTAAAGCGAAATAGCCTGCACTACAGCACCACTGCTTTTCTGCTTCATCTGCACTGAGAGTAATTAGATACATGTCTTTGTTGTAACTGACCAAGGATAAGGCAGACGCACTGATACCACTGACTTTAGCAGATATGCTGAAGAGAAGGCAAGTGCAGATTTTAAACCTGCAGTCGATTACAACGATGTTCTGATGGTCTCTGTATTTTAGGCTTGATTTTGATTTTCAAGCCTAAAATACAGAGAGCCTAAAACAACACACCCCTTTTCCTCTTTTAAGTAGCTTTCAATAATAATAATAATAATAATAATAATAATAATAATAATAATAATAATAATAATAATAATAATAATAATAATAATAATAATAACTGAATTAGAAGCAAGCCTTGCTGGAGCGCTCAACGGGGTAAAGAGACTGTTTCCAAGTTCAACGTTCAAAAGTTGGATTTTACGTGGAGCACATAAAGGCAGCATAAACCCCAACTGGCTGCACGTCAAATCCCCCGCAGATTAGGACTCCAGTGTTTGGGCTTTGTGGCACCGCCCTCCTGGGATTTGCCTACAATTCATGATTATGTAATGTGAGTTGTCGTACTCGCATCTCCCAATAAGGATTAGCGTCGGATATTTAACTACCAGGATGTAAAAACATCACTGAAGGAGCACTCCAATATAAAACTAGGTCACACACGCAGTGATGCATAGGTGGTGTTGAACTGAATGTGGGGCAAGCCAGTGAAGCCCAGCTGTAGCCCTATTTCACCAACTGATTTGTCAACACAAGGCTCTCTCTCTCTCTCTCTCTCTCTCTTCCTCTTCCTCTGATTTTCTCTCTCCCTCCCTCTTTGTGTAAAACTATTTTCATTCATGCATTTCATACCTTTGCTGTTTTGTGATGATTCTATTTTTGCTGTGTGATCTGGTCAATGCAGGTCAATGAGCGTGGGTGGGGTGACCTTCCCCCTGGAGCAGCAGTCTAAAGACCCACAGTCTGTGGTCTATACTGGCCTGTACGAGACAGAAGGTGTGGCACATACCAAAAGTGGAGAGAGGCAACCAGTTCAGGTCAGCATACAGGTATGGATACACTGTGCACAGCACAGAGGTGGAAGAACTGTTCTCGTGTGTTTAGGAATTATGTTTTGATATGAGCTGGTAAAGAAACCTGATGAAGAGCTTCCCTGTTCCCAGTAAGCTCTTTAAAAAAAATTCTAATTCTTTAACGATGGTTTTATCATTCATGTATCTTCAATTTGGATTTTGGTTCTCTTGATTGACTTTTTATCAGTTTTGCAAGTCATGTTTACAGTTCCACTCATTTTAAGACGTTAAACATGGTAGTGTTTTGTGTTTTTCATTGTAGCAACCAAGGCCCTTTTTGGCTCCAGAAATAACCAGATCATCTATTTATTCTTAATCTGGATGCATTTAGACTACTTACCTGGTCTTCTTAATATATCTCTAGATCCTCCACCAGCTTTGTTGTGTCATATCTTACAATTACTTCAACATAATAATAACTGTGGCACACATTTTTACTGAAAATAGGAATAAATGGGATGGAGACAGATTAAAATCAAAACCTGCTGATAGAAAGATTTGGTCTTCACCAGCCCTTTAATCACCAAGTGATCTCATCTGTGTTCAGCCACTTCACCTTATCTATATCTGTGTTTCATAATGTTCTTATAATCCTGAGATTAATGTCAAGTGATGGTCTTACCATGCCTGTTTATGTTGTCATGGTTCTGGTTCTGGCAGTGTTTCTATGGTTACAGAGTATCTTGATAGCCTCATTTTTTTATCCAAGGTTACCAGGTAGATGATGAATGTTTCGAGGGTGGAAATATAACCTATTTAGGGTTTCAACTCTGCTCTGTCTTCCAGTGAACAGTAAAAATATCAAGTATTGAATTTCCTGGAGCCCATGGTGATGTTTTATTCTTAATCAGCTTTGCGAAACCCAGAAATGTCTCTAATGTTCTAACACAGGTGGCTAAGAAATAAACCCAAAAAGGTTAACAGTGACTGCGGTCAGTTGTGTGTTAACAGAGTTTGTTAATACACTTGGATTAAGATTGGAACTTAACACTGAACTAATAGAAGTAATTCTGTCAAACTTTCTACTATGTTTTATGCAAATGAGGACCCAGATGAAGGACACATGAGGCAGGAATACACCAAAATCCCAGTTTAATGCTAAGCTGATTCAAACTCACAATAAGCCAAACGGAGAAATCAGGAATCCAAGAATACAGATGGACTGACAATTTACACAGGACATACATATTCATGTGTGTGTGGGTGTGTGGGTGTGCAGAGAGTAATTGAATAGACAAGACTAATTAAAGAAGGAAAGACAATCACAATGGAGGGAAAGCAACCTCATGATATACAGTGAGTCTCAGCTGGTATGTCCTTGATTCCTTTCCTTGCGTTCTCAAGTCTTAGGTCCTCTTATGCCTGAGGGAGAAACATGACATGTGAGGAGTTGAGGCATTTAATCAAAAAGAAACATTATGTTAAAGTGATTTTAATCGGTGATGTGTGGCACAGCTGCATCACCGGTCCATTGATTTGTGATAGCCTGATACAGTATTTTATGAGCGTAGGAGTACCTAAGACTACTTTTATATTTACACCTACATTTAAGCATATTCACAACTTATATATTATATATTTATATCATATCTCAGTATTTGTGTAATATTACTGTTGTGATCAGAAGGCTATATATATTCATCATGGTCATGAATGTCATGTTAATTTTGAACTTTTAATTACTTTTTCCAGGGTGGATTGATTGTAAAGCATATGTCTTTAATGACTTCAAAAAAACAACAATTAGATGCACAAGTTTAATCATCTCTGTCCTTTTCTCACTCCACATGCCACTGCCATTCTTGTTAATAGCCATCGATTACTGTAATTTACTTCTTTTCGGTCTTACTCTAAAATCCATCCACAAGCTCCAACGCATCCAGAACTCTGCTGCCCATATTATCACCAGGACCCCTTCTATCCATCACATCACTCTTGTCCTGCAGCAGCTTCATTGGCTCCTGGTCAAATATCGCATCAATTTCAAAATACTTTTGTATACGCTTAAGGCAATTCATCATCTCTCCCTTCCATATCTCTCTGATTTGGTTCAGATCACCATCCCATCTCGGTGTCTCAGATCTTCTTCTTCTCTTTCTCTCTCTGTCCCCTCTCCCCGTCTTGCCCATCTTTCCACCATGGGGAGCAGGGCTTTCAGTTGGTCTGCTCCTCGACTCTGGAATTCCCTACTTCCTGATTAAGGAAATATCACTTTCTTCTCTCTTTAAGTCTAGACTCAAAACTCACTTGTTCAAATTTGCTTATCCCACATAACCTTTCTACTCTGCTATTTTAAATTTGTTTTATGTGTTGTGCTGTGTACAGTGTCCTTAAGTGTTCTGAAAGGCGCTTTCAAATAAAATGTATTATTATTATTATTATAAGTTTGAATTTATTTATATTTTCTGTAATCCACACAGAGTCAAAAGTATATATATAAATTCTTCTCTTGTGTCCTCTACCAGAGGCCTGGGAGCTTGAGGGTCCTGCGCAGTATCTTAGCTGTTCCTTACTGCGCTCTTCTGGACAGAGATCTTGGATGTTGTTCCTGGGATCTGCTGGAGCCACTCACCTAGCTTGGGAGTCACTGCACCTAGTGCTCCGATTACCACTAGGACCACTGTTACCTTCACCCTCCACATCTTCTCGAGCTCTTCTCTGAGCCCTTGGTACTTCTCAAGTTTCTTGTGTTCCTTCTTCCTGATGTTGCTGTTATTCTGTATCGCTACACCTATCACTATGGCCATCTTCTTCTGCTTTCTGCTTGTCTACCACCACTATGTCTGGTTGGTTTGCCACCACCATTTTGTACGTCTGTATCTGGAAGTCCCACAAGATCTTAGCTCGGCCACTCTCCACCAAGATCTATCTCAATTTTGGTAGCCATAAACAAGATCCTGGCATTATTATGGCTGGATATTTGACCACTGTTTGTGACAGAGTTGGTAGAGTTCATTTAAACTGGTTTGTTTGCTGACATGGACTGAGCTTTGATGTGTGTTTCCAGTTATTGTCCTGCTGGAACACCCAACTCTGTCTAAGTTTCAACCATCTAGCTGTTGATTTGAGGCAAGGTTGAAGAATTTGGAAGCAGGTCTCCTCCTTCTTTATTCCATCAATTTTGTGCAATGTACCAGTAATAATGGCAGCAAACGGCCCCCAGATCATGATGTTACCACCACTGTGTTTGACGGTTGCTACAGTGTTCTTAGGTTTGAAATCCTCATCTTTATTCCTCAGAACATACCTCTTCTCACTGCGGCCAAAGTAGCTCAATCTTTATTTTGTCCTATCAAAAACTTTTTTCCAGAAGGCAATCCGCTTGTCCATATAGGCTGAAGGTGTTGGATTTTCAATTAAATTTCAAGGGGCAGGTCTGTACCATCTCGCTCCACAGTGACATAAAACTTTTCACTGTGAACAGTGATGCTGGTTTTCCAGCAGTTTGCAGTTCATGGCAGGCTTGAGCCTTGGTAGTAGTTCCTGAACATCTCAGTCAACTTCCTCTCATCTCAGGGTGACAGTTTTGGGTATTGGCAAAGTAGTGACAAATCCAACTAAGTTTTAATATATAGAATTGTTTCAACAGGTGATCTTGGACTCTCAAATGGAATCGCAAATCTCAAGAAGACCTTCTTTCTTAGACTTCAGTGAGCTCCATGGACTATCCCATTGTTTTGAATATCCAGTGAGTGCTGTCAAACAAATAGTTTTTATGCTGGCAAATAAGAAGTTAATCGGCCTTAGCCTTTGCCAAGTTAAGACAGTTTAACTTAACAGGTTAAAGTGATAACTTAAAGAACCGTCAGCACCCCATGTATATATTTTATCACATGCACTGCCCACTCAGTCACAGCTTTTCATGCACCATGGATAAAAACACTTCCCTGAAGATTCACTTTGTATCTTTAATCGCAGCTTCTCCAGCATCCTCCGCTTTCCTTGCTCAAGTTCCATTTTAGAAAGTGTGACATCATTGAAGATGGTACATTTTTCTTTCAGCAAGCAGCACTACATAGATTTTTATGGCAATGAGAACACCTAATGCTAAGATTTTACATGAAAATACATTAATATATATTAATAAATTTAAAGTTTCTGGTTTTCTGGCAGTAAAATGAAATATAAATACATTATGAAATACTGTGTTATTTGTGTCTACATACATTTATATGTGTGACCCATCTGTTGAGTTCACACGCTGAGGCCTATGGGATGATCTGGTGTGTGTGTTTGGAAGTGTGTGTGTGTGTGCGTGTGCGTGTGCCTGTGTGTGCATCCATCTGTGCTGTCAGTATGCTCCCTTTTCACTGCATCTTCAAATGATTTTACACATGATGCAACAGGAGTCTGTGCCTTTATAGAGAGAGTACCCATGCATGTTCCAGTCTACCACACTGCATGTGCTCTACATCATTGTGTGCGCCAGTGTATGCACACAGTGGTACATCTGCTTCTGCTTCAGTTCACAGAGGCGGGAATGTTTGAAACGGTGTGGCAGGTGAAGTACTACAACTACAACAAGAGGGATCACTGCCAGTGGGGAAACAGCTTCAACAGCATTGAATACGAATGCAAACCCAACGACACGCGTACGCTCATGTGGGTCAACAAGGAGATGTTTGTGTGATGGTCTGAAAGATTTTTTAAATCATCTGCATGTTGTTTTGAAATGAAGACAATTCTGTGGTTTTACTCTGTTTTCTGTCTGTCTGCAATCTGCCAATATCGGAAAAACTAAAGGTATTTGAAGAGAAAATGCAGGATTTCCCTCCATTATGCCCTCAAGAATGTGTTCAGGCTCCTGCTAATTCATTTCTAATGGTTTGAAATATAAAATGCAGTGATGTTTCCAGTCTTTTCGCATTTATTGAGGCTAAAATTAAATGAAGTTTTATGAGGCAAATATTTTTTTTCACATGCAGTTTTTTTGTGACATCTGGTAAACCCCAAGTGTGACAAGAGTTACATGTATGTACATTGGTGTATGTGTGTGAGAGTGCCTGTGTGTTTAGTTACAGTATCTGTTTACATATGGTGCTTGTACAGACGTGCATGTACTTTGAAGCTACTGAACGTCTACAGAGAGTTTCATTTCAAAATCCAAACTTTCCACAAAAGGAAACACAGAGCATTCTAGTGTGGTTAAAGAAATTCTTCAGACATGCCTAAAAATGAATTACATCATTCTCTGTCTGATTTAACAAGTGCAGTAATTTATACAAGAATCAAAACAACTGTTTCTGTCACTGTAATATAAATTTAGAATTCAGTTCGGTTCAATTGAATTCAGCTTCATTTATGCTGTGCCAAGGCTGAAGGCTGTTCTTATTATCCAAACAGCTGTTTTGTTGGTGCTGTTGCCATTTTAAGTCATTATTGACTGCTTCTATGCAAACTTTGGTTAGTTGTTGTTACCCAAAATCATAACTGTCTTGTTTGATAAATGTTTTCAGCCCATATCATTTTGCAATGGATTGCACTTGTGAGTCTTGTGAGTCAGCAACCATGAAATTATCGA
Organism: Maylandia zebra; assembly: GCF_041146795.1. Classification (NCBI taxonomy): domain Eukaryota; kingdom Metazoa; phylum Chordata; class Actinopteri; order Cichliformes; family Cichlidae; genus Maylandia; species Maylandia zebra. Next base: position 9,385,283 of record NC_135179.1, on the reverse strand, counting down.
AACTTTGCTGTCACACTTCGAGTGATTTTTAAAATAGTCCCAATTTTGGAATGAAACCCTCAGGGTAGTGTTGTGGATCACTGTGTTTTATCATTTGTGTAATACAGTGTGGCAAATAGGAGTTTTGGATTTGGGTGAAGTTGTGCCCCTGTCTAGTGTATGTTTATTCTCTCTACCTCTAACAGTGGTCCTTGCCACGGATATTTGTGCATAAAGACAAATAATTTATTTGGAATATTTGGACCATTTTGTTCTATTTAATGTGGTAAATATATGATATTTTAAAAAATGTATTTTTGTACAGTGAGTGGACCATGTGAAATGTTTTTACGTTACTGTGTGTACTTTGTAGAAATGACAACTATTTTCAATTAAATACTTTACTTACCTATGCAAGAAATTGGTGTCAAATGTGATGTTAAAATTTTTCTGTGGTGAAGTTTATATTCAGTATTGTTCTGACCTTTTTTGTGATAGTGTTGACTGTTTACATTGTAGACATTAAAATGAAAAATCTTTTTGCGTGGCACACTCATTCTGTGCTATGTTTAAGATTAGGAATAAAACTTTGTTATGCAGCAATAAGCTTATGTTGCTGGTGGGGAGCGGGGGGGCTTTGCTTAATGGACGGAGCATTTCTTCTCCAATCTTCTCTTTTCACTTTCAGTGTGTTTTTCCCACTGTCACTAAGTGCTTCGTCATAGAAGTTTGTGTTATTATTGGAGTTTCTTTCTAAAACTGTAGGGTCTTTACCTTACAATATAATAGACCTTGAGGTGAATGTTGTCGTGAATTGGCGCTGTATACATTTTTAAAAAATGGAATGGAATTAGGAACAAACAAAGAATCCATGCACATCCTCCGAAAAAAGTATAGTACAGAAGAAAATGGCTGACACAAAGGAAACCATACTGCAGAATCACATTATGTGCATACTCGCACAAAACATATTGCTGTTGTTTGGGTCATGTTTATAGGTGATTTATTAAGGCGTTTGGGGATAAATACAAGGATAAGACAATCTAGAAACAAGCACATTGTCAAAAAGAAGAATTTTGCATAAACAACATGAAATCATAGACCCATTCTGTCTTGTATAAGTGGTTCAGACTATTGGTGGTGTAAATGTGAGGGGGTATTTTCTTGGGATACCTTGGGCTCCGTAGGACCACTAAGCCTTATTTAAACACCACACTCTACCTGAGTATTACTGCTGACCATGTCCATCCCTTTATGACTACAGTGTACCCATCTTTTGACATCTTGCTGCTTCCAGCATGATAATGTACCATGTCACAAAGGTAAAATCACCTCAGACTATTTTTTTTAATGTGAAATTAAGTTTGGTATGCTTATCTGGTCTTCACACTCACCAGCTCTCAATCCAGTATTGCACATTTGGCAAGTGGTGAAACAGCAGGTGCATATCAAGGAGATTCAGTAGGTGAATCTGCAGCAACTGTGTGAAGCTACCGTGTCAATATGGAACACAATCGCCGAGGAATAATTCAAGCACTTTAGGGCATTATAGCAAAAATGAACTCCATGTAAAACTTGGATATACTGAGGTTCAGGAGACGAAGGCTAGATTGGCCACTTCTTGTAGTACAGTCATAAAGCCAGTTGGGGGAGCACGTGCACAAACTTGTACTCGAAGCAGGAATACAAATAAATAAATAAATCGATAGACCCAGCAGTTCCCGGATGTACAGTACTGCTGCACCTCCCCCCCTTCGACGCTTCTCTCCTCCCCTCCGCCACCGCCTGCTTGTCAAACCGAACCTCCTCCTCCGCTTACTGTCCCCTCCCAGCGGGTCTCCCTCCCTTCAGCCACTGCAGTGAAAGCCTCGGTGAAGGAGAGAGAAACGGTTAAGAGATCCTGAACCTGGGTGTAAAGCCAGGACGAGAGCCGAGAGCACCTACAGCGTATTTTTCTTGTATTTCTCGCCACAGCTCGGCGGCCTGCTGACTTCTGCTGTTGTAACCTCCTTTTCCGTTCACATCGCTTGGATTTCATCATCCGACCTGCAAGATGGTAAGCAGCAACGACTCTTATTTTCAACCTCCGCCGACTGGTGAACACACCAGTGGACAGGCCTGTGCTTTAATGTGTCGAATATAGCTCAGTTTTGACAGGTTCTCGCTCGTAGCGAGCGTTCCGCTTTGAGTGAACGGTCGAAAAAACGTAGAGCTGTGGCGAGAAGGAAACGCTTTTCTCACCCACTTTTGGCTCCCTGTCGCGCTCTCTGTGCAATACCCCAGGGCTGACAGTAGCCTGCAGCTTGTGGCCCAGATATTTCTTATCCCTTCTCGACATAGCCTACACTCTTATTAGCAACTAGGCCTGTGCAAATGAGTTTTCGAAACAAAAATACACGCTTATTAAGCCTAGGCTGGCGACTATTTGTGGCACATTTGACACAGCAGACAGGAAAATGTAACGGCTGCTTATGTTAGGTCTTTGCTCCTACTATATCGCACTGCATTCAAATATATAACATCCATCTCGGTGTGTTTTCTAGATAGCATGGCGCTGTGTTGATGGTTGCAACATTGTTTCGTCTGAGCCACTAAACTGTGATAAGTGCAATAATCGGCCGAGGCTACATTTGTATCATTTCTACCTGTGGTTGTAGAGGAGGCTTCCATAGTAGGCCACAGGCTTGTTCCTGCAACACACACTTCATACGATTGTTTGGTGTACGTGTGTGCCTATACATCGAGGGATATATATATATATATATATATATATATATATATATATATATATATATATATATATATATATATATATATATATATATATATATATAACGGCTGCTTATGTTAGGTCTTTGCTCCTACTATATCGCACTGCATTCAAATATATAACATCCATATATATATATATATATATATATATATATATATATATATATATATATATATATATATATGACTTGCTTCTAAAAACTGTAACCCAAATGCTTTTTACAGTAGGGTTGTTAAACATGTGGCCCGAGGACCAAAAGCAGCCAACTAGAGGGTCCAATTCCACCCACCGGATAGCTTTGCAAAGACATTAATTACTCTCTTTATTTCAATAAAATGCACTGCAGTTCTTGGTCTGGCGACGTGATGCCAGCATTACTACACAGGAGAAATCATGTATGCAAAATAGTGGAAGTATTTTTAGATATAGCCAAATTTTTACAATTGTAAATGCATAAAATGCTATTTTTTTTTTGTCTATTTACAAAAACTGGACATGTAAGAGTTTTGTGCCTATTTTAGATCCACTGTGATCTGTGAATTGTAATGTACATGTAATGACGGTTGGACCTGCCAAATATAGTAAAATGGATGTGTTGAAATTCATTTGTTTTTACGTATTTATCTTAATTACACCTTCATTTTACAATTGATGGTTCATCGAATGTGAAAAAATGAACATTTGAAGAAGCTGCTTGTAGTTCTTTGCACTTATAAAAGAGAGGAGACATTTAAAGGGGTGTTTTTCATACAGGCTATTATGCAATAGTTTTACTGGTCTGGCCCACTTGAGATCAGATTGGGCCCATGAAAAAAAGTGAGTATGACACCTCTGCTTTACAGAGCAATTATAAACTTAAGAATGATTAAATTAATTCCTATTTTAATAAGAGAAGTAGTTAATTAGTAGTAGTAGTAGTACATAAGTAAATAAATTGTGTAAGCATAGGCTGATATAGGGAAAGAGGAGGCTAAGGGGGATGAAGGTGGGTCCTTCGATGGCTTTGAAAAATCCAGATTGGGGACAATAACTGAAAATGCTTCGTCGTCTTCAGGTTGAGGTAAGTACCAGGAATAAAGAGCAGTGATTGGTCATTAAATAGGCTGACCTTTGCATATTCAAGGCTAAGCCCCATATATAACCTCTAACCCAAATGTTGTCCCAAAAGCCTCATGTACACTACAGAATGACTGCAGACCGTATTTATTGACAGTTCACCCATGATATAAAATAAGCAGTATCAACCACATCAACACTAGCTATTGGTCTTATTTATAATCTGTCTAGGGAGGGAGAATTTCCTGTTTTCTTGTTGCCTGGAAAAGGAAAAATTAAAATATTAATTCTTAATTGGGTTATACTAACAACATGCTAACATGTTAGTTCATGCTAACACTTATGACATCTAAAAAGTAAACGGTTATTAGAAACAGTGTTAACATTTTCTTTATCTTTTTCTTCTATAAAATGTTAACCAAAGTCAGATAGTTTGTCATGACTTGGCTATTATTAGACCTTTTTTCCCCCCCTTCTTTAATCTGTGTTATGCATATTGACTTAGAAAATTCAATCTTGGGAAGGCTATTGTGTAAGTACATTCCCATTTGCCACTGCATTGCTACTTGACGTAGTATGTACTCACCAGGTGCATATTCTTCCTGATAATCAAGATTAGAGAAGCAAAACCTCACTTCTGTATATTCTAGCTGATGTAAAATCACCAATTCTACAATCTCTTTTCACTAAGGCGGTATGAGGGTTGGTCCGGAGCCAGTGCTTAATCTCGAAGCAATTTGTCACATAATGACAGCAGGATCTCGCCATTAGAACTTTGTCAAGGCGGTATCAACACTTTTGCAGCTTTACAACTGAGAACTACTCGTGTCAAACACTAGAGGTGGGATTATTGTGACCAAGTAAAACTTTGTGACCATGTTGATGCCAGTGTCTAATGTAATTTAAAAAAGAGGGAAAAAAGCAGAGATTTGGTATGACTGTGAATTCAGAGCGGTGTATAAGCCAATGAAGTCATTCCTGCTCTCATTTTGTCTGCAATTTTCATGTTGTCATGTTGAGACTCTGCATTTATACACATCATTGTAAACAGCAGTCGCTGTTTATAGATTGCATTTGCATGCAGAAGCTTTGGTTTGAATATGACCGTGTTGCACATGTTTAGTTTAATTAAGCATGCATTTATAATAATCCTGACTGTATGACCGCAACAGTATTTAAAAAAAAAAAAAAAAAAGAAGATTGTAAACACCTGGTGTATATCATGCCCATGGATATTTGTAAAATGTTTATTCAGCAAAATTTTTTATTTTGTGTTTTTTATTTGTAGTGCTGCGGTCTAGGTAACGAACCACAAAAACAACATTGTGCGTATGTAGACATCTCATTCACTGGTTTTGCTGCTCGTTCTTCTTCTCATTGAAAACACAAGAGGTGTGATTGCGGTGGTTTGAGTCCCTTGCTTGCAAGTACATAAAAGGAACTGTTGTCCAGTCTGTTGGTAGAGTTATTGCTGTTTCTTTTTTTATTGTAAAGAAATAAATGAAATTTCCTGATCTGACACTTCACCAGCCCGGGCCTAGGAACATGTTTGCATTATTGCAAAGAGGATATTTGGAAACTGGGTTATTAGAAGTGAGTGTTACTCATACAATTGCTAAACAACTCTAAGGGGCCTACATCATCCCTGACTTTAATTCTGCATAAATTAGCGCAGAAAATTTGCATCTGTAAATAGAAAGGAATTCATAAATCACACACAAAAACCAGCTATTAAGAGCAGCATCTCATTACTTGGGGGCAGCAGTAACTGGGGGGTTCTTTACTTTGTCAGAGGAAACATTTTTTCCTGTGTATGCTTACCTTGTTAGATTTGCCCTGCAGCAATCTCAACTATCAGACCGTGGATTGTCAGGACATGCACGTCCTGCAGGCACTGTGGCAACCTATGGCTTGTCAGATGTATTCTTCTCAGCCGCAAGGAGAGGTTGGGGGCAGGGACGCGCAGTTGCTTAAGCATGTAGTGGAATGATCTGATGCTAAGGGGACCATATGCTGCCTAGCAATCAAGCGCCACCCACATAAGGATTGAGCTGTAGCTAATGTAAAAGAGATAAAAGCCACAGTGAACCACCAACAGAAGTGATGATCAACACTACGTGATCCACACAGCACTTCCAACCAGCCCACTCAATCTGGATTTATTCTCCTCACTGGCCATTGCATCTCTGCAGAATCCATGGCTTGCACTGGAGCCAGCAGTCACTAGCATAAGCTAAACTAGTCAGTTTCTTCAATAAACACCTATTTGTTTGGAAATCTATGTGCACAGTGAAAAGAAAAGTTTATTATCATTCAGAACTTACCTCTATAACCATTGGTAGGAACTTGATGCTCAGTGGATTTGTGGTACTAGAAACAGTTCAATAGAGCTTAAAGGTCAGATTTTTTTTTTTGTTGACTTACAGAGGGTGGTCAGTATGATAACTTTACTCTTGGCAAGAATCTATAGCTGATTGATGGCTTTGGGGATGATTTTTAAATCACATTTACCTCATCAGCATTCAAGGCATCAAAAGTACTACATTTAATTAACCTCTAAAAGCATATTTTGCACACTGTCAGTGGTAATAATGGAACCAACAGTATGGGGCTTCATTAACTAATAGCTACTGTCTTCAGCATTTTATCTGCCCTGAAACAATTTACCTGCAGTGGTCCATAGGTTTAGCGCATTAATGTAATCTCCTGTTGCTGGCTGAAATGATGATTTTGGTTGCCTAACCCCAATACCTACTCTTCACGAATGTGATGGAGAAAAATGATTGAAATCCTTAATAAACTGCTGCAATATATAAAAAAGGAACATCATTTGCTTTTAGGTCTTGTAACTTACTTGCATTGATACTCCTGCTGAGGCTACCGTTGAGGCTAGAGTTGCCTCCTGAATGAATCCTCACAGAAGTAGTATTTGTTAGTTTAAACTAAAATGCTACGTTTTTAAGATTTTGAAATTATTCATTCAGTAGCAATTCTAAGAATATATGAATCATACTTCAGTGTAGCCAGAAATAACCTTGCATCTCATTTAATACTACATGCTTTGTTATGTGAAACTCCAGGCAGGTCAGACGGTAAATGAAAAATATATGTAGCCACCTGTCACCCATCAACTGTATGCACTATGGCTTTGAACCCAAGAGTGTGGCATTTTGTCTGTACATGGGGCGTGATGAGCAAATGAAAAAAACTGATAACTCTCACGATTATATGGTAGCAACTTTTCCGTTATCTGGTAGGTATTATACTTTTGCGTGATGTGATGTTCTTGACTAATTGCAGAGCTAGCCTTAATCATGCCATGCTTTGTCATCTATTTGACACCTTGATTTACAAAAATAAATATAAATAAGAAAGAAAGATGTTTTTCAGTATTTGGCAAATACAGTGTAGTTTTATCTCCACTGTGTTAATTCATAAGAAGATTTAGGCATTGTTAGTTTACATAGAATTATGAGGCTTTCAAAACCCTCAGAAGACAGGCCCAAACCAAGGATAGAAATGGCTGAGAGGATTAGCCCTGCTGGAGTTCCTTCAGGCTGCTGAGATTGTGGTAATTATTTTCATATTTGCACTTGACTCCTAAATCTTGTACAGATCCTCACCACATTTGCAGACAGCCACACGCATCCATGGAGAAACACACACACACATTCTCATAAAAGCAAGGATAGATGCAAACACGGCAACCAAGACAATATTGCAAAACACGATTACAAAGGTGAGAGATGATGGAGATGAGCAGAAGAATAATTGAGTGCCTCTTCAAACAGACAAATGGATTCAAACTAGCAATGGTTTATTTTAATTCTGGTCTATGTAACTGAGCCTCTTTTTTGTTTCTTTGTTTTTTGGGTGTTTTTCTTTTCTTCTTAAGAGATCATTCTCAGTCAGTTGGTTATTAGCCTGGATTTTGCCTGCTGTACAAAGTTAGGCTAAAAAAATAAGGGTTAGAAGTCTATTTAAAAAGCAGTCTGAAAGCACAGCTCAGCTCAGCTCTGCTCTCTGCTGTGAGACTTGGTAATGTTTATCACAAAGCTCGGCTATATGGTAAGCTTCATACTTACAGACACATTTGTGCGGAGGAGGGGAGTCTTGTGATCCCTGAACTAACCAAATAAGCAGAGCAGAAAGAAAATGCGCAACAAATAAACTGACAGCTCTGCACACACACAACACACTTTTTCCACCTCAAGATTAATGGATCAGTAACTTAAATTGTGTGGAAACGTAATTCAGACACACCAAACCATACACACACAGATGCCTTTACATGGAATGCTGTTTTAATTGATTCCCTGTGTCCACATCCACACAGTGCACATAGCAGTTCTTTGCTTTTGAGCGTTCTGGTTTTGTGAACAGTAATTTTGCTTCTCACAAGTTCCCATAGATCTTAAAGACAACATCAGTTGCATATTTTTATCTAGCCAACATCCCCACTCCTAACGTACTGAGACCTTTAAGCTCCATAACAAAGAGAAGGTGTTAGAGAACAGTCGCGGGTGGGGACCATTGTAACGTTGCATGAACTGGACCTCTATTGTTTTTCTTGTAGGGCGGCAATCATGGTATACTACTTCTTACACTGAAACTTTGTTAGTTAATTCAATTCAATTTTATTTATATAGCGCCAAATCACAACAAAAGTCGCCTCAAGGCGCTTCATAGATACAGAGAAAAACTCAACAATCATATGACCCCCTATGAGCAAGCACTTTGGCGACAGTGGGAAGGAAAAACTCCCTTTTAACAGGAAGAAACCTCCGGCAGAACCAGGCTCAGGGAGGGGCGGCCATCTGCTCCGACCGGTTGGGGTGAGAGAAGGAAGACAGGATAAAAGACATGCTGTGGAAGAGAGACAGAGGTTAATAACAGATATGATTCAATGCAGAGAGGTCTATTAATACATAGTTAATCACCCATGTCTGCATACGCTTTAGTGGCTATGTCTTGGTGACATAACTTCTTACTCATTGGTGTTGCTAAACTTAACCTTTACCCTAACCATAACCGCAGGTGTGTTAATTTAAAGAAAAAAAGGGGTTTCCTTTAAGTACTGGGCAAACGGATTGCCTCATACACATGTAGCCTGCAAGCTAACGATAATTAAAGGGAAAGAAATGGGCACTAGGTAGAGTGTCAGTCCAGATTTCATCCTTAGCCACGAAGGTCTAATACATAAATACTCAAAGCAGAGAATTAAAGCCAAATCGGGGATCTTTAATACTTGAAAGCATTCATTTTCAGGGCAGCCTTTGTGTTGACTTGAAATGTGATAATAGCTGCTGTGATTTCAGACTCACATTGGTGGCCAAGCCAAAGACTCAAAGCAATTCTGATTACATTATCTGCTGAAAGTGTCATCAGCAGGGAGAGGGTGCAGTTTACCCTAAGGAATCGTAAGAAGCCAGAGAAAGAAGCTCACATATATTGTCTTGTATTCAGTAGGATTTTCAGATTTTTTTTTCTTGCATTTGGAGTTACTTTAACGAGCAATAACTGATTATTAATGCATACTATTGACTGTCTTTCGCTTGTACTGTTTCAGTGTTATGCATTATGAATGTATAACTAAGAGTGATAATGTTTTCATCTAAATTAAAAACAACCTAGGCAAGAAGTATCGATTGGTCCAGTTTGTCTCTTAGTCTAACGTTTGTGGTGTTATGCACAATATCTCATGCACCACCGTTAGGATTCAGCGAGTGATGTGTGCCTCTGCTTTGTTCCTGCATTTTCTACGCTATGCTAATTTGCCTAGAGCACACACTGCAGTGTTGATTAATTTTTAGGATTTATGCAAGTCATCGCTTCATTCCAGCATGTTCTACATTGCGCTCGCTGCACTCAGGGCACTTCAGTGCAAGTGTGTACGTGAGTGTTACAACTCTGATTTAATCACAGTAGAAAAATGTGAAAGTTTTTCGTATCAATGATATCATTTTGTTTTATTGTTATTTATGTAAAACGAGGAACTGATTTCTTGTCAGAAGTATTATTTTTCAATCATTTGAGCAGGGAAGTGAATGACTAGTGTCACAGCCTCATGCTGCTGCTGTCCTTTTGACAGAAGGTTTGAAATCCCAACCCTCACAAAGGCTTATTGCAGATGGTTCTATGTGGAAATCTGCATACAGTTTTAGTTTTGTGACTGTCTTATTGTGGCCCACCCTCACCTTCTGTTTTCAAGGCTCAATTTCATAGATTTTTGGGGGGCAGCATCGGTCCATTTTTTGCTTTTAAATTTCTTGGCTGGCTTTTATTGCACTTTAAGTTACAAATTGTCATCAGCTCCATTAACATTATCTTCACCTGTTTCTCCTCTGCTCTGTGCACACACACAAAAAATTCATCCTTTATTTAGCAATGAAAAAAAAATATTTTTAGATCTTATATCTATAGAGGGAGGGTGGCCAATAGTAAATAAAACATTGGAACCTCTGCTGTACTGTTCACCTGTTTATGACTTCATATGACTAAGTTTTCTGCCTTTTAGAGTAAATTAGAAATGCAGTTTCTCGCTCACTATGCACCTTCTTATTGTTTCAATTTGTTATGAGAATATATTCTCACATCTTGCCAAAGCCTGAAAAAAGTCCTCCAAGTCTTTAGGCCCATGTATTGAATTCGTCACTCACTGATGTTATTACTGGGCCCTGTGGGTCTGTAATTGGCCAGATTCTTGTGCCGGTCATTTCTTTGCGACTCAACCGGCCGTGATGCCAAGCTCTTCATTATACAGAATGTGTTTTGTGCGCTGAGGCCTAATTGATTCTGAATGAATCATGCATTATAAATGAGCCAACACTAGTCTTTCTCTTGTGCCTGTGTTCTGGTCTGTGTATGTAAGATGCTTTTTCATTTCACGTATCACCCTCCCCTTTTCTGATTTTTTTTTTTTTATATTCATCCATCTGGTATCCATCATGAGTATTTATGGCTGAACAAGAGCTGCCAAAGTGGTTTATTACAGAAGACATGACAAGAGTTACTCCTGACCCCAGGAGGTAGGCCTTAGTAAGTAAACCTGTAATCCTCAAAACCAAATCTTCTTTGCAGTAAGTCTATTTACCTCCAGAGACCCTATAGCTAACACTGAACTGAGAGTGGCTGTTAGGGATGTAGTTAGAAGTATGCTCCTCAAACATTTGCACACCATTTTGTTGAGGTAGTTATTACAAAGTCTGCTTTTTTCATTATTTGTTTTGTTTTAGAGAGGCTTCCTAAATGTCAAAAATGACATAAAAATGTTATCTGTTAATCCGTTTTGGTCCATTTGGCTCTAAAAGATTTACAAGATTTAAAAGCCATGAACAAAAAAGTGACCTGTTCTGTTTAACCTGGATCATCTTTAGTTTTGTCATAGCTGTTTGTTAAGTCTCATGGCAGGTAGAGGAAGCACTGAGAACCTGTCCTTGAACTCGAAGACATTTGCTCAAGGCCTTCAGTTTCAAATGCTGTTGAAATTTTTAAGCAAGTCATCACATTTCTGTAAAGCTATGCTATTCTGTAGCTGAGTGAGCGCTATATAGGGGAGCAAACAAAAGGACTTTTCCCTACAGGATCAATAAAGTATCACATTGTCACTATTACAGAGCCACACAGGCAATGGGACACCCAACCTCAGTAATGGTGGAGTCATGCGCTACGCATTGGAATTCAATCCCTTAAACTGGCAGCACCCAGCCATTGCCAACTTGTTCCAGAGAGAAAAACCATGTCAACCTCTAATCATAACTGACTCCACTCTGATAGGGTGTCAAATGCTAAGGCGTTCTCCTGGCTAATCCTGTGTCACCTCTTTCTCCTCACTGCTCTTAAAATACCTCAACTTCTGTGAGGTAAGTCTGCTGTTACACAGCAGCACAACAACAACCTGGTGTATGACATAACTGGCTCTAGTTTGTGTGTTGTTGTTTTTTTCCTCTCTAATCAATATGAATAATGTGAGTAAATTATGAGTAGTGCTAATAATATGAGTACTACTTTAATATTTGTCCTGGCAACCAATTGTGAGATCTAATATACATTCATGCTTCAGCATAGTTAAAGCTCTGTTTTGCTGTCAGATGTAAAAATAATGCCTATGTATCCTCAAGATCAAAAACGGTAGGATTCTTTTCGGCAGTTCATTTACATTACATTTACCAGTGTCAGTGTCTTGTGCTGAATCACTGACAGTTACCACACAGTGCGCCGTAGTTAGATTTCTGTCTGAGATTATTGGAAAACATCCTTGCGTCATTGAAACAGGCGATGATAACATCACAAGATCAAGGCAACTGCAGTTTTTAGAGCCAGGTGCCACAGTTCTCTACTGACTGCAAGGTCCCGAGGCACGATAGATGTTGCCCAGTTCCTGCCTGATGGTAAGATAGTAAATGGACTTTTTTTAAAAAGAAAAATTCACCCAATCACACATACATTCATACAACTGCTTTTTTTTCTGTACCTAAGATCAAATTCAGACATTACAATTTTCTGAAATAGGAATTAAAAAGAATCTACTGTATTTTATTTTAATCTTTTTTAATCAAATTTATTTTAATCTAATATGTTGAATATGAAATGGTTCTAATGGTCACCTTATACAGCGTTGATACACTAGTTGTGGGTTAATACTACCACCTTAGTGCCCATACAGGCCAGCCTCCCCACACTCACAGTGTTGTCTTTTTATTGTTAAGTCATAATATAGCCTAGTTCTGTTCATCTTTTAACACTTAGAAATTTCCGCCCTCTGTGCTGTGGCAGTACTTTTGTCCTGGCTATCAGAAATGGCATTGAATATTGAATTGTTTCAGATATTATTAGATTTTTTTTATGTAGTGATCTAGTTTGCATTTGACTAGACTACCCATAATAAAAATTCATAATTTCAACTGTTTGAGACCGCATTTGCATTTATATTGTTGGCAATCTTATTAAGTTGGGATCAGATCTCACAGGAAAGAAGTGTTTCTTTGACTTCCTGTAGAAACAAAAAGCTGATGGAAACAGTCCGACTTTACTGCAGCTCTTTGTCTCCACCCCCTGTTGGTGCCACCTGCTCTCATCCACTTTACAGGCGAGGTGGGGTCTGCCTGGAAAGTGTCCCTACTGCTCTTTTTTTGTCAGACTTTAGTGGAAAGGACATGGACCACCACTCACTGAATTATTTTTATTTATTTTTTTACTGCTATTCATGGAATTTGAAAGATTCTGACTGAGTGGTACCATCAGAAAAGAAAGATCACATAGCGTTGTAGGTCGAGTTTGGCCTTCTTTGATGGAACTGTAGGACATTTGTGGCAACGTGGGCCGTGTAGCTGTCAGCTGCATGTTCCCAACTGATTAACCTTACCTCTCTGCTTCAGAGACTCCTCATTTGTTCTCTCTGCCAGAAATCATATTTGGGCTGAGTCGACACTTCACTGTTGGATAAGATGGGATGCGCATGTGGCTGCAGCCAATGCCACACACTGCCATGCAGAAGAGCCAGGGACTGCGGGGTTTTCTGGATGGCATTGTTCTTTTGAATATTTAATGCAGTGCGTGATTCATGACTTTGTTTTTGTTTTTTGTTTTTTAATAATTTTTTGGGGCTTCAGTTAAACATTACAAATTCAGTGCTAAGTCGTGTTTTTGCTATAATGTAGAATAGTAAAGATTGCAATTTGTGTACAAAAAACTTTACATGGCCTTTGGTGTACTGTTTGAAATGCCTTTCTTTGCATTATCTGGTAAGCAAAATCTTAAACAACAGTTAAAGATCACGGGTATCACGAGAGTGTGTCTCAACTTGTTAACACAGGCTTTCTTGGCCAAATCTATTTTCATTATTCTCTGGTAATAAATGTTCATTTTTTTTTCTTTTCAGCTGTAATGCAAAACATGTAGAAGATATTTATTCATTTTCTGTATCATCCATAAGTTCCTTTGGTACAGTGACACACAAAGTTTGCATTGAAGACATTTGTATATAGCGATGTGATCTTAGGTAGCTTTATTGCACCCCTTCATTTGGTTTTATATATTTGAACCACATTTGAAGAAGTTCAAATATATAAAGCCTGTTCCCTCTGCTGAGGATCTGTCTCACTAAAATAATTGTGCTGCTAATGACCAGGTGAAGCGGAGCTCTTCTTTGTGACACTGAAAACACTGAAAACTCTGACTTTAGGCTCTAAACTATTTCACCCCCTTCATATGAACCCCCATAACACTTCTGTGTGACAATGGACGCCCCTCAGTCTTAGTGCTTTTGGATCTATCATCGGCATTTGACATGGTTGACCATAATATCTTATTAGCGAGACTTGAGCACACTGTAGGCATCAAGGGCGCTGCCCTGGATTGGTTTAAATCCTATCTCTCCAATCGGCTCTCTACGGTACATCTGGCTACATCCTCTTCCTCGGCTGTACCTGTTTGCTGTGGTGTCCCCCAGGGATCTGTGCTGGGCCCTACCCTTTTCTCATTATACTTGCTTCCTTTAAGTGCCATCTTTGAGAAATACCATATTGCTTATCACTATTATGCAGATGATATCCAGCTCTATTTTGAGCTAAACGACGATCTTGCTCTGTCTCTGAATAGCCTCCGAGAATGCATGTCTGAGGCCAAGAAGTGGTTGTTGTCGAATTCTCTTATCCTTAATGAGAAGAAAACCGAGATTATGATTTTTGGTAGTAATGCCCTTCGTGCCAAACTCCGGGATGCCTTTGGTTTTCTTAGTTGTTCTCTCTCTGATACTGTCAGGAATCTGGGTGTCTTATTTGACAGCTACTTTTCACTTGACAAACAAGTGTCTGCTGTTGTCAGATCTAGTTTTTACCAGCTTCGTCTTATCTCTAAGGCTAGGCGCTATATCCCGCATAAAGATCTCGAAAAGCTCATCCACGCCTTTGTAACGTCGAGGCTAGACTATTGTAATTCACTTTATTGTGGTCTCCACTCTTCCCTTTTACAGAGATTACAGACAGTTCAGAATGCTGCAGCTCGCATTCTAACCAAAACCAGCAAGTTTGCCCACATTACTCCTGTCCTTGCCGATCTGCACTGGTTGCCTGTCAAATATCGTATTCAATTTAAAATTTTGTTGTTTACTTTTAAAATTACTAACAACACTGCACCCAGCTACCTTAAGGACCTTTTAAACCCTTATGCTCCTGCTAGGGCTTTAAGGTCATCGTCACAGTTACTGCTGGCTCAGCCCAGATCTCGACTTAAGACTAGAGGTGATCGATCGTTTGCTCTTGTTGCGCCTGTGCTGTGGAACAATCTCCCGATTGGCATCCGGGCATCTGATTCTATTCATTCTTTTAAATCACAGCTTAAAACATATCTTTTTAAACTTGCCTTCTCCACCTTTTAATTGCTGGTTTGTTTGTTTGTTTGTTTGGTTGCTGTGACCTATTGACCTCTTGTATTAATTCCCTCCTATCTTTCTATTGGTGTCTTTTATTATGGTGGTACAGCTTTTATCTTGCTATTACCCATGTGCTGTAGTCATTCTTATTGGTAGCTTTTATCTATGAACATAACTCGTTATTTTTTATTTTTTTATCCGTTATCAATGTTTGAACCTTTTATTGTTTTATGTAAAGCACTTTGGTATGCCCAAGGCTTTTAAATGTGCTCTATAAATAAAGATTGTTGTTGTTGTTGTTGTTGACTCTGGGTCTAATAGCACTGACTATAATTTACTAAATTAACTTCATGTTTTAAACAGCTGAGGAATGTTATGTTTATGGACTAATGTACAACGAGAAGGGATTTTGCCAGTGCCGTGGCCTCCTGCTGCTCTTCAAAAAAAGACTGTAAGCTTAAGCAAATTTTGAGTTGACTTCACTTTTCAAATATAGAGGCTACAGGACATCGTTTACAGTGTCTATGGTTCCAATCCATTACTTTGAATTTAACAATAAAGCCATTCATTTTCAGTCTTGATTCTGGATCTTGGCAAGATGAGCTGGCAAGATCGGTTACGCTTCCATCTCTTTTTTTCTTTTTCTTTTTTCTGGAATTCCTGGAATTCTTTGTGTTAGATTAAATACACAAATCAAATATAAACGCATAATAATGTCCTGTTGGCCGCACTATTACTGTCACTGATAAAATGTGGTATGAAAATGAATCCTGTACCTAACAAAAATCACGTGGCCTTATTGTGTGTTGTCTTTCCTCGTAGGTGACATTGTTTGTTTGATCAACAAGGAAGCAGTCTGTTTTGTAGAAAAGTATTTGTACATGTCTGTGCTGCGCTAACTTTTAATTAGTACACATATGCTGAAGAGTTTTCATACTCTTATTAATAAATAAAAAAAGAAGAAGTTCAGAATTAGACTGTGCAGATTGACTGGATCCTATTGGCCATCTCAGAAACTGCTGCAGTCTGGGGTCTTTAAATACATTTAACTGATATGAGTGAACTTGTTACTGTTATTGCACATAATTTAAAATATTTGTGCTTTTGTGATATTTTATTACAACCTAAACTGAACGTTCTGCCTTTCTTCTTTCTTCAGGGAAATGAAGCCAGTTACCCCCTGGAGATGTGCTCACACTGTAAGTAGCTTAAATCTTTGCTTGATCTAATTGTACAAAACTTAGTTTACTAAAAAAACGTAAAAAGAAAATACTTATTTTGATACGTTTTCTGGGCTTTTTGACATGACTAGTAAATAACCAATATTTTGATGACTCTCCAGTAAGGAGACAGTGTTCATTTGGTGTAAAGGGTAAAAATCAGTACTACAAATTGGGTTTAACATCCAGTTTACAGAATTTGAATGTCCTCTGATAAAATGCCATTCATTGAATGTCTGGTGTTTCTGCTGATCTGACTTCCTCTGGGTTCCTTTGGGTTAAAAATCTTTATAATTAAAAATCTCTTACAGTATTATTTTAACTACATCATATCTTAGCTGCTTTTTGTGATTTATCATGCATAAGTGCTGAAATGGTGAAGACATTGTCTTGAAATCAGTCTCTTATGCTCTTTTTACATCTACAAGATGTCTGCCTGGTAGACAGACATATTCAGGTTTATGAGCTCAAGAGGAGGAGGAGAGCTGAAGATATGACTCACATTTCTTCTTTGCTGGCCTCCTTCACCTTCCCTACCTGATGATGCACATCCACACAAGCTCATACTGCTTTGTGTTGTTGAAAAGTCCTCAGAGATGCAGATTTCTCACCAGCTCTCTTTGGTGCAAACTGCACATTTTTACACCTGCTAAAAGGGTGCGCTGCTGGATGTGTTTAATGAGTGCTGAGACTGTGACAGGTCCCTCGTAGTTTAGGGGTACTGCTGTTTAGATTGACCTTCAGACAAGAACAATCATTTTTGCATCAGGATTACCGAGGCTGTTGTGAGTTTTGGTGTCACAGTGTAAAAAAAGTCTTGTATGAGGCAGAATTGGATTAAAATAAACTTCTTCTCCACAACTATTATTGTATGTTATAATCTTGATCAAACCAGGTGAAGCAGAGATGGGATGGAGAGATATAGGAAGGGCAGGAATTTTAGTAGTAGTAGTTTTTCTGCAGGTTTTTTCATATTCAAGGAACATGCACAGGGATTTTATTAATTTGCAAGTATTGCAGCTGGGGATGACTTTGCAAAAACAGACGATTTGCTTGCTTTATGTTTAAGTTGCAAATTATGAGTTAATTTGTTTTAAAGTTAATTTGCTATTTTATTATAATTATATTTGCATAGCATGCTTACCATGACAAACATACGCATAAAAATATTCAAAATGACATTTTGAATATTTTTTATATTTTTAATGCCACAGTGCGTGTGGACTGTGGCTTTTCCATACTTAGACTGTCCTACTGTAACATTGTGGGGAACGGGACCTTGGCCTGCCGGGCCTTCCAGCCATTCCTTCCCCAGGATTATACCACCATAATGAGGGAGATGAATTTTGGCTGATGCATGACCCTGTAATGAACCCATAAAGGAACTCTGTATTCAGTCCAGGATATTAACAGCTTCCCTGTCCTTGTCTTTGTCTCTCTTTAGCTACATTTTTCCTGGTCACCACTGTCTAATTGTCTTTCACCTTCTCTTTAAATGTTATCAATCCTATTTGCTGTTTGTTTTTAAATGCGTTACTTAGGCATCAAATACAAACACTGACAAGAAATGCCAAATTGAGAATGCAATACCCGGATGTGTTTCTCCTATTGCTCCGATGGCTCCATTTGTGTCATGGTTACACAGACATGAGCCAAAATTAAACTTGGGTGACCTCCCACATTTAAGGCCTGTTCTAGATCTGACCATATGCATACATCAGTGATATAGCAATGATTGAGTACAGCTAGCTAGCTACTGCTTGTTTCAGCCAAAAACATTTTAGGTGGGACGTGTATATAAGTGCTTCCTAGATCACCAAAATCTGTGTGACCAACTGTCAGTTCAAAGTAATTAGTAATGACAAAACTGTTTTATATGTGTACAGATACACATAATATGCAGACATGTGGGAATTTAGGAAAGAGAATGATGATTTCCTCCTATATATTAGGCATTGTTTTTTTTTTATTATTATTATTATTATGTTAGAATATATTTGCTTCTGTTATTATTGTAAAATTTGCTATCCAACTTATTTCTTAGTTCAGGATCCTTCTATTTTTCCTTTTTATTTGTTATTTTATTTTTTCCTCTCTCGGTCCTTCACTCGCTGTCTTCTCTCTGTCTCACCCTGCACTGACAGAGCAGCTGTTCAGCTCATCAAGTGCTTGGACAGGCAGGCACTTGACTGGCTGCTAAGAAATTAGCTCTGGCCCTCTGGTCAGAGAAATTCATCCTGCTGCACCTTTACTGCCCCACCGTGAGACTGATGCCCGCTCACTCGCACCTGCCATCAGACACTTTCTAACTCTGTTTGTGTGGAACATCAACATGAATTTTTCTCCATGTGTCGCACTGATAAGATGGATTGTGAAATCGGGTCACGTTCCATGCACAATCCCACTCGCCCCTCCCTGGCCACATTGATCAAAACTCGCCCTGCAACATGAGAAGCAGGGCTAGTCGAACAAAAATGCACCTCTTGTATTTGAAGGCTTGTGTTAACTGAGTTTTTTGTTGAAATGCCACATGAAGAAAGTACAGCAACATTAATAGGGACTCTGGCTGACCTAAAGGGCTCGAGTCAAGTGAACAGTAGATGTCAGTAATTATGGGAATAATTGTGCCATCTAGCATGTGGCTTTGACTTGCTGCTAATCATTTAGCCTACTTTGCAGACATTACTGAGATATTTGTGTGTTGCATTTCAGCCTGACATGATTTTTGTCTCTATTTTCTGTGCTGGAGGATGAATTTCTGAAAGGCCTGTAGCCTCTTTTCAATGCAGTGTCTCACCACTGCTGGCTTAAGCGAGCTTAGATCAGGCAGAATTTAATGGCCTACTTGTAACAGTGTGCAGTGTGTAATTAGACAAACCACACGGACACACACCTCCTCACACATCCTTTTGCAGTACACTCTGCTAAAGTATATGCACGCGCCCACTCTGTTCCGCCACTCTGTTCACCCCACACACACACACACATAACCATGAAACCCCCCTCAACGCTTCATGCTCTCAGAGAAACGCAGCAGCGAGTTTGAAACCATTGCAGGTCTGTCTGCAGCCGCCAAAAATAAATGGCGGGCGACTTGCTGGAGTTCCTTGTTGCTAGGGGTTTCCCTGAGGGTGGGAGCCTGAGCCTCTGTTGGTGGGGGGTAGTGGGGTGAGTTGGGGGTTTTCTCATGACAGAACGGCTATAAATAAACACCATCAATGCTTTGCCCTGTCCTCGTCCTCAGTTTGGTTCATGCAGGCAAGCTGTACATTGTTGGTGCAGCCAGATAAATCAGCCTAATGCACAGAGTGCTGCAGCTCTCAGCTGTATAGCCTTCTCACACCTGCTGTCTAAATGAGATAAGACTAACGCAGTGTGAGAGAAACACTGTATTTTTTTTTGTGTGTGTTTTTTTTTTTTTTTATTTAGTGCAAAAATTGGACTAAATTTTTAAAATTTTGACAGATAAACCAGAAGTCTTGCCTACTGCCTACTCCATCACACTGCTTTAAACTGGCTGCTGTGCTCAAATTTTAGTCTAAACGCAACCTGAGTTGAATTACATTTAGCTGACCACATGGGTGTTGACATAGGAGTGAGTAACTGTGCATATCAGCTAACTTTCTCAGAGCCAACATTTTGCATGTAAATCAAAGGTTTAGCACATATGTAATAAATGGTTGCTATTTATGTAATAAATGCGATGTTATGTATCTAATTAGAGAAACTGAAACAATGTCAGTGAGAGCTCCCTAACTGGGAATTCTGCGGTATTAAAATACAGTACACGTGTGCACAGAGATTGAGAGGGAGGTAAACAAATGTGAAGAGTAACAGTTGGCAGCACTTCTGCAACATAGAGGGAGCTA
The DNA here is from genome assembly GCF_041146795.1 of Maylandia zebra. Taxonomy (NCBI): domain Eukaryota; kingdom Metazoa; phylum Chordata; class Actinopteri; order Cichliformes; family Cichlidae; genus Maylandia; species Maylandia zebra. Next base: position 9,365,015 of record NC_135179.1, on the reverse strand, counting down.
ATACATTTTCAAACAGGGAGGAAAATCCTGTGTTTGAATTTTGACAGTCTGTCCTAAGAAACAGCTTGTGACATCCTGCATGTGGCTTTAACTTCAACCTTACAACTGATCACATCACCCACCAAAATGCTGCCAGGCTGTATACGTCATGCAACACCGCTCAATCAAAAATGACAGAGAGGGTTTTTCATCCATATGGCCCCTCCCTGTTTAAAAGGCAGGATAGCAGATATGAAATATGGTCTTGATCAAGAGAATTTGTTACTGCGTCTGTAGTATTGGGCATGCAATGCAGGAGGATCGTCAGAATTCAAGCGGAATTTTTGTTTTTTTCGCCTTCCCCACCCAATGTTACCTTCCCATGAGTTTAAAACTCCCAATCTCTAGATTGGTCTGCAGTCCTGTTATCCCTTCAGCAGTAATCTTGTCTTTCAATATGTTCTCTGGATTTTACACCCTCGTTGGCTCACAACAGCCCCTTATTGGGGGACAGTGTGATATTTCATCCAGTGTCGAGTGTTATTATTGAGCTGTGCATGCGACCTTTTCATATTTGCGAACCCTCACACCTCACCTTGTGTGCCTTGACAGCTGTATATGGCAGAATGTGCACTGTGATCCTCACTAACATGTCAACTGAATTTTCACTCTGCATCCCTCCCCTGCCCCGTTTGCCTCGTTTCAGGTTAGCTGCGTTAATGGAGTCACATGTCTCCATTAATGTGCAGGGTGAGCCGTTTTTAGGGCCGAGCATGCTTAAGAGGACACACTCATTAGTGATATTTTGGGAACATTGTGTTTTTTATAATTAAACAAAAATGGGGTGGAGAAGCCAGTCGCACTTAGCAGATTTCCATTTCACACAGCTGTGCCGCTGTCTGACTGCTATCTTGTTACAGTTAGGTAGAGCATTTAGTTTGTGATCAGACCAACCTTTTGTGCAGCTACTCTGATAGACAGTTTCATATAAAAAGTACCCTTTGTTGCTTTAGATTTATTCTTTTATCGGCTGAATTTGCATTTTCAGATGACTCGTGATATGCGCGCTGTGAATTTAACAATGTTTGACACGCACAAATACACACATACCTCAAGAATGCCACTAACCGTACAGGAGGCCATGGAGGACGAGCTGTGTGCTGTAGACCAGAAGGAGGACCATTTGGCCGACCTTAGCAGATTTATTTATTTTTTGTTAAGTAATGCTTATGTATGTTAGCCTCCTGTGTGCCCTCAAAGGCTGATGACATCTACATATGCATGTGTTTTCATGCATACACCTCCCGAACAATTATTTAAATATTCGTGTGTGTGTGTGTCTGTTTGTGTGTCTGTGTGTGGGCTACTTTAGGGGGCTAACGGGTTCCAGTTGCCTAGTAACACAGTTAAGGGTGCATACAGCGTTTATGGAAGTAAGTGTGTGTGTGTTGTGTGCTGTGTGGTGGAGTATATGAGATTATCATAATCATCTCACAGTTACATTGGGTCTCCCTCAGAGATGCTCATTAGCAAAGCAGTGTGAGGATCCTCTGTGACTATGGAGACCTCAGAAAAGCATTTTTCTTTACATAGGAAAACATTTTTGATAATATTTCAGTTAAACTTCCTTTACATGAAAATGCATCCAACAGTATATTATTCTGCTCGAAATAAATGTAAAGGTAAGCACAGACGTGTCATTTTCAAACCATCCCTATCAATTTCTGTAAAGTGTAAAAATGCCAGAGTGAAATCATCTTGTTGTCAAAGGTGTGCTGTATATGAACTAATGTATAAAGTAATCTACTAGACACTGTCATCATAGCAAACATGTAGCTCCACTACACCTTAATCCACAGCAGATGTACGTGTTTGAATGCGAGTTTTCAACATCACCCACCTTGTTGTGTTTCTCTGCTGCCAAAGACAGGCTTTAACATGCAGGTCTGATGTTGGGCTTAGATGCATGACTCTTTCTTTTCCCTATACAACCAAAGGTCGCGAAGAAGGCAAGTGAATAGCAAAAGTGAAGGTTGAAGGTTTTATCACACGCTTTAATAGCCAGTCGCTCAACAGCATCCTGTTTTGTGTGAAATCGAGTAAGATGTGCCAACCCATTCAGGAAATGTATGGTGTATTATCTTATCTCAATCGTTTATTCTGCAACATTACTTCTCACTTTTCTCGTTGATGGTAATTACAGGTGTTGTTGCAATTTAAAAAATAAAATAAAATAAAATCCAAGAACATTTCATCTTATCATGGTGGCTCTCACACCTAGGACGCTTTCCCATCCAGCGTGGTCATTTCAGGCTGGATGTGACCACTGCCAGTCACAGTTTGTTCCAGCCTTTTTGGGAATCAGTTGTTGTTGCTGTCGTACGCAAACTATGCCTCATTTGCAGCTAGATTTGGTACACATCATTGTGCCACATTTTAAGGTTTTTAGCTTCTGTAATGGAGAGAGGCTGTTTGTAAAGCTCAGAAATTCAACTTTCTTCACTGCGCTCACTTTTAATCATACTAGAATGAGTTTGTGTAAGAACATGAGATAAGAATAGTTAAATTGACGAACCTTGTTTGTTTGTTCATCAGCTGCTAAACCTCCAGCTCCCATATGATTTCAGGAATCTACCACTTGACCATAGCAGATGGACCCATATGTTGGATAAGTCAAACCAATATGTTTTTACATTTTTAATTTTGGCTCTGTAGGTTCCCCTCTGTGTGTGAATCTAGCAGACATGGGGCTTGTTGGTGTGACACTGGAAAAGGAAGGCCGATGTCCTTGCTTCCATGAATAATACATGGACCTACTCACTCGGCAGGTCCTGACAGCAACAAGGGATCTGGATCCAGTGTTAAGATGTTCCCTGCTTAGCGGCTGCGCCAAAGTTTATGTGTTGTAAATGTCACAGTACTTTTTCATCAGAACTGCATCCAGCTTATCCTACTAACCTGACTTTGTAGCACAAAACGGAACTTAAACAGAGACAGGGAGTTACTTTGAGGTTACGGTTTTGTGAACGGTTTTTCCTTGTGTCCTTACAAAGCTGAGTATGGAATTCTGAGGCAAGTAATTATTATTCTTTTTATTGAGGTCCTCCTTTTGCCTTCAGAACTGCCTTAAATGGCATAGATTCAACTGCATCACACAGTTGCTGCAAAGTTTTAGTTCTTCTTTGCACATGACTAACGACCGGAGGCGCCTTTCAGTGTGACACCAGCCTTTGGAACAGTGTGCCACTACAAATACAACTAGTTGATTCTGTGGACCCTTTTAAAAAGCAGATTGTTTAACAAGATTTCTGTTAAGAATAGGAATGGGAATCGAGAACCGGTTCTCTACAAGAGCCAATTCCCAGTAGTTCAATTTCTTGGAATTGTTAGTTTGAGTGCCTAACGATCCTTTTTATTGGTTCCACCTCCACTTGCACTGTAGTCAGCTGATTTCTGTTTGTGTGCCAAAGGAGGAAAATAGTGGCAGAGTCTGCAGCGTGGATATGGCCATTATGTTTATTTTTATTGCACAAAAGGATGAGAGAGTGGTGTGCAAACTTCATCCAGGATGGAAACGGCTGCATTATGTACACATAACTTTGGCTCTTTGCACGCAGAGAGAGAGCATGCTAACACTGAGCTAGATAAGACCCCAGTATGATGTTAAAGCTGAGTGAATTCTGACCCCAGCCCAGCAGCCAGACCCTGAACTTCAAGAGATGACAAACTAATGAGCAGTCAGGCTGCAGCCTGCACCTGTAAACATACCTGTTCTTTTATCGTAGAGAAAATAAAGCATTTGTAGTGTTGTTTTTGTGCGATGATTTTTTTTTTTTTTTTTTTTTTAAATTGATGTGTTTAAATTTTCATGCAGATTCAACACTCCCTACTTCACCCATCATTAAACTCTAAAATTGACAGTCTGATATTTGGTGACAAGTGCTCTGTATTTTTAAAGTTACTGATGAACTAATAGAGAGGGCTGCCCGGAGTTATTCTTTGCTATTGGTTTTGATCTAATTTGGAGAACGTGGAGTGTTCAAGATCTATTGGATGTGTGTCAGAAGTATCTATACTAAGATTTAACACCCTGAAAAAAGACCTGTCCGGCTGTGTGACAGATTATCTCAAACATGGCTTTGATTTACCGTACTAACACAATATGGTGCCTATCTGTAGCATTGATACCCCTTCACGGGCTAAATGGTTATGAGCTAAGATGGTGTCATCTGCTGGGCACAGGAAACAGGAGGCCGCTGATAAGGAAGTGTTTTGTGTCGCAGGACAGCCGTGTGCTCGCCTCCGATAACTTGTGCCTGGTAGACACAGACACCCTGTGGTCTTTATCAGCTTGTGAATGTGTTCTTGTGTGTAGATTTGTCATATCGGGAACATATAAGTGAAGTGAACCGCTGACCTCTCATTAGAAATAAATCTGGGTTTTCAGATGTCGTGGATATTTGATGCAGACTAACGTCTTGATTTGTTAAACAGGGGAAAAATCAGAGTGGCTTTGACATCATTAATTTAAATGTACACATACTTACACAGCACATGGATAGTTTATTAACAGTGTAATAGTAAAGATGCTGAAAGCTGTAATGAGATTGCTCATGATTAATTGGCACAACTGACTAATTAATTGATCTGCTTATTGTTCCAGCTTTGTAGTACACCATATGGCAAGCATATTGCACTGTGCTTTGGAGACGGCCTTTATTTGGAGACATTCTAAGTGCTTTGAATGGATTTGTACATATTTTTAGTCTCCTGGGAAATTTGACATGCGATTTTATATTTTATTTCCAAGGACCAATGAACAGAGTTCTGTAGTTGAGTCATTTACAATATACAATGTTGTTACTGTTCTCTCAGTGCCCTTTGAATTTTATTGGCTTGAAGGTGCTATAAAAATTCAATTTGTGATCATGTGACTGTCATGTGCTTTATTATTAGAAAGAACACAGAATCACTAACGGTCAATAGAGGAGCATTAAATCAAAACTTATTGGCTCACGGTGTTGGTCTAGATGAATTTTTTCATTTATCATGATGATGAGATACACATGCTGCAGGGACCCATAAAGAATATTTATAAAGTGGATTTCAACAGTGTATTGTTTTTCTTCACGTAAAGCTTTGCTTGCAACCAGCAGTGGCTGCTGCTGTGGTCATGTCCTTTCCAACTTTCTCAATCTGTCTTTCTCTCACTCCTTTATTCCTCCCCTACTCCTCCACCACACTCGCACTCTGATTAGTCATCGAGCTGATGTAGCACAGCGTGTTCGAGCTCTGAAACCCAAAACACAACCCACACCCGTCTCTCTCCGTCTCTCTCTTTGCATCGTATAATAGAAAGCGGAACAATAGGATAACATCCTGTAAGAATCCAGACATTCACATGTGCATTTAGAGCTTCGTAGCCAAAATATGAGATGTGTATGTTCCCTACATTGCGTCAGTTTGAATGCAGGTTCTTACTCTTCTGATGACAGTTGTATCTTTAGTGGTTATTACATTTCACTAACTGTGCTCACATCAAGAATTACAAGAAATTCCAACTGTAACTCCTTACAGTTACCACCACAAAGCTTGTTCTTCCTAAGTCGATCTTGTCTTTGCCATTTAACTAAACTGGATGGCCTTGTGGAGGAAATTAAACCTGATCGTGACTAGAATAAGTTCATAACCTTTGTCACACCTCTTGATTGTGACTCTTCCTTCTGTTAGCTGTTTGTGAAGTTTAATAGACACCCTGTGCCATTTAGCACTCATATTAAAGTGGGTAAAGTAGTAGTAGTTTGTGGTTGGCCAGTATGATCACCTGACTCTCTGTGAATGAGCTTATATAGTAATTAACAACTGGATTTGTGATTGCTTGTGGATTACTACTACCATTGCTCAGTATACTGGCCGGGGAGTGGAGACTATTTCTCATGGCAAGGGAAGAAAAGATCCACCAGACCCCTTATGATAAAAAAGCACAAGTAGACAACAAAGGCTGTAAGTTATATTTATGTACTCGTCTCTGTGTCGCTCTTCTGATAACTCCTCTGTTACTCCCTCCTCCACTCTTTCTTGTCAGCTCTCATTTCTCTGCCTTTTACTCATTTTTTAAAAAACATCTACATCCATGGCAGTGTTTTCAGAGCAGGAGCAGTTTGCTTCATGTTAGGTTTGCTACCAAATGGAGCTTTGTTTTGTAGTTGCATCTATTTCAGGTATGGCTAGAAAAGAGCAGAACAAATTGTACCATGCTTACTGTGGGTCTGCAGCTAGTAGCAGGTAGTCCAGGCCTCTGCAGGCTAGAGGTAGTGTCCTTGACCTAGTTACAAGTGGTGACCATCAAAATCTATGACTACATTTCATGCGGAGATTTATAATGATATTTATTTGGTAGCATAAATATCCTCTGACTTAGTGTTTTTGTGTGTTTGATTTATTGCTCTTTGTTTGGTTTTGTTTGCTCAGTCTTGGGCTAATGTTGTTGCAGGTGCACAGTGCACTATGCATTTGTCATCGTCACTTTTTAGCTGTTTTTTCCCCTCATGCTCTTGTATAGAACTTGGGCCTGTCAGGCACTTGACACGTGCACACTTGTGGTTGTTTGCTCATAATTTTCATTATCTAACAAGATAGAAAATGCCATCAGCTAAATGTCTTGAAAGACAATGTCTCACCCATGTCTTCTCTTGCTTTTTCTTTTTGTCCAGTCGATGCTGATGAGATTAAGAGGCTAGGGAAGAGGTTTAAGAAACTCGACCTAGATAACTCTGGCTCACTCAGCGTGGAGGAGTTCATGTCGCTGCCAGAGCTGCAACAGAACCCACTGGTGCAAAGGGTTATCGACATATTCGACACAGATGGGAATGGAGAAGTGGACTTTAAAGGTATGCAATAAAGCTGTCTGCTTGTGGGGATTTGACTAACAGTAAAAAAAATCCTTTACACATTTGTGACTTCAGCAACAAACCTGGTTCTTAAGTGGAAGTTTGCTTTGCTTTCATTCTTCTAGTTTACTCATGGTTTAAGTATTACTCTCATACCTAAACACATGGAATCAATAGATACTGCCTGCTACAGGAGGCCTGGTGTGCAGTGAGCCAAAAAAAGCAACAACATAGGAGGAGACGTGCTGCAAATTCATTTTTGATAGTGACTATTCATATTTCACCATTATGTAAAGCAGTAGCATCCAGGCTTCCTAAAGATATGTGCGAAATAGCCTACAGTACATAGCTTGGGTCAGCCAGTACAATAACTAAGAGTAATACCACTGCAAATATGGCACATATTGTAGTATTTCTTTGAAGAAATACTACAATGTGTGCCATATTATGTGCCACATCTAAAAAAAACAAAACAAGACTGAATAAAGTTCCTTGAATCCAACAAGCTCATTCAGCTCCTCTCCGTCTTGTAGAATCCAGCATCCTGTTCCACTAATAAGACCTGTTGCTGGTTTTCAATGCTAAAACCATTTATTTTATTTTGTTTCCAGTCCATTAAAATATTCTGCCACCTGCTTTTAAGGTCATTTGCATTTCAATGGGGCACAAAGTCCACATTCTGAACACGTCATTCACACATGATGGGGAATTGCCCCTATTGCATAAAGATAAGGATTGCTTTTATTGGTCTGCATGTTTACAAATGTGCCACTATCTTGGAAATTCAGTCATAGTGCAGGCTTAAAAATAGCCCAGGTTCGATATCTGTGGACTTTGCAACCTGGACATTCTTCTGTACAGTAGTAACACTTTCCACAAAAAAAGAAAAAAAAACATATATAGAGAGAGAGTTAATGAAAAGAATTATCATCATAAAGTTCAAGTTTAACAAATGAACAGTTCAGAACAGTGTATGTCTTTGTCTATAAATGAGCTCTTCTGTGTTTTGATAATAAACTTGATGTTGTTATGCTTCTGTATTGTGTAAGTTTTTCTTAATATACTATTTAAAGAGCAAATTCCATAAAATCGAGATGTTTCTAAAATGCCATGTTGAAGTCAGGACTGTGTGGGAAGCCTGGTTTAGCTGTAAACCTACAGCACTGATTGCTGTTCTGTTCTCTTTTCTCACAGAGTTTATCGAGGGTGTTTCACAGTTCAGCGTTAAGGGGGACAAAGAGCAGAAGCTTCGATGTAAGTAAAGCTGCTTCTTCGCTTAAGTCACATGTAGCCATGGGTAGTAGAACAAGTTTCTTATCCTCAAGCACATCCATTTGTTTTGTTGCTTTGGGAGTAAAACCAGTCAGGGGCTTTGTCCCCTGTGACTCCCCTCTTCTGTTTGTCTCACGTCACCTTGCTGCTGCAACACAAATTCCCTTGGGGTAGTATGTCCTTTATAGTGCACAGTGTTAACCTTTTGGGTCACCTTTCATGAGCTAGTCAAGTTTTCTTTTTTAAAAAAAGGGAAAAAAAACAACCATTTAAATATTAAAGAAGAGTTAAAGACTATATATAATAAAGGCTGATTGGTTTAGACTTCCAACTACCTGTGCTTCTGCTCCCTCCCCTCCCCATGCCACTCCCTGCACCACAGTTGCTTTTAGGATCTATGACATGGACAAGGATGGCTACATCTCCAATGGCGAGCTCTTCCAGGTTCTGAAGATGATGGTAGGCAACAACCTGAAGGACACGCAGCTCCAGCAGATTGTGGACAAGACCATTATCAATGCAGACAAGGACGGAGACGGCAGGATATCCTTTGAAGAGTTCTGTGCAGTAAGTCAAAGCCCTCCTGGGGTATTTTGGGGTGGTGACATTTGTGCTGATGCAGCCTAGTATGTTGGAAGCAAATGTCAAAGGGGCGGAAAACTCTGGAAACACAAACACTTTTTGCTTAGGCTCAACGGCATTGGGTTTCAGTTTCACACTTCCTTGTTGAAATGTGGTGTCAAGGGCTGTAAACATAGCCTGGTGTGTACTTACGGCATTTGTAGGAGGATCTGTGTCATCCAGCAAATTTAAGGTTGGCAGTGATGAGCGTTATTTGGTTTGTAAAAGCGCTGACCCAGATCAATATTCTCATTGCTGTCGTACTGATATGCATAAACTAACTAGAAAGTATGTGGCTGTAATTATCTAATTTAAGATCACAGATGCAAATGAAGTTCTCTCAATACAATTAGTGTCATCTTGTTGAAAAGTGTGATACACCGACTCGTCTGTTGTCGGACCCCAGTGGAAATGGCTTTGCTCTGAGACATATTCTAAAATGAAAGACTCCACTTCCAACTGACAGACATGAGCCCCACATTTGACAGCTATATCTCTGGAGCCATGAACTAAAATGGCTCTGTCCTCGTGGGAGTGTATTTTCAGAGTGGTGCAGGAGAGTATTAGATCAGTTTTTTTTTCTTACCGAAGCAGTGCAGCTCAAACACTTCAAGGTTCAAGGAAAAGGCTCCATGACATGATTTTATTCTTGCTTTGTAGTATTAGCAACTTTGTGTAAAAGTAACAACGGAAGAGAAAGTGTGTAAAAATAAGAGAATAAATTTAGTAGATTTTCTCAGGATGCCGTTGATCCCATTGTTACATTTCGGCATTTCCACAGCAGTGTTACAGCGAGAACTTGTTGTTGATGCGGTCACTCATAGTGAAACTGACATGCTTGTTGATGGTTATGTGGTGAATGAAACGTTACCAATATGAAATCACTTTACAATGAGGTGAAGGCCGTATATTCACAGGTAATGTACAGTAATCTGTTTACCCTCTGAACCAACATGTTTATTTTTAGTCAGTTAAAAATACACTGAGTTGTTTTCTCAGTATATAAGGTCATAACAGGTTACCTTTTAATGGCAGTAATAAAAAGATGACAACTTTTTAAAAATAGCAGTACCAAACATTGGTGTTCTTCTATTGTGCAGGTCAAAATGTTTTTAAGGGGCCGTCTTGTTTGGGCATGGGTGCCTTAACCTGAGACGGATTCTGTTGCAGGTCTCTTCCTGGTAAAAGGGAGTTCTTCCTTTCCACTCTTGCCACATGTTGTTCATCAGAGATGATTGATTGTTAGCTTCTTCTCTAATACTTTTGGCTTTTTACTGTTGAACGTAGCACATATCAAAATTTATTCATAAATTTTGCATATAAATATAAAGCTCGGGTGCTGTTGTTGTGAATTGGCACTTTATAAAGAAAACTAAACTATGTGAACTTTAATGCTTACCTCCACAGCACTAACAGCACTCTATTAAAGATTTTCTTTTCTATTCCTTCCTTTCGCACTTTCATCCAGGTGGTTGGTGGCCTCGATATACACAAAAAGATGGTGGTGGATGTGTGAGCGCTCTCCGCTTGCTGAATCCCCCCCTTTGTCCTCGACTCTCGCTTTCTCCACCATCTCTGAAGATCTGCTCAAGACGTCCGGCAAAACGCTCTCTGTGTAAATCAATGGAAGTATTCGCTCTCTTTCTCTCTTTTTTTTTCTTTCTTTTCTCTCTCTTTCTCTCTCTCTGTGAAGCCACTTTTTCTTTTTGAGAAAAAAACAAAACAAAACACAGGCCTCGTGAAGCCAACTTTGAAGTGTTATTGAACTGTAAATCCTCTCAATAACCCGGTCGTAGCACTTTAAGAGACTGAAGGACATCTATTTGTAATTCGCAAGAGCATCTCCGGTTTTGGATGAGGGGGGGGAAGGGGATGCGGTGAAGAGGCTGGTTGGCTTGTTCATATTTCATCCTTTCATTTTCTTTTTTTCTTTTTGTTAATTGTTATTTTTGATATTTATTTTTTGTTCTTGTTTTTTATAAAGAAGAAAAAAAATACAAGTATATCTATGGTTGTCTCGTGAGGGGAAGTGTGTAGTGTATTAACACTTGACTTGCAGCACAACTAGAAAGTGTAGGGTATGAAGTGCCAACCAGAACATATCCAGAAAACCAGTCCAAGTTATTACCCATCATCACAGCAGTCATTCATGCCAGACAAATGGGCTCGTGACGCTTCCAACTGCTCGACTACGAGTCATATTAGAAGCAAATCAAAATAATTTTTTTTTTTTTGTTCTCCATTTTAGCTTACGCACGCAGTTTTGCAGACCGGTAAAGCTTCCAGTCACTCCTAGGAAAGCAACTCCAGTTTTATTTTCCTTTCTTTTTTTGTATTAAGAGTGGTAGTTTTATTTATACTTAAGAATGTGTTTATATTGTTGGAGATAATCGTTGTTTCCTGTTATAAAATTATAGATAGAAAAATTAATGCCAAGAAAATGTCTTTTGAAAAATAATTTGTGGCTGCAAACTGATACATGGTTTACTCTTGTGAAGCATTTTGCATAGAGCAGTGTGCATCTTTAAGACAATCTCCAATGCAAAGATTAGCTCTGCACTCACACTGACTAATGAATGATGGTGGAATCATTAGTATTTCAAGACTTTAATGTTAGGAACAGAGGCTGGACGGACTTGGCTTAGAACTGAGAGTGAATAATGGTGAGATTACAATTTGTGCAAGGACATAGCAATTTAAGAGACTTATCTGCAGGCAGCGTGTTTTTTTTTTTTTGTTTTTTTTGTTAACCAGTATGTGTATATTAGGTAATCAAAGTGTGCTCAGCTTATTTAACCGTAAGTGGAGATGGCTTTGCCTCTGCTTAACAATGAGCCCTTCTGAATACGTCTCAGTACAGCACAGGATGGGTCAGTTTTCTTCAGCGCAACACAAACACTTAAAATCTTAACATGTTGGCATAACGAGTGTGCAATGGGTAGACTGTAAATTGTAGTTTTTTGTTTTTTTTCTTTGAACGTGTACATTTCAAAAGTTGGCTTCTTCTCCCACTTTTTTTTCTGTCACAATCAATTCATTTTCTCACCCTCTGACCTACTAACAGGGAGAAAAAACATAACTTCAGCCAGATTTTTATTTTCTAGGGAAAATGCTTCCTACTGCAAACAGCATTGGGATAGCTTTGGTTTTGCTTTTGGAGGTCAACTGCTGGTTTGAACAACAGTTTTCAGTCAAGAGATGTGCATCTGGAGTGCTCTATTTTTCCCCTATCCCAAAGCTCTGCACGGCTTGGGCCTCCCTGTGCTTGCATGACATGGAAGTATATTTTTTGTTGTGCATGTAGATCAATTTTTTGAAATAATCCTCTTGTTTACACATGGATGGTGATGTTAATATATTTAAGAATTTAATGGTATACAATATGGATGTTGCCAAACTTTGGTAAATGTACACATATTATGAGAGGTAATCCAACTGAACTGAACTACATGTAACTTTTTGTATTTTACCCGGGTCAGCGAGATGCTTCGATTCCAGTAAAAGTTGCATATCTGATCCTGTCTCAAACTGCCACACACTGTACTCAGCTTAAAGGGGAAAATTTGATGTTTTTTTTTTTTTCCTTTTGTATATAAGTATTTGTTAAATGCAGTTCTGGCTCTCTGTTCTCTGTATAGTTCAGACCGCGCTTTAGTTTGTAAGTGCTACTTTTCTCTGAGGGACTTGGGTTCTTTTTAGTTTGTGTGGGGATATGAGAAGATTTAAGTTTGAGAACCTTTTTTTTTCCTTTTTCTGCATGCTGCATCTTATGCTGTGGGACTGTTGGAAACTTGATACTGTATGAAAAATAAAATTTAAATAAACTTTGAAATGTTGAAAGTATTCTATTTGACTGTCCTTTTTTTATTATTATTATTTTAAACCTGACCAAGATGTGACTGACTAGACTTGTATCTTCATTCACCAGGAAAGAAGAGTACACACATGCTTCGTTTAGTTTTTTTTTTTTTTTTTAAACACATTTGCACAAACACGTACTTTCAGATATCCATATTCCCTTAATGCACGTATCATAATTTTATTAATCATATTTGATACCAGCTGATTCAGAAACCACGAGATTACAGAAGAACCTGAGGTATTAGTCCAAAGGGCAGTGACGGTCTCAACACAGATCCCACATAGGAATTCCACCAGCCAATAGGGGAAGAGAAATACATATGGTAACCAATCAGGCTTCAGGTTTAGAATCTCTCTGCAGTCCTGCTAGCCACCACTCGGATGTTGCCATAGACCTTTGAAGGTGGACTTCCTGTAGGGGCAAAAGGGATTTAAAGGTCACTTCTCAGCACTAATGTGTAAACAAAGAGTTCAATTCCAAATATGGTTAATGCTAGATTCGATGGATTTGCTGTCAGGTGACTGATGCTCTGAACACTGGAAAAGGCTGCACAGCAGTTAAATAGGTTTGTTCAGGACTTGGCTAAACTGTTTGTTCAATGTTTTAGGGTTTTTCTTTAAGCTGACTGTCAGCTTATAAAAAAAAAAAAGTAAGAAATTCGATTTTTGCACTCCTTACGGAAAACATTAAGTGTTATAACAGGTCTTTTTAAACACCTGATTCAGAAAAATGGCTTCATTCCAATGCTTTATTGCCTAGCCTCTTTTAATTTAGGCACTTTTACTGCTGCATTTAAGTATATATCAAAATTGAAATCCATAAAAGGATTCACAGGGGAGTCTTATAATCTAAATTTCAATGTTTAAATGAGTACCTCAAAGTGAATAAATTAGTACTTGTACTTCTCCAGGAGTAACGGTATTTGAGACAGCAGAGTGTCCAACCAGCTCATCCAATAAAGCACCACCTCAATAGCATCAACCACATGATATACTGTGCTATAAAAACAATGCTCGTCTTACCTAAGATCAAGTTGCATATCGCTGTCCGGGCCATCTTGATATTCTGGAAAGATCCTAATACGTGAACTTTTCTGTAGACAGACAAAGCAGAGTGTTCGCAGTTTCAATGAACAATGAATACAAGGCACATAACTAGAAAACATACTGCAGGTATGGATGTATGCGAAAGGTTGTTTATATTGTCTTTAGAGTACCCACAAAAACATCTGCGTGAAGAGGAAAATAGCATTTGTGTGACAAAAACTGTTAGTAAGTAATATATGATAGTATGTTTATGCACTTATTAACAAACCAAATCAGGCCAGTTTATTTTATTTTTTTAAGTTTAATCCCTAAGAAGTAAAGCTCTTCTTTACAGAGTTTCTTTGCAAGATCTGTATTGAACTCCAATACTTATCATGACTAAAACAATGCAAGAGAAAAAATCCCAATCTAAATGTTTGATTAATGCTGCAGTGAAACCGTATCAACTTCAAAAAGGTGGCTAAAGAAAATTAATGAGGGATTAAGAAGCAAATGATGTGAAAAATTAATTAGTAATTTTACTGTAGCATATCAAAATAGTGGATTTACTCACGTGTCTGCAAGCACAATGCGAGTCTTTGTGACATTTTCAATGGTGAATTTGGTTTTTCCTCCCTTCCCTGCTATTCTTCCAATAGCTCTGGATAAGTGGTCTCCCTTCAGAGGTTTCACTGCCAAAACATGGGAGAACAATTAAATAGATCTCGAGAGGTTGAACATTGTATTCTTCATGCAGCAGGGAAAGAGAACTGGTAAGAAATTATGACGACTCTAACAGCAGCCACAAGTGCTACGGAGGTGGAAACTCACCGTCTGTGACATCAAAGCTTTCAAGGAAGAGCTCATCTAATCTAATGAGAGCCAGAGCATCCTGAGGGGAGAGAGTGTGAATGTTACATCACGAGTGACAATCCAGCAAGGCTCAAAATTAACAATAAAATACTGTGACAGCTTCTAAAGATAATTTACACATTTAGACAAAGCAAAAACAACTACAAGTCACTTTATGGAGGCTACTGACAGGGAGGAAACTTTTATTGTATTAACAATAGATTATTTAACTACACTGAGCTGAAGTAAGTTTCAGTCAAGTGTCTCTACCACTGTGCCAAAACTTGACTTTTGGCTTGACAAATACACATTCAGTACAAAAGCAGTCAGGCAGAATTAAAACATGCAGAAAACTCATGTACTTACTTCAACCTGAAATCCAAGAACAAATGCTTTAACAAAATCAGCTGCTCTTTGGAGTGAGGTGATGTCCTGTGTTTCTTTACATGTCTGAAAGAAAGAAGGCATATTAGTCATATCAGAGATGAAATACTGTATATAAGCATTGTAATAAATAGGCTCACCAAATCACCGAAGTCTACATGAACAGGAGAAGCTTACCTTGATTTCAACATTCCTTGTTTTGAGGTTGAATCTAACTTGAAGTTGTAGGTTCTCTACAATAGGAGTGAAAATCTTCAGCCAGTTATCTTTCAGCGGTGTGTATCTGTGAGCTGGAACTGGGATTTTGCGCATCTCATCTGATCCCTTAAAAAAACAAACAAACACAAAGAACATTTCTGATCATACGGTGTAATGTTAGCAAAACTACTCTATGACATTTGGTTAGGATTTATCAGAAAACATCTTTGCTTTGTAACCCGAACTCAAAGCAATGCTGCAACTAATGTAACATGTTTACGATTGTTTAATGTGGTGACTTTTTTTCCACTTAACTGTCTGATCTTTAAATCATCAGGAAACAGTGAAAAAAATGTCATCATAACAGAAACCACTAATCCACAACAGAAGTAGAAAGAGAGATTGCAGAGTACATATAAACAGCAACCCCGGGTTTCTATTGTGCCTGACGGTGTATTTAATTACTGAAACATTCATATGCACGCTTAATTTCAAAGTTTCTAATTAATCCTCTGAGTACTGGACTGATATTAACCACGAGTAATTTATGCGTTTTGTTTTCCTAACTGTATTTTTGCTTTAGTAGACAGTGCTTTAAACAGTCAGAGTACTGTGAAATCATAAGTATTATAATAACAGTCACGACCTAAACACAGTGTTTGTTGTGTATTTGAATATTCTACTTGGGCAACCACACTACCACAACAGCAGCTTTATTTAGTGTATTCACATGACTACACCGCGCGTGCGCATAATAGTTAATGGTTTGGTCGGGGAAGCTACTTTGTAAACATGACAAATAACATTAAATGTACAGTTATTGGTATTTATTTGACAAAACCGAGAGAATACACAGAGTCTATATATGCACGTGGTGTAGTTACCCGTAATTTGTCTCCTGAAATGGGCGGAAATTGCGGTCGTTTGCTTGCCACGGGCTCCTCTGTGTCCATGCTCGCTCCATCTTGTTCACGTTTTCGCTTCTGAGACTTTTTTGACTTAACCTTTGTGAAAGAATCGGCGTCATCTTTGTTCTCAATGGGTACTACAGAGTCCGGGACTGGGTTTTTGTCGGTGTCCATCTCGAAAAAAGTTTTTAAAATCAGACTTTGAGTAGAAACCTAAGCAGACTGTGAACGGAGACGCGTGAGCATGTCCTCGTGGGACGAAAAGGACCCAAACAGCCACATCAACGACGCCTGTAGATTGAGAGGTAACAAAATTATTTTATTATAACTATCTATGATGTCTCTAGTTGTCTTTAGAATTGAATGCAAGCTGTTTATATATTTTTGCATATGATTTTTGTACCAATGTACATAGATATTTTATTGAAAGATACGCATTTTGTCAGGCATCTGTTAAGGCAGCCGCTCGCTCAGCTGTACCTAGTTTGTTTTGGAAGAGAGCGACAGTTGTCTAGTTTTTCACGCCGATATCAGTGTTTCTTATAAAAATGTCATCGCCGCTGTCCAAGCCTCAGATTATTACGCATATTCAGAAGAGTTTGAACTATACGGTTTTTGACAGTAAATGGATTCCCTGCAGCGCGAAGTTTGTCTGTCTGGGAAACTTTCCTAGTGGAACCGGAGTGATTCAAATATATGAAGTTCACCAAGGCGAGGCTCAGCTCATAAAGGAGGTACATTAACGTTCTACTCTTGTGGGCCTTTGTTCCTTTCTTTTCTCTCAGATATTTCATACAAACGGCGTACAGAGCTAGCTAGCCCGTCGAAGAGTTCTAGAAAAGTCTGGCAAGGGTGTTTCCATGACAACAATTTGAAGGCAGCCCGTTCATTATTGTTCTACTGTAGATTATCCTATAGTTGGCATACTTTATCCAGATTATACTTAAAAAGCAAATACTACAGCATCACTTGCAACGATTAAAAGATTGCTACGCTGTCACCAGTGTATCGTACTACAAACAAAACTTACTGTTGTAGTTTTGCGCCATGGGATGTGTGCCAGGCATCAAGATACAGATAAAGGAGAGTAAACGTAACAAAACGTGTATAAACATGATTCTTTTATACTTATCTTGCCTGTTTGTTTCAAGTGTAGGTCATTTTGCTGCTAAAGCTTGAATCAAGAGTGCCTACATGATACAGTGCTGTGAAAAAGTATTTGCCCTATTCCCAATTTCTTATGTTCTTGCATATTTGTCACGCATGTTTCAAATGATCAAGCAAATGTTAGTATAAGACAAGAACGTCTTAGTTAAGGTCAGTGTTCATGATTCAATGATAAGAAAGAGAATCGGTAAAAATGGCATCTATGGGAGAGTTCCGTAGTGAAAACCACTGCTGACCAAAATGAACACAAAGGGCCATCTCACGTTAGCTAAAAAAAACAAGAAAACAATCAAACATGGTGATGTGATGGTCTGGGGCTGTTTTGCTGCTTTTGGCCTGGATGACTTGAATTAATAGGTTCAACCAGAAAATTCTAAAGGAGAATGCCTGACTGTCAGTTTATGCCCTGAAGCTCAAGCTCACTTGGATTATGAAAATACATTTTCACTGCACTCCTTCCACACTGCTTTTCCATTATATGCTGAATTGTCCCATTCACGAAACTAAACAAACTCTTACCTCTGTGATATGTTTCAGGTAGAGAAACCTAAAGCTATAAAATGTGGAACATTTGGGGCCACGTCTCTTCAGCAAAGACACATAGCAACAGGGGATTTTGATGGAAATCTCAATATATGGTATTGTATACACCAATTGTAACTGTTGTGCCTGTAATAGCAAGAATCAAACTGGGAAAGCAAGGTTTAAATTCTATTTTTAACCAAAAAACACTTGTTGTGTTAATTGTAGATCTTATATTCAAATCCCAAAGACAGTTATAATTGGAATGGAATAGAAAAAATGTAATGGAAATGTTATTTTAAAAATCTGTTACGTCGACATTAGACTTATTCAGTACTGATGTCCTGTGGTTCACAGGAATCTAGAGACCCCGGATGTGCCCGTATATGCTGTAAAGGCCCACAAAGAGATCGTGAATAGTATTGATGGTGTTGGTGGTCTGGGGATTGGTGATGGTGCGCCTGAGATCGTTACTGGAAGCAGAGATGGTAAGAGCATTTAAAAAACAAACAAACTAGATTGTAATTACTTTTCAGTGCAATGATAGTGGGAAAGTAAAGTACACGAAAATAAGACTAGATCCTACATGATTGTATTTTAATAGGTACAGTCAAGGTGTGGGATCCCAGACAGAAGGATTCCCCTGTAGCCAACATGGAGCCAATGGAAGGAGAAACCAAGAGGGACTGCTGGACTGTTGCTTTTGGTTTGTAAAATATTCTTCAGAAACTAAGTTGATAGTGCTGGTGCTTCCCCTACTTCCATGGTGTGCAGAAAAGAACATAAGGTCTGAAGAGGGTAAGGCTCCTGCAATAGTTGTGGTAGTATAAAGGACACTGTTACAGCTTGTGCCCCTTAACAGGGTCCTCACAGAACATTATTTTCTTGAGGACCGAAGTACCAACATCCACAAGTAAAGTTTAAAAACATGCTCTCCACTTTATCTGTATCCACAGAGACAGGACTGTAATGCATTTTTGATAGTGATAAGAACTGATACAGTCATAGGTTATATTAATTCTAAGAAGCAGTAAAAAAATATTTATCATATATTCTATTGTGTACAATTTGAGGGATTTCTTTATACTTAGTAAAGGGGATTATTTCTCTGAATTTTAAACAGCAGAACAAAGCCCAAATTCCAGCTAGTCCCTTGGTCAAAGGTACAATGTCAGGAGAGAGTATTCAAACTCCAGAGAGAAGCACCCTGTTCTGGGTCAGACAAAGGACACTCTGTGAAGCAACAATGCTAACCTATCAGCCACCATAAATAAAGCTGCTGGAATGCACTGCACATAACCGATAAGACATGACAAACAAAACTTTTGTTTTTGTTTGTTTTTCATGTATACTTTTTTAAGAACATCCTGATCCATGCCCTCCAAACACAAAAGGTGCAAACAGATGGTACAGTGGAAAAAAAAAAGCACATGAGCATGAACACCTATGGAAATGCAGCCATAAACCTATGTTGTGCCTTTGTGTTTGTTTTCAATGATCTTTCCCAGGCTTAAAATATCCTTTACATTTACATTTCAGGTCATGCCTTTAATGATCAGGACCGCTGTGTTTGTGCTGGATATGACAATGGTGACATCAAACTCTTCGATCTGCGGAATATGTCTCTACGGTGGGAAACGAACATTAAAAATGGGGTGAGGTGAAAGAAAAAATTGTCAGTATGTGGCATATATACATTTTCTACTTTTTTTTCTGATTCAACCAAACATGAATCAAAATAGTTAAAGCTAATGCTTTTTTTTAAGGGTTGAATTCTTTTGGCACATAATATTTCCTTTGCACAAATAACAGATTTTGAACTATAATGCAGACAAAAACGGTGTGAAATGTGGAGACAGAACTGAAAATGACTTCCCACATCATTTACACTGCACATAAAATAACAGGGCAGTCTGAGGTGAATACTTCCTCACATGCCATAAGCAGTACAAAGAATTGCTCTGATTTTATTACATGGCTGTCTCTTTCATTCAGTTCCTCTTGTGTATAAACCTGCCAGAAGTCATTATGCCAAGTTCAACACATTCTACTGCATGGTAAAATCATTTGTGATGGAGCTTTGCCATGTGGTAAATATCCAGGGAGTGACTCATTTCTATTATTTTTTTTTTTCTTGACTAGGTATGTTGTGTGGAGTTTGACAGGAAAGACATCAACATGAACAAGCTGGTGGCCACTTCACTGGAGGGAAAATTCCACGTTTTTGACATGAGGACCCAGCACCCTACCAAAGGCTTCGCCTCGGTTTCTGAAAAGGTAATTAACCTGGGTGGAGTGACTCAGATGGATGTTTGGCTGCTATGTATGGGGAAAATGTCAAAAGGCTATTAGAACTATTATTGTTATTGTTACATTTGTGTGGTATAGAAAGAAATGGGGGCAAACGGCAATTTGACCGTTTTTATAGCTGGAAGTGTTTGGGGTCATGTTTGTCTAACTACCTTTGTGTAACCGGCCCGAAAAATGAGACTGGGCATGTTAGGGAAGAGATGTGTGGCTTTCTGTGGGAAAACGCTGGAAAAACTACACTTAAACCAGGATTAGTGCACGGCCAGCTTTCCAAGTGTTAGCTAGGCCCAGGAAATCCAGGGGCCTGGCTTTCTAAATATTTGTCCAGTTCTTCTGAGCAATCAACAGTTGGCACACCAGTGTCTCCAACCATGAGTCATAAGGTTCCACCAAGAATTTCAGACTAAAATACAACATGGACTTTACAAGGTTCAAGGTTCTTTATTCGTCACATGCATAGTTATACAAGTATAACGCACAGTGAAATGTAACCTGACATTTCACTGACACGCCCCTCGACTTGTGCAAGGGGGGGGGGGGGGACATTATATATATATATATATATATATATATATACATATACACACACACACTCTCACTCTCACTCATTAGGTGAATGTGCAGTAGTAGCATGTATGCAGCAAGCAGGTGAATTCTGTACATTAAGTGAATTAAATAAGAATAGACAATCTGACTATTTTACAAAATAGACAAAATGAACATATATAAAATTAAAGGAATTTGAAATGTACATTGTGCCGGTGGGTTTAGAGTGTCTAGAAGAGAGTCCTGTCTCAGTCACTTATAGATGATGTGAGAGGGTGAGGGGGGTTGGTTTAGGGCCCGAATGGCTTGGGGATAGATGCTCCTCTGGAGTCTCTCTGTCCTTGCCCGGATGATGCGGAACCTTCTACCGGATTGCAGAAGTTGGAACAGTGTGTTGCCAGGATGGGACGGGTCCTTCAGTATCTGTGCTGCTTTAGTCCGGCATCTCCTGGTGTAGGTGTCCTGAAGCGGGGGGAGACCAATCCTGCAGCAGCGTTCTGCTGTACAGATCACTCTCTGAAGAGCTTTTTGGTCCTTAACACAGCTGTTCCCAAACCAGGATGTGATGTTCTGTGTGAGGATGCTCTCCACAACGCCTGTATAGAAAATCCTGAGGATCTCAGGAGAGACCCTAAACTTCCTCAGTTGTCGTAGGTGGTACAGGCGCTGCTTAGCCTTCTTGGTCTGGAGCTGAATGTAGGCAGACCATGTCAGGTCTGAGGAGATGTGGACACCGAGATACTTGAAGGACTGCACCCTCTCCACTGGAGCACCATTGATGATAATGGGCTTGTAGTCTCTGTGCTGACTCCTTCTGAAGTCCACCACCAGCTCCTTGGTCTTGCCAAGGTTCAGCTGGAGATGGTTGTCCTGGCACCATGATGCCAGATTCTTCACTTCATCCATGTAGGCCGCCTCATCGTTGTTGGAGATGGCGCCATTAATATCATGGTATTGATGGTTATTATAGTCAAAATTTCAGTCATTTTCAAAGCATCAAGAGCAGCCTCTTTCACGTGGATTCCGAGGTTTTTCTGTTTCGCTTTTTAATGTCCTTTCGTATGTCTAGATTTTTTGTGTGTTTTAATGCAAAATATTTTTTGGTGGAGATACTTCGCATATGCAAAACAAAAGCTTTTTCAAATTCAGTTTGTCCAGCTGAAGCAAGGAAAATGAAGCATTTTTGGCAATGGAAGCAAGGGAAAGATGCAATGTCAGAGATCGGACTATTCCACTGATGATATAAATTTAACTTGTGTTTTGAATTTAAGTCTATACCAAAGAAGAGTCAAAACAGGAACCTCTAAAAACAGCACAAGTCACACTTTGTGACTGTTATCAGTCTAAAGTGGTTGAAAGGTTTTCTTTACAGTCTTTCGGTACACTTTATGTACTAAACATGACTCTTCTGTTTTAGGCTCATAAGTCGACCATTTGGCAGGTGAGACATTTGCCTCAGAACAGAGACATCTTTATGACCACAGGAGGAGCCGGCAACCTACATCTATGGAAATAGTAAGTAACCAGTCAAGTCAGTCAACAGACACCATGTTCTTTCCTGTAAACTGTAAACTAACCATAATTTTTTGTGTTTTGATGTCATTTCCAGTGAGTATCCTGCTCAGAGATGCAAGAAAGACTCTGATGGTGTTGACGTAGGTGTAGCTGGATCTGTCAACCTCTTACAGAATGTCACTCTGTCTACTCAGCCAATTGCCAGCCTGGACTGGAGCCCAGACAAGCAGGGCCTGTGTGTGTGTTCGGGTTTTGACCAGTCTGTCCGTGTACTTATTGTCACTAAACTCAACATAGTTTAACAACTGCACTGCATAAAAGACTTTTTGTGATCTGTGCAGCCTAATATGGGAAAAACAAAAAACAAACAAGTATCTGTAGTGCTGCACCACCCGTGTGTAAGTCACAGGCTTAATGATGAGTAGTCTTTTAGTAGAAGACACCAATTTTCTACTGCAAGTCCTGGAGACTGCTCATGTCCATTTCAATCAATACTCCTTTAAAAAGTATTTTAGATTAACTGGGAAACTTGAGTTTGGCCATTTCTTCCCCCTATGTTAAATGATATCCCTAAAAAATGTGTATTGTCTGGCTGAGCCCTGCAGATGATATTATCCTTTACTGCAGAGAAGTATCCCTGTAACGCAATTATACATTTCCTGTAAAGTCTCTATGTGGATGGAAAAATAACTGTAGCCTCTGGCTTGGAATTACTGTGGGATCAAGATTTATTTTCTCTCATCAATTTCTGTTTTTGTAGGAGGAAACTGAAACGTTTTCCGTTGTTGCACTGTCAGTGAACATTGTTGTAGTTCACTTTTGTCTATTGTTTAAGTTGTGGCTTTTGACATGACATTTTTAAGAGGTGTTTTTCCTAATTAAATCTGTATTTGAATAAAAAAAAAAAAGATTTCTCAGTTGCTTTAACCAAATACAAATGGCTTATTTCATACTGCAGTAGTAATTGTAGTCAAGATAAGTAGTTTTGTTTATGAACACACAAAGGCCCAAACACAGTTGCACATCACCCCTTTGATTTGCATGCTACTATAAGTGTTAGTGTGTCCCATTTCTTTTGAGGACAACATTAATGGTCAATTACACTTTGAAATTAAATATGGGGGGCCATTTAAAAGGCTAGATGGTGAATACCCTACCATATGCAGCAGCCAGGGAGAAGAGACTAGAATTAAACTCAAGACTCCGAATTTATTACATCAACACAGCAAACAATCAAAAACATCATATCCAGCACTTGAACTTGAAGAAGCTCTGCAGATCCTCATCATCCTCTTGTCTGTTGTGGATCCCCACGTAGACGGTCTTTAGCAGCTTGGTCTTAGACTTTCCATCCAAAATGTGAATGTAATTCTCTATGCAACCTGCAAACACAACCACAGATTTGCATAACAAAATTAGTTCACTCACACTGACAAAAATATTGTAGCATGTCATATTGTCTGGGTGTGTCTGACAAAATATTAAATATCTTTATATAACTACATTATATCCTGACTTGCCCTGTGGCCACAGTTTATTTGACAGCAGTCACCATATATGTATTACTATTTAGTATGCAATATGCCATCTATCTGTCAATCACACCAGCTGAATGTGATACATCTCTATAAATAACACGACATGGCATGTCACATGGGTCTGGCGGCATGATTTCAGTACAACACATTTGGTAAATATAGTCCAGCTGCCTATAAAGAAAATCATGGTAAACCAGTATTTTTTTTACACCTAAAAATGTATCTGTAGCTGGCAATCTTAATAAGCAACACTCACACTTTATAGGTAGATGCTCCCCATGTCCATTCAAAATCATTAAAAAGTTATTTAACTAGACATTTTGTTTAAACTCTAAAGGTTTCTGTAAATAACTTTTTACTGTTCAAGTCTGACTTTTTCCAAAGCTAATACCACGTGTTTATAGTATTTATAATAATAATAATAAAAAGTAATCACTTAGGCCCATGACTTTGCCATAAGCTATGAGGCTGGGGCCAAGCTGTGGGTGGTCGTACTGCTCCTCAGACATCAGCATGCGCACAATCTCTCCTGTGATGAAGGCATCCTCAAAGTTTTGCTCAGCCACAGGCTTCAAAGGGAATTTGCAGTATACATCCAAAGCAGCCTGAGGGTCGGATGGCTCCAGCAGCTGCGCAAGCTCGATGTAGGCATCATGGATCTAAACAGTCAGTTCATTAATCATATTTGATCTGCACTGCATTAAACCAGATAAACACCAAGAGCATGAGACTCTTTGAAAATATATAAACTACAACTTTTAGAGGTTTTCTAAATATCGAAGACATGTAATCGGAAATCTTTTTCCTAAATGTTCTTGAATGACTATATTCACTGTACATGAGATGTATGAAAGTATTTACTCAGAAATCTCAGCTAAATTTGAATCAAATGATCAAATAATGACATTTTATTAGTTCTATATGAATCTCTCCCTCATATTTTGAATGTCTTGAATTATACTGCACATTTTCTTCAGACATAATTGAGATCTTTTTTTCAGGCAAAGATTTATGAACAAAGGGTAACCGCTTTCAAGTCTTGAGCACGAGACTTTAAAATCTGAATATATATAGTTTAATTTTCTAGTCCAACAGCAGAACATGTGGCTATTCCACAGAGTTGGTGGGAGAAAGAACATGTTAATAAAATCCTTACTTAATGTGACTATTGTGAAACTTTGGGAAACGCTTTAAAATGCAAATATAAAAGATAACTGACCTCTGGTGCCATTGCGATGACCTCTTGGTATAGCTGTTTTGCTTGGTCCTGGGTGTTTGAAGATCGCGAGTAAGCTCGAGCCAGACCCAGTCTTGCTGCATGAGATCTGCGGTTCATCAGACTGGACTCATGGATTTTGTCTGTCACAGCAACTGAACAGAGATTGTTTTGAATCCCACATTGTACCCATTTAATGTTCTTGGAAACCAAAATCCTTAAGTAAAGAAAATTTGTATATTTATGACAGTGGTGCTAAACAACTAATGTCAAATCATCTGCATTTCAAGTAATCAATACCACTGTTTTGCATGTTATACCTTCAGTTAAACAGCATTATATTTGAACTTCTTAAACAGAAAAATGTATAAGCCCTCTTTTATCATCAAGATTTAGATTTTCTCTGTGTAGTTTTTTTTTTTATTGTAGCTTGCAAAACCTGTTCACACCTCACCAAGAAAGGATTTTCAGTTTCCCAGACTTGCCTCTGTAATGCCTTACCCTCAGCTTTCCTCAAAGTATCAGAGAAACTGTCCTGTTTAGACTTGTTGAGCGGGAGCTGAGGTTTAGTGTTATGACCAGAAAGTTTCACCCTATCTGGCTTGGCAGCTGCTCCAGAACTCCCCCTACAGGAGAGAAAGCATAATACAGGCTCTCTAAAAACTTATTTAATATTCAAGTGAAAAGTCTGTTTTTTTGTTAGTTTGGTTGTTTGTTGTTGTTTTGTCTTTTCATATAGCAGACCCAGAGTCATAAATGGTAAAAGGCTGTTTTTGCTTCATACGTAGGAAGCAAGGCAAAGCTATACAGGCTATAAATCCATAGGAAATCATTCATGCTATGACAATGGGAAAGGGAAAACCATCTAAACCATGTATCTACAAACACCTTTCTCAGTACAAACCTGGCTGTAGGGGTTTTGGCTGGATTCCGGACAGCCTTCCCTCCCCTGGTGGGAGCTGGAGCTGGTGCTTTGGTTACAGCTACTGCTACACACCTAGAACCTCCCCTGCTCTGCTGCACTCCTCTTTTTGCCAATTTGATGTCACAAGTCTCCTTTACACCAGCTGGTTGGGTGATGGACTGCTTGGCAGCTTCCTTAGTTTTAACCTCCACCTTTTCCTGCCACCACTTTTGTTCTGAGCAAACAGGTAATGGTGAGGAAAAGTTAAATTCCAAAAAGGCTACATTAAAAATGTGTTAAAAACACCAGCCTATTGGAAGAAATAACAGAACATTCATTGAAACACAATCATCAGTTTGATAGAAAGTAATAATTCTGGCATGAAATACAAGCACAAGACATGGAATATAAAAGTTACATGACCACCAGAGATGTCAATGAAGTATGTTTGCTAGAGAATATCAGGTCCTTTTCATTCATTATCCTAACATATGCTTTCTTGCATCCCCTCTCCTCCCATAGCATGGAAATTGTTTCCTAAAGACCATCACAGGAGATCTTCCAGTTCCGTAAATGTACCTGAAGGACATGAGGGGCTATGATTACCATTTTGGGGGTTCTATGAAACAGGTTTATGACACTGACCTTTCCATAAATTAAAATATTTAAAACGAATTCTATATGACTAAAATCAACACTGGCAATAATGCCACTAAAATTAAGATACATTAATCAATGAACATATCTTATGAGAAAAAAGACAAGAAATTATAATATTAGAAGTTCTGTGGACATTCATATCATTCAGTGATGCAGCTGTGAACCTTCTTAAGTAACTAACATAACTTGAGACCGACACTATGGAGGCAAGGATTTTTCATTTGGCAGCTTTGATTCTTGCATCTTGGCATCGCTTCCTCTCATCTCTCTCACATCCTTGCTGGGAGCAAGAAATGCAAGTGAAGGAAGTGAGGAGGCACATTAGCATAATGAAAAGGACCCATGGTGTTGCCAGCAGCCTACGGTGGTGACCTTCCTCCCACTTGTAAGGTGGAGGAAGCTGGTTCATCTGGCTGGGGTCAGGCCTACAATTCTGCTTTATTTTTATGTAGTTTTCTACACATTACAGGTAAACCAGCTTTATTTACCTCACAAGTGAAAAGAAGTGCACCACTGCAAGCTGCTGGGAAAACCATCTTCTCTGGAAAAGCTCACTTTAGTTAATGTACAGAGACTCACTGGTCAGCTGTTCAGGTGGCTCTCCAATCTGAGTCTTGAGTTCCAGCTCAATGCTGGCCTGGAGGCTGAGAAAGGCATCACTTATAGCTTCCTTTGACCTTTCTGAATTTGGGTTATTGTTGTACTGAGCCAGCTGTGCCAGACCCAAGAGACAAAGGGCATGGCTGTCACGCGGTGTGGTTACTACTGCAAGGTGGCACGTCTTCATGCACCAGCAGTAAAGAAACCAGAAGAGAAAAAAAGTCTGAATTATGTCACACGAAACACTCTTGGATATTAACAGTCACTCTATGGATTAGGTACCCTGCACTCGTAAAAAAGAAAGCTCAACATACCCTTTCCTGCATGTCAAGAAGTTCCTGACAGGGAGTGATAGAGGTGTGACGTATTAGAGCTGTGAGGGCCTGGCATCTTTTTGCCACCAGAGACTGCCTCTCAATGCCAGTCTTAGCCTGGCATTCACTCTGCTGGGTCAGCCTCTGCAGCAGGGCAAAGTGAGCATCCAGCATCACCCACTCCAGCTGCCTGCTCACCTCACCACGACGTACACACTGACTCACACTCTGGGCACTCAGCATTGCCACACTGAAGCAGTCCAGCACAGAGACAAGAAGACAGTGTTTTTATGTAGTGGTTAAAACAGCTAAACTGGCTTCTACTCTTAAATGACAGGACTTTTCTTTGGATCGCACATTCACTGCTGAGATGAGTGAGACAGCTCGTTAGAGCCGATATCCACTGCAAACCCCGAATAATAAAACCAGCAAAAAATAAAAACTCCCAAAGTTTTGCATACATATGATAGACCTGTTCAGCACTCATGGCCTTTGTGCATAATGTGCTTCTCTGCTGCAGTTGCCCCAGAGTAAGAAGGCCACGTAGGAACTGTGTGTTGCGGCTGGACAGAGGGTCCGATAGATCCTGCTCCTCCCAGCTGTAAACAAAATCCTAAAATATATGGCAGTACAAGCACGAAGCAGCCATTATAACTCTATAGATGACACAACTTAAAGTGTATCAATGTGCTTCTGTAGATGATAGTGGTCTCTTTCAATCAGTTACCTCTCCTTTCAACAGGCTTAAACAGAACAAGCTGGTATATTATTGTTGCTGTCATGGCCTCACACTCTCCCTCTCTCACTGAATATATCCACCTCCACCTCCACCACACACACACACACACACACACACACACACACACACACACACACACACACACACACACACACACACACACACACACACACACACACACACACACACACACACACACCTCTTGCTGCAGCGCTGGCTGATAAAGTGCTCCAGTCCCTGTTGTAAGAACAAAGCAGCCACCTTCTCTGCATCCTCAGAGGCTTTCTGTTCCTGCAGTAGCAGACCCAGGCCTGCGAAGAATCTGGAAAAAAGAAAGGCAGCACACATTGAAGAGCTCTGATCTAGTTTTTAGATGTTTAGAATCTAGACCCAGTTTACCCTGTTTAACAGTCTAATCTTAGAAAGGTTATATGATAGAGGGCTCATCATGGAGTGAGAATTTAAGAAGGAGAATAAGGGCTTTTTCAAACCTGCTCTTACACAGCCACAGAAAGGATGCGCATATTTTAACCTCTCTGTATTTTGTTCTTGATTACCAGAAACTCAGTAGCTGAGCAACAGATTGTCAAACTCTTGCTTTTAAGCTGTTACCAGCAGACTAAATAATTGTTAGTATCATTTTTCAGTGGACCTCTGTGAGTTTCAGCATTGATTTTCTGGCTTATATCTAATCTATTTCTATCTATGTCACAGTGACATCACAGTGAGAGCTGCACAGCTTCCTAACTCTGCAATATTTAATCAGCTTCTTTAATCTAGTTTCTTGTTACTATTACAAGTTACTATTAGTATTACAATATTTTTCCTTCTTCTACTACCGTATGTACAATCCTGCAAACTGACCTGAGTGCAGGGTGTAGGGGTCGTAGGGCCAGCCCATTGTGAAAGTGCAGCAGGGCTTCCCTTTCCCTCCCTTGCAGCAGCAGCAGCCTTCCTGCATGGAGGCTGTACTCCCAGCTTTCTGGGCACAGAGACCAGGCATCCAGGTACTTCAGAAGGGCTCGGTGGATATAGCTCTCTTTATCCTGCATAGTTGCACTGATGTCCTGCAACCACCAAGTCCAAGTTTATTGATGATAAGTAACAGTCATAGATGCTTAGACTAAAAACAACCATACAGAACAATATCTATATTTACCATGGTAGTGAATGCAGAACGGAAGTATCTGGAACGATACTGATTTCTATAACTAGCAATGAAAAACATCAAGATCTTCAGCTGAATAAAATTCAGCTCTGTGACGACTTAAGTGTGTTTGAAGAGCCTGTGGAAATGTTAACAGTAATATTCTGAGATGCTGAACTGAATATTGTTTACAAAAGGGTTAGGGTGGTTTTACATTCTAACAGATCACTCATAAGTCAAAGAGAAGTTGTACTGATGTTAGGAAGACGGCGATAGTCTGTCTGTACTGGCCCCTCACTAATCTTTTTCATCACTATCAGATAAAACAGTTTCCTCAAGCAATAGAAGCAGAGGTACTGACAGCATATGACACAATTACCTTGCCAGTTTTCTTAGAAAGCCAGATGTAGAGAGTCTGAACATAGTCTGCTTTGCTGGACTGTCCCTGCTCTTTGAGCAGATGATACTCTTTATCCAGAGCCTGCAGCTGGTTCTCTACTGTGGGTGTTCCAAGGAAACCGTGCAGTTTACACACAGCCAAGATGTCATCCTGATGTGCTGTTGATTTGGCATCACTTAATTCATCTCTCTCTTTGTCAGCCTTTGAGTTGAAACATGCGAGGTTCATTAGCTTTCAACTCAAAAATCAACAAGACAACTGATTTACAATAAACTGTCAAAAAAGTACTATTTTTATATTTTCTGAAAGCTTTGTCACATTTCATAAACTTCCACATGCTTATGAATAATGAAAGTGTGTACTGCAACATCAAAGCAATGTTGTTAACTGACATTTCAGCTGTAATTGACCATATATTTTAATTTAAAATTAGCATGTTATTTACTATGCAATTCTGATTAAAATAACCTTCAGTAATTTTTTTCATTGTTTTAATACAACTAATATGCTGCATAGAGAGCTTTTATTTGTGTATAATAGTACCACACCTTCCTCTGTAGGCTGTACATCTCTGTAGCGTAATGGTGCTCCTCCAGCACGAGACCCAGCTGGAAGTGAAGCCTGGCATCTCTGGAGTTAAGTCTGATAGCTGATGCATAGTGGACAGCAGCCTGCTCCAGGCTATGCAGAGGAGACTGGCCATCTTCATGGTGCAACAGGTCTCCTGTGGAAATGGGAAAAATAAAACACTGTTTTGTGGTACACATCTGACAGAGAGACCAGAGGATTTGCATATATATAGATTATATAGTACTGGCAAACAACATTTTTCATCGCCGCAGGATGACATTACATTTAAGAGTTTTAAAGACCCATTTAAAACCCCCTTCAGTTCAAATGTAAGATCAAACCAAACTTACAATAGACTTCCTATCTACAATTTTACCATAAGTGTGTCTAGTTTAAGTATTTGGTTGAGCTTAAGAACACTGTCTAAATGTGTTTATTAATGTGAGAAGAATAAAATGCTGTTGGCTGTTGTTACCACTAGCAATTTTATTGATCTTACACATATAAACATAGCTTGAAGTATTTAGAGAAACTGATTTAATCAGTACACAGCATGCGTCATGAATATTGGCTTTAGTTTCGAATTTTATTAAGTAATTAAGCCCTTTATAATCCGCTGACTTGAATTTAACTATTTTTGTAATTCTTTGGATTGTATTTGGTGGCATGCTCAAAACGCTGTCAGCAACCAGCAGCAGTGTAAACCTGATGATCGTGTTTTGTTCCAGGAATTATAAAGAATTCAGCACGTATCATGTCACTTAGTAGTACTTAGTAGTAGCAGTAATAAAATTCATATGGAAGTAAATCTTAGTACAGCAATTTTGACTCTCCAATTTAATACATTTCATTCCAACTGTATTGAGTATCAGAAAAATAAAAAAAACTTGGATAAGGTATTGTGTGCTTTGTGAAGTGAGCTCATTTTGAACAGTTTATTAAAGGACAGTTTCATCCAAGCATGAATACTTCACAGCACAATGCATAATGAAAACTAAACAGACTCTCCCATCTAGCTGCCTTCTCTTTACCGAGTACTGGATGCGCCTTTTGCATGAAATATTGAAAGAGAGTATCTTCCCTTGGCAAGTGCGTCCTTTTTCTGTCCAAGTGCACTGATGTCAAGCTTTTAATTGGTTATATTCCCTGGTACATTACATAATCCAACAAGCAGACCCATTCAGCATTTGCTGTTTTATAACTGATATATGCTACATAGCAGAAAAGTCATTTTAGCTGATGAAATTTTTGAGTCTGACAGAAGCATTGAGCTAATGTTAATGTGCAACAAACAGTGTCTTAAAAATGAAAACGTTTCACCAGGCCACATGAAAAATGAAAGGTCAAAAATCAACACTTTTTACTAACAACCCTCATGACACTCATTCTCATTTTGATACTTTTCAGTCACAAAAAAATTAGCAAGGCAAAGATAGCTGAGAAAACATGAGCACAAACTTGAGTGTGAGTGTCTGGCATGTCAAATAAAAGAGAACGCTTCAGAAGTAGCCACTTAGCAGCCTGTTTTCATGTATTTTTTATTAGCTTTAAGCTGAGCTGTGTTGTCAAGGTAAGGCAAGGAAAAAGTCCCTTTGCTCCAGAGTATTTTTAAATAATCAGTAAATAGCCTGTTTAAAAATAAAGGCAACTACAGACATTCGGCATTAGGGCAGATGGAAATTTGGACAGACTAGTCAGCACTTTATAAAAAGTAACAGGTGAAAAAATGCATTTGGTTTTTTTTTCTGACTTTCTAGTTTGTATTATAATAGCTTTACACTCTTGTCTGACCCACATTTTGTTTTGGATCACCATCTTACAATGCAGCATAATAATTCACAAAGTGTTAAAATGTAGGCGTGAAAGTGCTACATGCCTGGCTTTGGCAGATGTTGCCTGTAGAGTTTCAGGTGCTCCTGGGCCAAAGCACACAACTTGTCAACACTGTCTTCTGCTGCTGTCATTTGTAGTCTTTTCTCCCGGTTACGAATCTGTAGTAGAAAATAGACCAAGCAGGAAAGCTTAAACAGATACAGTAGGAGTAGTGATATGAGCCATATTATAACTTATACTTTTCATTTGATTAAGTGGGTAAACTATAAAGGTCCTCGATTTCCCACATTCACTACAAGATAGAACTATGGCAATAAGTAATTTTAGGTTTTTAGGTTTGCTGTGTATCATCAACATCAGTCAGAATATTAACTAACTGGACACTGAAAGGAATATCCAGTACAGCTTATTACCTCACAGGTGTGTTTGGTCTCTGTCTCCAGACATTTGGCTGATTCAAAGTGCTTCTTATACCAATCTGTCTCTGTTACATCCTAAAAGAAATAGTATCCTGATTATATCACAAATAAAGATTTTATAAAGTGCCTTTACCAGGTTCCATTGATAAAGCTTCGAACTGGACTGACGAGGTGGCTGTGCTGAATATACAGAACTGGGTTTGTCATTCTAGCAATGGTAAAATAACAATTACTGAAATGTAAAAATTATACATGGTTAATAAAAACTACTATTTTATTGACTCGTTCACCATAAACGTGGTCATTATTTTTACTATGGAATTCAAACTTGCGTTTACTCACAGTTAAATGGAGCACTGTCTTGTAAATAAAGGATAAACAGTGTCAAAGTCAGCGATTCTGGCAATGGAGGTTACTGCTTAATCTTTTACACTGACCTTTGCATCTAGGTCCCCAGTGGGTTTATGTAAACAGTCCAGAATGTGTGACCCAAGCTCAGACAGTTTCATCGTAGTGTCACACCCTTTGTTTAAAAGGGGAAAAAAGCTCATTAGAGGTGGACCGGGATGGATTTAGCTGTCAGGTTATTTAACAAATCTGTAGAATTGCTCCCCATGCAACCTCCCCCTAGGCAATGTGTCCAAACTAGCAATTAGTTGACTCGATGAAAGCATGCTCCTGCACTCTCGATATTTTA
The DNA here is from genome assembly GCF_041146795.1 of Maylandia zebra. Lineage (NCBI taxonomy): Eukaryota > Metazoa > Chordata > Actinopteri > Cichliformes > Cichlidae > Maylandia > Maylandia zebra. The sequence continues at coordinate 9,331,927 of NC_135179.1, read as the reverse complement.
CCTGCATCTTTATTCAAAAATGTCTTTCAGTCCATCTGTCCCTTCGGGTGCAAAAGGCTTGATAGGCTGAGATACTGGGCGGGTGTTTCTGGGTCTTTTTGTTATGGTCGTATCTTTCTAATCGATCTTTGTCTGTGGCTGCTTCTAAACACGTTTTCTTCTACTTCTCTTCATCACAGTTTGCTTCAAAGTTCTGTTAAGGGGCATTTATAAAGCATATTAAGGTTGAAATGTTGTATATAAATAAAACTGCCATTTGCAATTTAAGGACATTTTCCTTCACTGCTATGAGAATGACAGATGATCAGTTATGTATGTCTTTTAAGCCATATTGTGATATTTATCTTGGAAGATGCTATATAAATACAATTTTACTTTATTTGTACTTTTACCTAAATTAAACAATTTAAGAGAAGCCTTGATTATTTAGAAATACACACCTGAGTAAGCAAGCCAGATCTTCTGAACATAAAGGCCTGATATAAAATCCAGCCTTTGTCCCATGACAGTTAGTGGCACAAGGTTTTAGTTAAGTAATAATACCCCCTGTCATTAGAGTAACATGATCGTTGTCTACAGTATTACATCATGTTACATGATAGTATAGCTTGTGTAATCACTTCTGCTAAGAGGTAAGATACCTGTCAACAATGTAGCTGTAAGCATTTTCTATAGGTGTGGAAATAATGAAGTAACTCAAAGAATCCATATTAGGGCAGTGGCTTCATTTGTTATTCATTGATGTGACATTCATTGTACTAGAAGTTCAGGAATCTACTAGCTCTCTTTAAGAACAACACAACCTCCTCCTATCTGAACATCCAGAATAAGAACATCCACTCTTGCCAGTAGCTTTAAACTAATATGTTTGAAATGCTTCACCTCTGTGAAAAAAGAAACACTTGACCAAGGCAGCTGACATCTTCTTGTCAAGGTCCAGTTCAATAACCTTCCAGCCGTCTCCAAGAGGACAGTCACTAAGTGGGTCAACTTTTGACCTTCGGGCAAGCATCTCAATATAAGGCCTTGAGAAGATGCTCTTTGGTTCACTACAATTTAGCAAAATAACAAATGTGTGAAAGGTGATTTGCTAAATATTATACTATTTTTTTATATAAAGGAAACACATCATTCATTTGCAAATTAATATTCAGCATGAACCAAAGGATAAGTAATGGATGTGACTATTGGCGAATATGTTTTGCAATATGTGTGAGTTGTTTCAAGACTTACCTGTGATTGATAGACAAAGGCCTGTAGAAAGCACTTAGCGATACTGGGCATTCATACTCCAGCTGCTGCTTCACATCAGTGAAAGTCACAGGCACAGGAAGCAGCTCTCGAGTCACCAACACTTTGTACACCTGAAAAGGTGAGAAGGTCATTAGGTATATAAAGCTAACTACTCCCTTACTGACAAAAGGTTACCACAGATAAATGTATGGGTACAAAGCAGATGGATCCACTCATGTGCAGGAGTTATTAGGATGTACTAGCAGAGGATGTACTTCCTGAGGCAGCTGAAGAAATTCAACCTGCCAACACGGACGATGATGCAATTCTACATCGCAATCATCGAGTCCATCCTCACCTCCTCCATCACCGTGTGGTACGCTGGAGCCACTATCAGGGACAAACAGAGACTGCAGCGTGTTGTGCGCTCTGCTGAGAAGGTGATTGGCTGCAGACTCCCATCTCTGCAGGACCTGTACACCTCCAGGACACTGAGGCGTGCAGCTCGGATCTCAGCTGACCCTTCTCACCCTGGACACAGTCTGTTTGACCTGCTACCCTCAGGCAGGAGGCTCCGGTCCATTCGCACCAGAACCTCTCGCCATAAGAACAGTTTCTTCCCCTCTGCTGTTGGTCACATGAACAATAACCGTATGACTGTTCCCACCACTAGCTCATGACCCTACGCTGTGTTCACTGCATGATTCCATGTTTTGGCACTGATCACCACCTGCACAAAAACCAAAGAAAGAAACAAAAAAAGCAACATTTTACAACTTCTTTCTACGTAGCACTTTTAATTCTTATTCTCATGTATATATCTCATGTATATCTCATGCATATATCTTTCTACGTAGCACTTTTAATTCTTATTCTTACTTTTATTTTTTCATGTCTATTTAAGCGCAATTTATGACAGCATGTTTGCACTGAAGCACCGCAGCAATTTCCTAATGTTGTAAACCTGCTCAACATTTGGCAATAAAACTCTTTCTGATTCTGATTCTGATTCTGATTAGGGCTCCAACAGAGACCTTTAAAAAGACTCAAATTCCTAATAAGTTTCATTACACAGAAGCAAAAGCTATGCTAAAAGCTTATGAAGTTTAAAAATTAAGAAAACTATATGTTATCAGGTGGATAATGATGAGTTTCAAAGCATTTCAAAGCTAGGATGCATATATAAAGTTTGACCACTATCCATGTCTTATTATACCTGTGAAACACTGCCATCTGGTGAACAGACTGAAATCTCCACCACTGTGTCTCCAAAATTCAGAGGGACTGGTTCCGAGCTGCTCACCCCATTTACTGTAACTTTAATGCGTCTGTCAGGCACCTCAGGAAGGAGTGTCACTGAATTACAACAAAAGGGAACAGTATCTGGAGGCAAAAACCCCCAGAAAAGCACATAACAATTTATTTTGTAAACTGAGAAATACTGCAAACCTTTTATGTCTCTGCATTTTTAAATAATATTCACTTACAAAGTAGCATATTTATACATACATTTACATACATGTGTACTGCTGCGGCTGCTTTTGTGTATCAATTGAAATAGAAAACAAAACAAAGAATTATACATTTCACATACAACTTCTTGTTTAACACAGATAGGCTGTACTCACTATTGTATTCAAAAACGTTGGAGCAAAACGCGGGGTGAAGTGAAATATCTCCTTCCAAAGCCAGGTTACTGAGCTCTGCGATCTTTGCTGACAGTTTGGTGATTTCCACACTGTATTTCTTTATGGTGCCATCCTCAGCTACCACCTCGATTCCTACTCTGTTCAACCCATCTTTCAGTGTAATCGTGTTAGACCTATCACCAAAGAGCTGAAATAGACATCACAAGGCTAAATTAGATGCGAAAGAGACTTGAATTGAGAAATAGAAGGCATAAAGCTTGCTCACAATACTATATGAAGCCCCACAATCGCTTGTCATCACGTCCAGTGTCACTTCGTTGACGCTGCTCTCCACAGTCACTTTGTAGTCTGTGACTTCAGGTGTGAACGATGGACGGAGCTTCCCAGCAGAAACACAGAGCTTCTCTAAATCACAGTTATCCATGATGACTCGGGCGTCTTCTTTATAGCTTGCTTGGGTTGAGCTACAACAGTCCCAAAACACAGCACTTAAACTGCTGTCCCATCCCAGCGCGCTCAGTTTTATTTACCACACTGACGCCCCACGTTACCACAGTAACATGACCACTTCTGTTGTATTTAGATATTAAGTTACTACTACATATGAGTATTTTAAATACATTTGGGCATTTAATAGGAATGAAAACAACAGCTGATACTTAAATAAGTTTTTCGTTTACACCCTTTTTTTAAAAATTGTGCCATAAGTCAATAATAAGGAGCGTCGATTTAGAGAATACACACGGTTACACAAAAACGGATATTGTTATTAAACAAAATATAGAAAACTGCAAATAAAATTGTTATCACGCTGAAATTTTTTTTTTAGCTAACGATAACTAGCTGTTCCACTCATCCCAACGGCAGACGGCAGTAGAGGAGCGAAGAGGAAAACGAAGACGACTAGGTCACAGTTTTAACGTCATTTCCTGTCGGCTAAAGCGTGTTGTCTGCTAACAGGGTAAATATGTGATTTTGTTTTGTTAGATTTAATTTACAGTGATCCCGTTTTGCTATTAAATCAGTAATTAGTAACTTACATCTATCCCTTTTGTCACTTTCCTCAGCTTATCTAAACGTTAGTTTGGTTTCCTGTTAGCATTGTATGCTAGCTCTCTCCCTGGACATATTGCTATTGTTTTTCTGTTCTTCTAATGAAAAATAGTCCTATAGGAAAGTTACACGACGTTGTAATTATTCAATTATTTTACAGAAATATGGCCGCAGAGGACTACCCTCACGAGATAGATGAACAGCTCACGGGCTTCGACTCGTCAGTGACTTCAGTTAAAACCATCTTGGAGCAGTTGATGTCGATGCCTAGAAATGACCTGCTGCAAAAGGTAGGCCTAATACTATTATACACATCGGGTACTGTGGTCTTTTTGTTGGCTTAGATTTGTTCTTGTGCGTACCTACTATCTGTATACACTCGTGCACTCACCGGCCACTTTGTTAGAAACACATGGTCAGATACTTGGTAACAGATTATTTAATGTGCCAATAGCTCAATCAATTTAGGAACGTGAACATGGTCAAGAAAAACAACTGAGATGGGGATGAAACATGGTCTTAGTATTTCAGAAAATTGCGGATCTTCTGGGATTTTCCATCACAATCATTTCTATGGTTTACATACAATGGTCTAAAAAAGAGAAAATATCCAGTGATTGTCTGTTCTCTGGGTGAAAATGTCATGTTAATGCCAGATGTTAGAGGAGAATGGCCAGACTGCCACAGGCTCATAAGAAGACAACAGTAAGGGTATGCAGAAGAGCATCTCTGAACACACAACACATTGAACATGGCAGCTGATGGGTGACAGCAACAGAAGACAACAACAGAAGTGCCGGCCTACTTAAGTATTGTTGCTGACCATGTCTTTTCCTTTATGACCTCAGTGTATGCATCGTCTGATAGCTGCTTCCAGCAGTGTAACACTCCATGTCCGTAAATCATCTCAAACTGGTTTCTTGCCATGACTATTAGTTCACTGTACTCAGATGACCTCCATCGTCACCAGATCTCAGTGAAACAGATTGTCTTTGGGATGTGGTGGAACAGGAGATTCACCTCATGGATGTACAGCTGACATAGCGGCACCAGCTGTGTGATGCTATCATATCAATATGGACCAGAACTCTGAGCAATGTTTCCACCTCCCTGTTAAATCTATGCTATGAAGAATTAAGGCACTTCTGGGGGCAAAGGATGTCAAAACCCAATGCTAGGAAGATGTACCTAATAAAGTGGCTAGTGTGTTTATATTTATTTTCTTTTATAGAGCAAAATTTTATTCAGTGAAACAATACTGCATTGAATATGTTACAAATACATTTAATGAAAAAAGTGATACTAATCTGTCGTATGCAGGAGGCTATAAATAAAATACAATTTGGTTCATTAACAGTTGGATCCTCTGGATCAAGCCAAGCTGGATCTGATGTCTGCCTACACCCTTAATTCATTATTCTGGAGTGAGTTTTTTCCCTATTTTGTGTAATCTTTATATCTTGTTGAATATAGATAAATTTAGCGAAAGCATACTGAAGAGACAAATACATTACAACTTTTCCATACATGGATGTCATTTTGTGTGGAAAGTGTGGACATGTGGCTTTATTTTTTATCTTACTCAGTGTACTTGGTAACACAAGGGATAAATCCCAGAGAACATGGAATCAAACAGGAATTGGTATGTGCCATCTATCTCTGACTTATTATTTGCTCACATGGATTCATATGTATTGTCTAATTCCTCAGTAACCATCCTGTTGTTTCAGGAGCGAATAAGGACATATATGAACAGAGTGAAAGAGATCACAGAGAAGAAAAAAGCTGCCCGTCTGGATAAGGGAGCTGCTGCACGCTTCGTCCGGAGTGCTCTTTATGATCCTGATGATAAGGATTCTAAAAAAAAAGCAGCAAGCACATCTTCAGAAACTCCTCCATCAAAGCGTTCAAAGCAGAAATGAAATAAAGAAGAAGCTGCAGAGTATGTCAAAGTGCAAAAGATCACCACCTTTAAGGGTGATGAACACTGGGGTAAAACATTTTGGTCATAAGCCACATTTGAAGGCTAAGGTTGTCTGATCAACAATTACACAAGACAGCTAAACAGAACAATCCATCATCAGGATCATAGCTTGGAGTCGTGTAAATTTTCATGGTTGACCCGCAGCAGTCTGCAAATGTGTTTGACAAGCAAAAGACTGTAGTTGCTACGTTTGACACGTCGTCTCAGGGCAGTCTCACATACTTTTGGATCTTGATGCTAATAGCTGCTCTAGGTTTGAAACATGTTGTAATGTTCTTGTAATGTTGCGCTGGTCTAAATCTTTGTATTTTGAAAGTGATTCTAGGAATCAAAGTTTCATTTTTATTTTTATTTTAAACAAATGCAATGTTTTGAACATCATCAAAAAAATGGTTTTGTGAGTATAATGCCTTTAGCATAAAAATATTCACCAAAAATACAGTGTTTAAATTATTTTCTTTTATACAGTTTATTGTCAGCATGGTGCTGAAATGTGTAATAGTGTCACATTTCAGGAAGCAAGTGCAGGATGTGAGCCTTCTGCTCAGCTGTCTGTTTCCTCTGGTCGATCTGAGAGAGCGTGGTGGTTATATAAATTGACCGTATGATACACTGCTGATCTATCTAAGGCAGTGGTCGGCAATTAATTTTCCTAAAGGGCCACATGAGAAGCTAGGATTATTGTTGAGGGCCGCACCATTGAGCTTACAGAAAGCTAAAATTAATACTGAGCAGAATTGAGTTCATCTTAATATTAATTTTCTCTTTTTGAAGGCTTATTGTTGTTTTTGTTTCTTGATAGTCTTCCTCAATAGTCCTTCTTTTAAGATGAGATAAGATAAACCTTTATTAGTCCCAAATTTGTTGTGTCACAGCAGAAAGTGGACAGTTCAAAGTTACAGCAGCAAAAATAATGAAATAGAATGAGATAAAAGAATAACATGCTATATAAAATAGAATAAAATACTATGTTGTCAAAAAAAATTACACTTATTGGTATTGCGTGTGTGTCTGCACGTGTTTGGTCAACTCAATGTTTGGTCTCTGTTGTGGAGTCTGACAGCCGATGGAAGGAAAGACCTGCAAAATCTGTCTGTCCCACATCATGGGTGCCGCAGTCTGCCACTGAAGGAACTGCTCAGTGCTGTCACAGTCTCCTGCATGGGGTGGGAGATTGCATCCAACAGGGATGACAGCTTAGCCACCATTCTCCTGTCACTCACCACCTCCACTGGGTCCAGAGGGCATCCTAGAACAGAGCTGGCCCTCCGGATCAGCCTGTTCAGTCTCTTTCTGTCCCCAGCAGACCACACCGTGAAATATGGCTGAGGCTACCACAGAGTCATAGAAGGTCTTCAGGAGTGGGCCCTTGACTCCAAAAGACCTGAGCTTCTACAGCAGATACAGCCTGCTCTGCCCTTTCCTGTACAGGGCATTTGAGTTGTGAGTCCAATCCAGTTTATTGTTCTGATGAACACCATTCAAAAAGCTTCTTCAGTTCTAAAAGCTGATCGGTAGTATATAACCTCTACTGTTGTTCTAATGAAGGTGGTTTCAACATGCCTGTGACTCACAAGTACGTCCAGATTGTTCAACTGCCCTCGACTCCCATTCACTTTAGATCAGTGGTCCCCAGCCCCCGGCCCAGTCTGTGAGTCGTTTGGTAACAGGCCGCAAGAGTTGAGGCTCAGGTGTGAAATTTGTGGTTTTCAGAGTTTTTACTGTTATTTTTTTAATCGTTTTCATCCTTAACTCCGTTTCCCTGGGTCTTTTGCTGTGTGTTATGAATAAATCCCCCCTTTTTTTTTTTTTTGTACCGGTACTGGTTTTATTTTGTTGTATTTATCTGTGATATCTTAAAGGCCGGTCTGTGAAAATATTGTTGGACATAAACTGGTCCGTTAAGCACAAAAGGTTGGGGATCGCTGCTTTAGATGACTGTGACCCAGGTGAATGAGAATCTATACAGACAATCCAAACATCTCAACAGTAAGTAGTGAAAAAGTCAATAAAACCAGCAATTTATATTACAGAACCATGCAACAAAGCAATAATTAAGCCAGTCTTTACAGGCAGAATATCACATGTAACCCAAACTGATTTCCTTCTGACGAAAAATACAGTTTTTACTTTCATTTAAAAACTTTCAGCACTAATAATGAGAGTTAAAAACATGCAAATATTTTTAAAATTCATTTCTTGAATGAAACACTTTTAACACTGACATACTAAAAACCCATATGTTTGTGTTTCACCTTCTTGGTCAAAGTAAACAATACTGTAGAGCTCATTTCATTAGAATAATAGGACAAAAAAAGGGTGAAACTGCATTGTACTAAATAACAATCAAGCAGAGGAATATTTAATTCACGATAGCAACTTGTATCGGCCCTCACGTCGGTCAAACTGGTGACCTTTTGATTACAAAGTGGCCTTTGTAACCATGGCAAACAGTGTTGTAGTTGGATGGCTGCATGGTATAAGCATAGGCTGTAATGAGACTCCCCCTTATAAAAACCAATGTCACATTTGATAAAGGCACCCATATAGCTTCCTTTTTCTAATTCCCTCTGGACAGCCAAGATCTTAATCTTAATGTACCCTCGAGTCACTGCATCCCTCTAATCAAGCTCAGGAAACAGCGAGGCAGTGAGTTAGATTCTAAGGAATGTATCATTTCATTCTTTTCATCATCTTTCCTTTTCTCATCCTCCCTACAGCAGCGTCCAAAAATGACATTTGTTTAGCCAAAGCCTCCTACTCCATTTTTTTTTAAAGTTTTTCCACCAAGTTGTTGTTTCAAACTCTGTTCAAAGACATGTGTCAAACTTTGCCTGATGAACAGCCCCGTCTGCATATTGGAAAAATATGGATTTTTCTGCTTTTTCCCCTCTCTGTTATGTTCGCCTTCAAATGCCCTCTTCCACACATGTGCTGAGTATAAAGGAGTTAGGTCACAGTGCGAGCAAATTTGAACAAACAAACTCTCATGTTGAAATTGTGAGCCCTAACTCGTTCCAAACCCTGATTTGTCCCGCGGTTGTTTATTTATGCTGTTTGTGAGCAGCTTGCGGTGAGGAAGTTTATATTACGTGGAGTGAAAGGCATCAGACCAAATGACCTCTTCAGGCAAGATGGCGTTAGAGGCAGCCTTTGTTGCAAACACTGTCTCCTAAAAGGATGGAGTCTGCTGACAAAAGACTGTGTTAACCTGCTTTAAATCACAGAGTTTGAGCTGGATTGTCAGTTACAAGATGTTATAAATAGGCTACACTATGATTACAGTGCTGAAATCCAGAAGCCTCAAATAATGTCTATGTAATCACTAGCCAGACTTTTTATTGCATTGCCTCTAATATCCTGGAATTTATCATTTGTGTCTCATCAGATACATTCGGGGTGTCTTATCTATTCTTTAGAGAAGTCATAAGTTTTTCCTGGGGCACAAGAGAAAATGTATTTCTTCACTTTCACCTCTCTTTTCTTGTATTTGGTGCTTTTCAGCCCAGTATAAAGTACTCATATTTTGAGAAAGGGAATGTTAAAAAAATGAGGAAGAAGTGAACATTGTTTTGGTCATGTGTTCTAGTTCGAGAATGGAAAGTCGGGAAGATTTTTTTTCTTTTTTTTTGCCTTTAAAGCACCACGCTGCAGATAAACAATGAAAAGCACTGACAAAATGAGATCCAGAGTTTATTCTTGACCTAAAATCATCTTACCACAAGGTCCAATTTAGTAGCTGTTCTGGAGCTTTCAATCACATCGCATTTTCTTTATCCGAAGAAGGGCTTGCTGTCCGCGTTAAATGCTGAGATTCAAATTTACAATTGGGATGATATATACAGAGTATGTTTTTAGTAATTTGAATTGGAGGTTAAATTGTATGTGCATGCATGCCAAAAAAAAAGAATCAGTCTCAGATGGGCACAGGTGCCTGATTGAAAACCAAAAGGGTTTGTTTAAAAATGCTATAATTCACAAAAACACAATTATGTTGCATTTCATAAGGCTGAATGTGAAAACCTTTAAAATCCCAAAGTGCATCACCTACACAGACCTGGAAAGTCATTTCATTGCAGCCTGTGTTGCAGAGAATGATGGGGCATATAAGCCCACTAGGACAAGCTTTCTCTGGAATAGCTGGGTGAAATGTCAGTAAATGTGAGAGAAGGATTGCATCTATTGCCGCTTTATTCCATCTGACACACCACAAATTCCATCCAGTCATTTGTGCCACTTTCTGTTCACCTCAGACCTGATGACAGAGCCGCTGATTAATCGTGATAACAATGTTTTTTGTTTTAGCTAGCCCCCCAACACAGAGACAAATTGCTTTTTTTCAAGTGTCAGAAGGTGAGACAGTTCAGACCACCAAACTGTCCAGCAGAGAGTGGGGTCAGTTCCTTCTATTTTATTTCTTTAAGTTCTGTTAATCCTCTCTACTGCTGAAATAACCAAAAAATAATTCATTTCCCTTTAAAAGCTAATAACACGCTTCTGGTCAGAACACCTACTGAACTTGTGAACTTGCTATTTCCTTACCTAATGTTTCCATCTAAACTCAATATATTTCATTTGTCATTAGAAACTATAGTACAGTTTTGTGGAGAAGCATTAATAGGCAAACTGTCAATGCTAAATCTGGTTTCCATTCATTTCTCTTGAATTTTTCGAAATGTGACACAAAAACAGCAGTAGTACTTGGACAATTTCATCAAGGACGCAAATTCATGATTTACCTTTCTTCACTTCTTTGTGTCTATCTACACTTTCCTTCTCTGTACATCCCAGCGAGATTTAGCCATATGATACTGTGACGCCATAGAAACCAAGGCCTTGAAATCCTCTCGCTAAACACATCACATCACCATCACACTTCATTGTGTTTCCATCCTTAAAATGACGTTACTCCTGCCAATGAAGAGAAAAAACTCTCCCCAGAAATACCCCTCATTTACTGAGTTGGGGTTGGCCTGTCATCTGTCAGGTTAAAATGAACTATTAGGTTTTCTTTGTGAGTAAATGTTGTCTTTTCTCCCAAACCAAGTCAAAGTGGCACCTGTGATTGTACTGAGAAGTTCCAACGTTTGAATGTTTCTAAATGTGAAATAGGAAATTGCTTTCAATGACCTTTTAATAGATAAATAAAGTTTTGAAAATGAAACAGTCTTATTAAACTGGGCTTATTTATTGTCTTTTTCACATGTGCAGACCAGGCTTAAGATGAAGTCAGTGTGCTGCAGACTCTGTGGCCATTTGAAGACCTCATCTATTACTGTGTCCCAATGTTTACCTCTGGCATGGACCTCTTTTTAGGAGGCGGAATGTATCACCCCATATGGCTGCAATGTGAAATCGGGGTTTTTCCCCTTTAAACCATGGCCTTCCGATGCATAAAGCCTCAGGATAACCGTCCAGCCATCAAAGAGCTGAACGCGAAACCATCTCTGAATCCTTTGCACACAAGCACGCATGAACGTGCGCACAGTCTCACACACACAAACGCACATACAGAAGGAGTTAGGCAGCTGCAAGCATGCTGTGAAAGCAGGAAAACACTGACTGTTACACATGTTGAGAGACGTACAAAAGCACACAGAAAATGGATTGCATGTGCATATATGTACACTCAGAGTTGATTGGAGGTGTGTAATGGATTGGATCCCCTCGTAATTCCTGGGATAGCGTTGTCTTCTAGATCCATACAGAGGCGGATGAGACCACAGCTGTTTGGACATAAATTTCCAGAGGAATGCCTTAAGTCTGAGCCTTCAGCATAAAGAGCATGACTGAAGATTCCTCTGCACATGACAAGTGATCACCCTAAGGATTTTTATTTTGTAGCAGCCATGTACAAGGTCACTGAATCCATTGTGTCTGTTCTTGTTTAGTACTAGTGCACAGTGTTACATGTGAAGCCAGCTACCTTTGCAGGATGAGGTGAGTCACAGGTTGATGGTATTAGCGTGCAGACGGGAGCAGGTCTCCTCTGTTGTATATAAGACTCAAACAGCTGGGGCAGGGTGGAGAGCAGCTGGCCAGTCTCATATAAAAAATATGAATTTCACTCTCCTCTCTATACAGTAGCTAATCCTGGAGTCATATAATCATACAGGCTTGTAGGTTTACAGGAATATTTGGGGTAGATTTGGTTGCATGCGGCTTGTAAGTGATTTTGCTTTGCCAACTAGGAAAAGTTTAAGTATTGTTTCTCCTTGGATCATATGTCTTTATTAGTTGATATTGCAGGGCCACATTTGCCACAGCTTTCACTCTGCTTTCCTTTTAAGACACTGTAAAATTTGCTGTGATAACAATATCATGTATGAGTCACTCTTCTTAAATTCACAAGCTGTTTTTAGTGTGCTCAGCACTTTTAAAACTAGTTGAACGTTCATTTTTTGGCGTATGTCAAATTAAAGACCCTGCTGGCATCTAAGTCCCGTGGATTTCTAGACTTACATCCAGATACGGCTCTTATAAAGATTGAAGTGAACAGCATTTTGTTTTCATCTTTCATGCATGCACTATGATCTTGAACAGAAAACTAAACTGAATAATATTTTCCTCACACTGGGGAAATATCCACATGCTTGTCCAAGTTACAAAATCATCTCTGCACTTGCTGCATTTTATAATGCCTCTGTGCAAACAAACACCACAACAGCAACATCTCTTGTTCCTCCTAAGTCTTCCTCGAAAGAAACACACCTGCTGGATATGAACAGCTAGAGAGTCCGCTCTCCTTCGCGCACGCTATAGTTTCCTCTTTGCCTCAATAAAATAATGGGGTTTATAGCACATCAATAACCCCTCTCATCCCGCTTCGCTTGTACATTCAGAGGCGAGGTTTACAGCTACTGTGGGGCGGAAGGCTGCAGGCCTGATGTGAGAGCCTGGGGCTAACGGTAGCACCGGGTACTGTAAAGTGATGAAGGGCCCCCACTTTTACGATGATGTGAATGATGTAGCCTGAGAGAGTAAAAAAGCTTGTGAGAGCAGCAGTCTGTCCATTTACTGTACTTGACTGGACTGCTGTAAAAAGAGGAGCTTGTATGTTGTGCTGCTTAATATTTACACCAAGTTTAAGTCTTTTTGCAGATGATGTCAGCACAGAATTAGAATGTAACCTAAACCATTAAGTTAGCTACATTTTAAGAGCTATTTTTTGTTGATTTAACCTTTGTTAAAAACATCAACCCCACACCTGTTGTATACAATTTTTATCTGTCCAATTAAGAGGAGATGGGACCGGTGAGATATACTGACTTTATTGCCACACCTGTCCGTACAAGATTCACAAATATGAGCTCTGTGAGTTGCAAACCTGCAATAAGCACACATGATAACAACGCAACATTAGATTAGAGGAAAATTATTTTTTAAAATACCAAAACAAATGATTATTTGAGGATTCCTTTGAGTCATTTAGCTTTTTATTCTGGAAAACACATATCTATGATATCGTAGTAGTGATATATTTAAAAACTGAATGCATACTTTGTATTTTCATAGCAACATTGCTTGGCTGTATGCATTTATGAAAAGATCCAACTACTAGCCCTATAAATCCAGGTGTATCCTATTTGATAGATCAGTGTTTGCGAATTGAAAATGTCAATATATTGTACAATACATTTTCACGCAATAAATTAAAAACAATGCAGGATTTAGCAAAATATGATAGAAATGAAACTCATATAAGCAAATTAATATTTATTTATTTTTTTAAAAACGCTTCATTTTCACAAAATTAAAAATTTCCAGTAATTATTTCGTGCTACAGGCTTAACATGCTACACAAATCCTTCAGTCTTCTTCTATGAATCATCACGTTGTTTATTTGTTTTTTGAAGAGACAAAAAAAAAAATAACGTTTACATTTGATTTAATTTGACTAAACTGTTTCCCCCCATATAAGCTGACTGTAAAGCCACTTGGGAGTCTCAGACGGGGCACTCTTTACTTTAAGTCCCCCAAAACAGCCACAGGGGGGCAGTCAAACACAGCAGTACAACCCCGTCCTCTAGTCCGGCTTGAGTGGCAAGCTGAGGTTTGCTTTTCTTCCCACCACAGAGCAGATCAGAGAAGATTAGCCCTCGCTTGGCCAGTAATCACCCTTATCACACAAGAAAACGACAACAATACTGGGAGTTTAATGACAGAAGTAATTGTTGTGGAAGTCCCGCGTTATGCTGCGGTGGTGTGATGAATGACATCCGCAATGCACCGTGCTGTGAGGAGATTGCTGCTGCATGTTGTTATTTAAACCCATTTGTTATGGTTGCAACTTCCCTCCAGGGTTGTTTAGCTAAGAGAAGTTTTTTTTTCTAATTAAAAGAAAAAAGTTTTGATTATTGATGAATTGTGATTTTATGGGAGGATTTCTGAAGGTGGTCTGCATGCGTTCTCGTGCTTTTCCTACTTCTTTAACATACACAGACTACACAGTTTACATTTTAACTGTGAAAGAAAAACTAGTGTTTGCAGACATAAGCGGGAACATAATGATCTTTAATCCGCCACAATTTCATAGATAAAACGTAACGTGTATTCAAAGTGCTTTTGCATTTGCTGACTACACTTTACCCTTAGTTGTCTGTTCTGCATGGACAGTATAATCAAAATGCATTGAATAGAAACTGAAAACATGAATGACTGTTGATATAAGACTTTCAGTTAAAGTCCAATTGCATAAATCCCCTAACAGTGAATGTAAAAGGAAAAATGGATGTCCTACGTTCCACTAGCTGCAGGCAGTAGGGGTTAATCATGATCTAATACACAGCCACTGCATGCTTGGATTGACATCAATTGGCTGTTTTTTCTGTAGCTCTGCGTGCATATCCATGTAATTGTGTGTGTGTGTGTTTGTGTTTAAAGTACTTGATTGTATCTGCACTGGTGTGCCTGATTGTGTGTTCTCTAAGTGGAGTGCTTTTACTTGTTTTACTGTAGCTGTATTGGTGTTAATGTCGGTCTGTATACATGCACGTGTGTGACAGAGATTAGCTCTTTTCAGGGATGGTTTGGTATGCTTCATACTGAGACAGCTGCAGTCTAGACTGTCATTCTCGCATCACTTCGGGCTTTAAAGACAAACAAGGAGGATATGCAACCTCATCTGATAAGAGGGGTGGTAAGAAGATCTGCTGATGACTTTTCCAAACTAGCATGAAAAGGCAGCCTTGGTGTGTGATACAGAAAAGTTGTTGGGCAGGCGATGATTGAAATGCAAGAGCTGTGCATAGAAGTGAAGCTCATGCTTAGTTTTTGTTTACACAATATGATCTCTTTTACTTTTTTGGCAACTTGATTTGCATCAGAAAACTTGACACTGTACTGGATTTTAAGAAAAATCTTCACAAACAAACTGATTTTTTTTTTTTATTTGATCATTGAAGGCTCTGAGAAACTTTCCAGAGCAGCCAGAATAGGAAATGCCAGACCTAAGTCAGAGGCCTGCTCTATCCTATTATGGCAAATCGAAGCAGAATGTGTCATTAGCTAAACGAGTGCTAGTTTCTCCTCTCAAAACAGCAGACAGAGGGCAGCCTCTGTCCCGAACACTCTAGTCTTCAAAGGCCCCCATTATACTTCAATGGAGGGTAAACAGTGGCTCCCAAAAATGACGGTCTCCAGAGTTTAAAGCAACATCGTTTATCACCCCTGCCAGCCGGTGCAGGTGTGACCCCATTCCTATGCCCTCACTGAGAGCGCAGACCGGTGGGAAAGTATACCTTTGTGTGTGTGCATGCATGTGTGATCATGTGAATGTAATTTGTATCTTCTCCTTCTCTTCATCAGGTTCACTTTATGCACAATCTGTGCTCTCAGTTTGGTAGTGTGCATGTGACTTCCTACATTGTCTCTCATATTCTGTGCTCTGTTCTTTTCTTTCCTCCAAACATTCTGTGAAACATATGTTGGAAGAAGAGCTGCTAGGTGTGCTTCATTTTGATGGAGAATGCATTACTGAACTTCAGGAGCTTGCTTTATCTTGATATAATGCCGACATTTATCAAACTTAATAATGCTACACGTGGCACCTGAAATTTATTATTGAGTGGTAAAATATTTTTGCAGGATTTGGATTCTCAAAACTATTAGAATCAGTATTCCATGATGTCAGTTTGTTTGAGGCTTTGGTCTTTGCCAGGTTAAGGAAAGTAGGGAGTATCAAGTTCATGCAGGGTTTTTGCCAGTGACCTGAGTTTCCACATATTCCTGTGCTTGTGATTTCAACTTTTTAAAACACTTTATTTCAGTGTTTCGAGGAGACATTTGTTTAGGTTTAGGTCTTCCAGGGTTGTTTTTGATCTAACAGAGAGTGTGACTAGTTCACATTTGCCAACTGAATTGCAGAAACATGCAAACGCAGCAGCGAGTCGGATCTGTTCTGACTGGAAAATGATGTCCAGTGGAACACAAACGCCATGGAGAATGCCGTGATAGCCACTTTATACGTCCCTGCAAGGATCATTTGCATATCTTTAAAGAAAGACATCATGAAAAAATAATGAATTTAAATTTTAATTTATGTTCTTTTTTCATATTTTCTGTTATTTTTCTGTTACATTTGTTTGACACATATGTTTACTTTTTGTTTGTTGTTTCAGCGTCACTCCTGCTTTTCCAATGTGACTGTCTGCCAGGCTTTTAAATTGAAAGAGCGAGACAGAGAGAAAGAGAAAGAAAGAGAGAGAGTCTGACAATCTATCAAAAGTCAACTAAGCATGTACAGCACGGCTGATAAACATCAACCCTACATTCATGAAGTTTTATGCGTTCACACCTGGGACCAGCTCTGCACAGCCTCTACTTTCAGACACAGCTTTACAGGAGCAGTTGACTTTGAAACATTTGGCGTTTACAGACCTCGCTTTGGATAATTCTGATCCATTCATTGTGGCCATCGTTTAGCCTTGAAAACTTGGCCGTGGCTAACTATAATGAAAGTTGGACAAGTTTTCATTATAGTTATACCTCATTTACCACCATTTGCAACTAAAATTATATCTTTGCAATTATTTTTCTTTTCAACAATCAGCGTCTGTTAACCTTAACATTTGCACAGGAAATGTTTGTTTAAGCATTCTAAGCTAAGTTTAAGCTATTTCAAGGAAGTGCTACTGATTCACCTTCTTTAGCCACATTTTCCAAGATAGTCCAAGGAGTGTGCTGGTGACACCGCGGCCAAAGTGCTTCTTCTGTAACGTCTCAAATGCATGTGTGCCAGCCAGCTGACCACAAGTGATCCTGTCTTTATCTGTGTATGGGTGCTTTATCAAATGCACGCTCTTAGTTTAGTTTAATTAACACAAAGCATGTGAGCAGATCCTATTGGGGTCAAGGTGATTGAGCTGACTGGGCAGGTGGAAAATCAATGAGATTGGCTCGCACAGAGCAGATCGACCACTAATCAAACATGGACACTATTGATTGACATGTTTACAGTGGAAGTCTGTTTAACACGAGGTTCATGTGTCGGATACACATTAAGTGAGCTCTGCTTGGACACAGTATCTATGTTTAGTTTTCAAATACTGATTAAAGATTTGTTATTCCATTTTGTCGAGATAAACCAAAGGAGTGAGGTGTTAGGGAAAAAAACAAAGTGTATGTGATTTGTCTGGGTGTCAGAATAGTTTAGAATAGTAGTGAATATCGTTATGATTTTATATTAGTAAAACATAGATACACAGACTCCAAGCTATGAAGTCACCCAGTGCTCACCATGACCACCAATCTGATCATCTTCAGAATTCACAAGCCTTCAAGGAAAGACGAACCCGGTGATGCAAAATTGTGTCATTTTTCATCATTTTACTTTGCTGCTCAGATCAAATATGAGCTGCAGCAAAAACACCTGAACTTTTCATGCATGCCTTAGGCATCGTAAAGGAGACACAGAAGATAAGGTAGTATGGGAGAGTGAGGCAACAGGCGGAGATGAAGCAAGGAATTAGAGACAGAGAGAGACAAGGGGAGACCGACTAGGGAGTAGATTAAGTAGCCTTGAAAAGACTGGCTTCCCCACACACATAAACCCCCTGTGAAAACACAAGCTAATTATTAAGAAAACAAAGAGTGAACTGCAACGACGTGCCAACGCACACAGATCCCCGGCAGAGTAATTGTGCGTAAGCTATTTGGGCTGAAAACAGCACAATTTGGTGCTCTTCCCCAGCACAGCCGAGCAGAATGAACAACAGCTGTTCCTTGGGATGGGGTTTGAAAACAAGCTCAAGGATGGATTCTCTTTCTTCTTCTGTTTTTTGTTTCTTTTTACTGTGAATCAGCAGGGTCCGATGATAGACAATAGCCATTAGAATGCTTTTAAATTCAATTATTTCAAAACACTGACAAAATAAGTAGACTCTGCTGATGTATTTTGTGGGATTTCTGCTTCATTTTCCTCTGCTAGCATGCTAATGCTACAGTAACCAGAGGTCATTAACAGAAAACAGTTATTCTGCTATAAAGGGATCCTATCATCAACGTGAACGGCCAAAGCTCATAAAAGCTTGGCTTCATAACACTGCCATCACTGCCAGTGCAGATCTGAACTTGGACAGGGTTAGCAGGAGTTGAAAAAATTCTCAGTGTTTTTGAATAGGCCCTGAATGTTTCTGTATTGCCTTCTTTCATGCATGATTAAGTTATACAATCTAAGAGGCTTTTTGCGCGTCCCCTGTGCTTTTCCAATCTTACACAGTATCAAAATGATCTCTGTCTTACACAGCTGAGCATATTACTTCCAATCTCACTCTGCATTTTAAGCGTTAAGGGAAGTGTCACTGGGAATTTGATAATGCTCAGCAGTGCAGTGAATGCCTTGGTGGAGAGCCATGTTTTGAATTGGTTCTGAAGCTGCAGCCTTAACCTTAGCAAGACGCCAAGTGCGTGGTTCCATTTGATTTCTGATGGAGTCAAAACAATTGATGTCAGCTCATGAGAAATGGTGGTAATAGTGAGTCAAAGAGTCATTGTTTCTATTATGTGACCGGGCTTGCTTGAGTTAGCATGCGGAAAGCTGGTGGTGGTGAAATTAGTTCCGGTACAGTTATTGGAGTGTTTTTAGTGTACGTCTTGTTGTTTTACCTGTCATGGCGTCTGTCTCTGTGAAGCACTTTGATGCCTGCCCATTTTTTAAAATGTATTTTGAGGGAATTTTACAAAGTTTGATATGACAGTGATTGATGATGACAGAAGATTTAATACTGCATCAAGGGGTCATCCGTAGGCTGCCGGAGGGAGATTTTAAATGACAGTTATGGTTGTGCAACTGTCTGCCTCTCACTTTTCTACACACACCAGGTCTCTATGTGTCCTAATGGAAACTATGCAAGACTGCTAAGTTGTATGTGTGTGTGCATTGTGATGTCTGTGTATGTTGGAAAGAGAGGAGCACTAACACACTGTTTTCTTAGAGACCTGTAATCTCCAGACACTGCGCTTTCCACCCAAACATGCTCTGTTGGTTTAGGTTGCATGCATGTGCAGAAGTCATGCAGACAGTTACACACATAGACTTAATGGCACATGCACACATGTATGCCCAAGCACAGAGAAACACACATTTATTTGACAAGCATTAGCACGCTTTCATTTATGCACACATATGCACACACCCATAAGCACTTTTAAGCATGCACACTTTCTGGCCCCATATAACTCTGATTATATGAGCTATGGCAACAATTAGATATAATAGGCAAAGATAATTACAGCAATTTTTATACTTACGGGAATGATTAAACGCCAGCAAAATATGCAGTGAATTATGTTTTAAGTAGCATGTGGCGGTTTGTTTGTGTGTTTTATCCGAGCGTGTGTTTTCTTTATCATCTCAAGTGTCAGTCAAAGAAACAATGTCTGCCAATTACTCTCAGCTTTATGGACAGATAAAAGTAGTTTTGGATAAGCTTTTGCAAATTATGTGTAAATCAAGATGCAAAATCCCCATGTTCTCACTATATTAGACTTTATAGAGTAATTTTATAAAGTTGTTCTAGTTCTCACTTTATTTAAGGACTTTTCATCAATTATGCAAAGAGACTTGCAAAAAAATGACGGCCTTAAGCCAGATGAAATAAAACAAAATCTTTGTACTTTCAAAATAAGTCATAAATGACCCTTTTTTAAAATTAGAAGCCATGCTGTGTTTGTTTTTAACTGGAAACGGAGGAAAAAAGCAGAATTACCTTGTTTATTAAACAAATACAAATGCTGGTTATAAAACTTGCAACACCTACTAAAAAGAATTAGGTGTTGCACAAAATACGTTTTTTTGCTAAAAAGCAGATATTTAAATAATTAAATGTCTGGTTTATTGTAATATGAAAAACAAATCCAGGATTTGATCACATGCAGATTTTGTCTGAGATAATCTGAATTGAATCATAAAATCAAAAATCAAGAAAACCAACATTTTATCTAATCGTGTTCTTTGATCCGTTGTATCTTCTATGGAATCGGGTAAGACACCATACTTACACAATAGTGATGCATTGGCAAAGCGTGTCAGCCCAAACCCCACCACACTTCAAGGCCAACAACAGGAGAGTGGGTTAATAATTTATGGATGAGGGTGTAAGACCACCCAAAGACTGGGGCCTCTCACAGCTGCTTACTGTGATCACATGAGAGAACATACACATGCACACACCTGCACTGATACAAATGTGTGTTTTGAGATATGCACATGCATGTACCAGAAACAGTAGCAGCATGTAGTAATTAACATAACATTCTCGGTACCATTTTTCTATCTTGGTGGCTAATAGGCTGGAACTGATACAACAGTGTAAGACTATAGTATGAATAGAGACTTAATAGGGAGTTAAAGAACATATATAATGTATTTCTTTTGTAAAGACATTTTGATTTGTTATAGTGAAAAGCAAGATTGAATTGAATTATTGAATTACTAATTAGGGACGTATTCCAGAACTATAAAGCATACCTGTAAAGAGTCGTTGTCTGTATCACCAAAAAGCTAAAACAATGAACAAACAAAACTTTCAATTATAGAATTAATAGGTAAGTTTAAATATTAATTAGAAAAGGATTACACCGACCTCCCAAATAAAGAAAATAGCTTTTTATTGACCTGTTGAACAGTATTGCTATATTTAACATGATGTAATTCATAATAAAATCCAGTCTCCGTTACAATAATGTTATATAACACACGCTTTGTCTGCGTGGTCTTGGCTAAGCATTTGATACTCGGCTCAGGCCCTGTGAGTCAGTTTTATCAAAGCACTTCTACTCAAACATTTTGTTAAGAGTCAAGCTCAGATTAGCCGACTTGTGTGTGGAAAAAGCATATTATCCATTAAGAGTTGTAAAGCAGCACCCAGCCCACTCCTACAGCCTACTTACCAAAGCACAGATTCAAAAAACATCCTTGAATAGACATGTAATCTGTAAGTCTCATGCACACAGATATGCTTATGCTCACGTTTCACCTGGCACACACACACACAGACACGTACACAGCTACAACCAGAGGTAAGTTTCTGATCACTGGACCTGCTATGGAAAAGATAGCTCTGCTGGCCCATGAAAAAAAGGCTCATCTCTGTATTGTGGAATCCAATCGCTCTTGTAGTGAAAGAATCCCCCAGACAGTTCACCTGCTTCTTTTCATGCCGGCAGTTCCTGCAGACGAAGGATCATATCTGCCGGGAGAGGGACGGGGATTAACTTTTCCAAAAGAAAAGACAAGGACTGGCAGTTTAGATGACTCTTTTCTTGAAAACCAACTCGCTTTGGCTTCAGGCACCCTTCTCATCCTCTTATCCTCTTCTATTCTATCGCTTCCATCTTCTCTCCCTTAGGCTGCATTGAAGGAGACCAAAAAAAACCAACATGTAATTGGAGTGAGTCTGTGTCTGTGCAGGTGTGTGAGGAAGCATATGTTGCCTGTGTGGAGCTATTATTACCTCATATTTTTATTTACGGTATTTATTTTTGGTATGTCCGCATTTATGGAAGTGCATTGAATGTGCATTTCGGCAAAAACTCTTATATGCCTGTGTGGTTCAGGTCTAGGGCTTCTTTGATCCTTTAAGAGCCTGGTGAGATAGGAGCTGTAATATCTGCCAGTGCTGCGTTCTGTGAAAGGTCACTGGGGAGGTGGAGGTGCAGAGAGGGGCCGGGCCTGTTGTTTCCTCTGGGCCAGACTTCACTCTTTACAGCATGTCTACTTCTCTTTTACAACTCCACCAAGACTGGAGCGGCTCTATGCCTGAGGTGGCACACCAGGGGAAACATGTCAATGCTCTGTAGTGTTGCTGGAACTGGGTTACAAAGTGATGGATCAGAGGAATAGGTTTATTGTGCACTGTGGGGTTTGTTTAGCTTGTGAGCCCACTCCTCCTTCACCTTTGTGGGTTTCGCTGTTTCACTATCATATTCCAATATCACTGACTGTGATTGCTCGTTATTGGCAGGGATGAGTGCCTTTTCGCAATTTCAAATAGTCAGTAAACACTGCACCTGCTGGGAAAATGTAAATGTCTTTTTTCTGTTTTCGTTGGGGTTCTCGCTTCTTTGTTGGTTTCTCCCCTTTCACTATAAAATGTCTTTTACTTGCTTTAAAACAAGTAAAAGACATTGAAGTTGGAGGCGAGCCATTTCTGAGTTTTAAAAATGTTCTATGTCTCACAAAAACGTTTTCTATAGATATCACTTTGATTTAAAAATGATGTCTGTAAAAATGAATGGAAACCTTCCAATGAGTGCAAAGATATTGGAGGAAGACTTGAGCATCTGAGAATAAGGCCTTGCAAATATATTGGAAAATTCTGGTAGCTCTCAGTAATTGGTACTGCCTCACAGGGAGAGGGTCCTGGGTTTGAATCTGAGGCTTTTCCTTATATAAAGTCTGCATTTTCCCCATGTGCCTTCGTGGATTCTCTTTGTGTACTATCTGTGTACTCTGGCTTCCTCCCACATTCAAAAAGCAAAACCAAAACACATTTTAAGTTATCTGATGATTCAAAATTAGCCATAGTTGTTAGTCATTGTCTGTTTCTGTGTGTTTGCGCTGCACTTTTGATGCACTTTCATCATATGAATTTAGAGCTTTAGCTTTAGAAATACAACAGCCACAAAAAAAGAGAAAATAGACAGTTTTTTGTTATTTTAAAAAGAAAAAATAAAGTCCTGCTCAGTGGAAAGAAATGATATCTTTTAAATCAAAAAAAGCTTTTCTTTACTCATCTAAGACTCTGCATTGTTTTAGTGAAATATCTGGCTCACTTCCAGCAGACCAATTCAGGTTTTTTTCTCTTATTGAATTTCACGCAGAAGCGATATCATAACCACGGAAAACTGACTGTTACCTAGAGGGCTCAGATGAACTCATTCATCCGTGATACAGTGACTCACACACGTCTCCTCTGCCTGTGTCTCACTTTAACTTCATCTCTTCATCTTTGTGGCTGTCGAGCGCTCTGCTAGGCTTTGGCTTTTTTTTCTAAAGGCCTGTCCAATGTTTTATATTTAGAAACAAAGTTTATTCACATAAACACAAGTACATTACTTTCTATTACAGTTTGCAAAGCCTCCTTTTCACTTCAAATTTTATTCTTGCAAGTCTCACTGCTCTTACTCCCAGTCGGTTTTTCTATCTGTTCGATACTTCAAAAATAAGTCAGAACACCTCCCTTCCATCTGATGCCTGTTTGTCTCTCCTGAAATGATATCCAGACAAATTCCAGTTTGCGCTTGATGAAAAGGGGCCCATATTACCCCTTTTAAAACACATTTGTTGTACAAATCAGAATTAGTAGATATGTGCTTGTGCATTTTCATTATATATTTACAAAACACACACACACACACACACACACACACACACACACACACACACACACACACACACACACACACACACACACACACACACAGGATACTTATACATATTTTAGATACATATTTTAACTGCTAATTAACTGAAATATCCAATCAACCAATCACATGGCAATCAGTGAATTTAGGCATGTAAAGACAATCTGCTGTAGTTCAAACTGAGCATCAGAATGGGGGGGAGAAAGGAGATTTAAATGATTTTAAAAGTGGAATAGTTATTTGGGCTGGACAAGCTGGTTTGAGTATTTCAGAAACTGCTAATTTATCTCTTTTTACTCTTTGAGTAAAAAAAATGCCCAATTGATACCAGAAGTCAGAGGGGAATTGCAAGAGCTGATTTTAGCTGACAGGAAGCCAGGAGCAACTGAAATAACCACTCATTACAACCGGGGTATGCAGAGACCATCTATGAACACACAACACACTGAAGCTTGAAGCAGACAGGCTACAGTAGCAGAAGATGACACTGGTTTCCTCTCCATACAGTATCAAATAGAAACAGGAATTTTAGGCTATATTTCACATATGCATTGTATAAGAGAAGATCTGGATTGATGACTCATGAAGATTCAGATGCTAGGGCCAGAATGTGGTGTAAACAATATGGTATGATTGATTTTTTAAAATTGGCTAGTTCTGTATTTTAATTTGCACATTGTGTATTCGGCTGATTATTCAGCATAACTGATATTTGAGCAGCGATGAGTGCTTTTTTCCCCCTTTACCTTACTAAGGCAAACTGCATGCATGTTTTAAGCTTTTCTACTTTTATGGATTTTTATGTGGCACAATTTTCTATTTGAATTGAATATTGCTGGAACACTTTTTCCATGTAAACTGTTACTTTAATCTGAGTGAGTAATATTGCTGTTTTCTGGTTGTGTTTGCAAAAATGTGGCAAGACTATGTGAAAGTATGTGGTAATGTGCTGTGCAATGTGATTAAACCGCTGTGTGTGTTTTCTATGAGCTGTGACCACGCATACTTGTGTATTTCCCACGTACTAAAAGCGATTAATCTCAATATAGTTAGAAAGTTTAAAGCCCAGCTTATCTTCACGCTTCTCTGTCACTCATCACACACAAGAGGGAGTTTATTTTCGCATTGCTGCGCTCAGATTAGTTTAAACTGTGTAAGCTGAAGAGCGACTGTAGCTTTGTTGGGGAGTGTAATATATCTGGGTCTTTGACCTCGAACAGATAATAGTAAACACACGAGGATTGTGTGTCTCAAAATGTATTCTGCAATCATGAAACCATGGCTGACCAACACAAGCACTTGTTTACAGATGCACTTGTTTAGAGGTACTCAAGGTCTGCCTTGAGGTTTAAGGGAATTTGCAGTGTCAGCATGTTGTGATTGTGCTGTCACAAAAGTGCTGAAAGTCAAGTTAACTATTATTTTTATTTCCCTTACTTCGTTTTTTTTTTAAACCTGTACAGTAGAATTACAATCTGTAATGCAAAAGAGAAAAATAAAGTTTTTTACGCAAATATAAATAATGATGGGCCCATGATGTCAAAAGAAATAATAATTGCAATTATGACTATTTGTACAGTATTTATAAATTTCGTTGCTAAAGTGAACTTTCTGTTAAATAAAAGTTAAAATTGTATCATGTGCAAAATCTATTTGTGCCTTTGTTAAGAGAGAGCAGAGTGAGTACTATTGAAAGTCTACTTATTTGCAGTTATTTGTGAAATGTTTACTGTGTATTAATATCTAAGGTGATGCATGTGACATTTCTGAAGGGAAACCTCTGAGTATGCACACACATGAGATCTTTGCCCACATCACGTCTAACTGAAATCTATCTTAGCCCACTCCTGGCTCTTCACAGGAAGCTGTCATCTGCCTCTTTCATGCTAAATGATGACAGACAGAGCAGCTTGCCATAGCCTTGCTTAATATCCCTCTTCAAGCCTTGGGTTTCAACCTGTTTAAGGTGTTCTTGTTACGCTTTTTTCTGCTGGGTATGCAGACAAATGCCGACGGCCTGTTCTTATGTATCACAAATGTTGCTAATTCACACACAACCATAAGAAGACAAAGACTATAATAAGTTCAGCAGAACTGATAGAAATAGACTTGGTCAAAATAGATCGGGTTTGAGTCAGCGTTATTTAACCACTTGCTTTTTTGTTTGGTTATTTGTTTGTTTTACATAATGACAGGTTCCTTGCACCAGTCTTATTTTGCAGCTGAGCATGACTTGCTTCGTCACCGCTGTTTGCCATGTTTTTTAAGACACTCTAGCACTACAGGTTAGAATGAATAGCAACTAAAGTAACTGTAGCTCTCTCCAAACAAAGCATGCACGTCAATATCCAAAGAGAAGTAAAAATATCAGCATACACTCTTGTCCAATAATTGCCCTCTTGCAGGGACTTAATCATTTCTTGGGGAAGCTCTACAGCTCTCCACGATTACTTTGTTTTTGCGCCTCTGCCTCAAAGTAAGACCAAACATGGTTACATGGAGTCAAAAATCTGGCCTGTCACAGTTCTATCAATGTGACGTTACTCCAAAATAAGGCTGAAAGCGGAGGTTTGCAATAATCATAATTACTGAGGGACTTAGGAGGCTAAGCCATACTGTTATCCTGAGATAAATTCTAATCAGGCAGTGTTTGATGTTGGCCACACATATCATTATTAAGCATACGTGTGTGTATGAGTTCAGTCGTTAAAAATTCATCAGAGAGCGTCATTGTTTTTGGAGGACTACATATGGGATAATTAGAGCAATAGTTTATATCTATATAAACAACTGCCTTCTGGTGCAGAGGGACTCGGCTTTAATGTCAAACAGACAGGGACAGAGGCATTGTGGGTGTATGCGTGTCTTTCTGCTTGTCAGTTAGTGCCAGATGACCGTACGTGTAGTATGCGAGCACATGTGTGTGTTTGAAATGTGAAACAGGCAATGTCAGTGCAGGCATTTAAATGCATGTATGTGTGTTTTGTAATGAATGTGTGTTAGGTGTGTGTGTGTGGGTGTGTGTGTGGGTGGGGGGCGGGGATGGTGCCATGTTAAATGTGAAACAGACAGTGGCAATGCCTCAGTGTCACAGAGGGAAAGGCGTGACCATCTAAACTGCCCCCTAGAGAACATGAGAATCCATCCCCAGCCACCACTTACTGTGTGTGTGTGTGTGTGTGTGTGTGTGTGTGTGTGTGTGTGTGTGTGTGTGTGTGTGTGTGTGTGTGTGTGTGTGTGTGTGAAAAGGTCAGGTGATATGATTGCTTTAGTGTAACACCAGTTGGATTCTTAACTTAAGAACAAATATGATTTCATGTCATCTGTTTTCTTTTTTTGTTTGTTTTTTTAAATAAATCATATGTTGTCCTGGATGTTGAACATTTACAACAATCATTTAAATCTGAAACGCAGTAATTACTATAATTCCCATACAATGAATACTTTAGGTGGAAAATACTTTGACTATGTTTTTCCCCCTTTGTACTTGTACCTGTACTCTGATCTGATCTGTTTTAAGCTAATCCTGTCAGATGGTTCAAAACTGCTCAATGAATCCTTTCTGTGATGGAGACTGGTGAAGGATGGTAAAAAAAAAAAAAAATAGACCGCTTGGTACGAAGACAGCTGTGTTATATAAATGCTTAATAATGTCATTCTGTGTTTCAAGATTTAGATATTTAAAATGGGAAAGGAGAGAAGAACAGCATGTAGGAAATGGACCAGGTCTCTGCAGTATCCTTTTGGGTTATGGGTTACCTACTTAACCCAGTGAGCTATATTGGTGCTTTCAAGCATTATCAAGCTGTCACAATCCTGGGTCTTTCACCCAGCATTTTAAATTTGGTTACCGTCTCCTGATTCTTTTGCAGTAAGAGATGCTTCAAGTTCAAGCTTTGTACTGTTTAGTCTTGAGTTTAGTTCTTCCTTGCACCTCTGAGTTATTTGTGTTCTCAGTTCATGGTTCAGTTTTTTGTCTTTTGTTTCTGTGTCAAGCTTGTCTGTAAGTCTCTGTGTTCTTACTTCTTTTATTTTGGTAGTCCGTTGTCCTGTGTGCGTTGTGTTCAGTTTTGCTTCCCCCTCTTTAGTCTGGTTTTGGCTGGTACATCTCGCTCTACGTTAGACTGCTTTTCTTATTATTATCTGAGAGGATCTTGATGGTGTGGATCCTTTTAAAAAGCAGTTAACAACGATTTTGATTTCTGTTAAGAATTTTTTTTATTAAAGTATTATTTATTTATTTTAAAGCTACCTGTTTATTTGACTGTTTCAATGAATCTTTTCATCGACTATTGACACGTAATGTTTGTGCTTGTTTTAATCTTTTGTGTACAGCTCTTTGTGACCGCTTGGCTGTAAAAAGAGCTTAATAAATAAACATTAGTTACCTCACTTACTTACTTAGTGACAGCTGTGTTCCCACCTGTGGCCTGTTCCCTTGTTATCTTCTGCATGCATGTATCATCTCAGTCTTCCCCTCTCCTTTGTTGTATTCTCCCTTTTGCTGTGTGCTCTGTGTGTTCCATGTTCCTCAGGTTGAATGTAGTTTGAACTTAATTCTTGAGTTCTTGATTTTTGCCTCATCAAATTGTTTTTTATTACTTATTGTTAGAGGTGGCCAGTACAAATACTTCGTTACTGTACTTAAGAACAATTTTCAGGTATCTGTACTTTACTTGAGTATTTTTTTGTTTCTGAATACTTGTTACTTTTACTCCTACATTTTTAAAGAAATTAGTGTACCTTCTACTCCTTACATTTTCAGAACAGGCTTGTTACTTTTGCTCTAACACATTTGTTGGGAGTTATTATTTCCTCACTATGAGTAAACACATGAATGGTAATCCTGTTACCATTAATCACCAAGAGATAAAAAAGAGATTATGTGTGCCAAGGTCAGGAGTTAAAAGTGAGGTGGTAGTTTTTTTTGTTTGTTTTGTTTTGTTTTTTTTGCCATAACACCGGAACGACTGCAGATGTCCTTACGTTGCGGTTGAAGCGGTACTTCAGCATCTAGCTAGCTCTACAAAAGAGGAACGAACATAAAGTGAGTGACTTTTTTTCAAGTGTCCGGTAATTTCAAATGCAGTGTTTCCATCAGCTCAACAAACATCAGCCAACACACAAACTGTTTGTCTCACAGTGTGTTGCTAGCTAAAGGTCTGTACTTTAGCTAGCTGCTGTACTTCACAGGGAGATAAAAGAAAAAGCGCTAACTTGACTCAGAGATGGAGGAAGATAAGAAAGGCAGGACAGGAGAGGAAGAAGAGAGGTTAGATTTAAAGGTAAGGATGCTCAGTGGTGTTTGATAAACTGAATATGTAAAGCTTACATCTAAGTCCTTGTGTTTTTAAATCAGATATTGGGTCTGTACATGTGACATTACGTCATATTGTGAAACATGCTGCAAAACAACCTGAGGTAGACTAACTATGTTATTTAAAGGCTGCCTGAAAATCCTCTGCAGGTTAGTGCAGGATAAACAGGTTAGTTTGCTGTACTGTGATGGACTTAAAGTAAAGAACAGTGTGTGACTGGTGCACAGCAGCTGTGGCTTCATTGTCAGAGTAAGCTTACATCAAGAGTAGAAGAAATTCAAATGATCTTTAGCTGATGATGCTGAGATCCATTCACTGAATTCCACTTTTATACCACCTTTGCACCATCTAGAAAAAAGTCAAACAGTTTACTGTCAGTGTAGAGAATGAAATCAGCCAGGGCAGCTCATGAAACATCTGCTGACATCTGGTTGAATTAACTTGTGTACATCCACAAAGAGCAGCAGGTCAGCTGATCACAACCTGAACACTAAGAAAATCTACTCAAGCTCGCAGTGGAAATTATTGTCAGTTGTGATTCTTTTCCCCACGCTGAGCCATTACAACCAATTTTAGAGTCCCCCCACCTGCTGAATCCAATTTTAGCCCCTGACTGTACACGCTGTCCCATTTAGGGGCAAAGTCACCCTCTACAATGTAGGCAAAAGAAAATAGATATATATTTTTTAATTTTCTTCTTTTTTTCCAGATTCAAGCTGAGTATAATTAGGATTTTAAAAAAGTTAA
Source organism: Maylandia zebra (assembly GCF_041146795.1). NCBI lineage: Eukaryota > Metazoa > Chordata > Actinopteri > Cichliformes > Cichlidae > Maylandia > Maylandia zebra. Next base: position 9,302,078 of record NC_135179.1, on the reverse strand, counting down.
AGTTTATATTCCAATCTACTGATATTATTTAGTTTTTATGTTTTTGCACTGATGTAACCGAAGCCTTGTCATCTCGTCTCTCTGTAATCTGCACTGGATAAAGCAGAGATAACAATAAAGTTTACTTTGACTTTACTTGACTTATTTTCTCATTATGTCAATATAGCACAGGATTCAGTTAGCTTCACACAAAAAGAGCTACTTTGTACTTTCTTACTTTGAGTACATTTCAGAGCCTGTCCTTTTTCACTTTTACTTGAGTAAAGAAGTCGAATCAGTACTTTAGCTTTTACTTGAGTAGTTTTTAACAGTAGTATTGGTACTTCTACTTAAGTACTTTGTACTTTTCTTTAATTCAGCAATAAAGCTGCTTTTCAGTTTTACCTTTGTGAGTTAAGTCTTGCATTTGGGTACTACTTTGCCCGCCACGCAGCGAACCCTGATACGCCCTGCAGTATCATCCAAAATGATTCCCGACCTCTTTAATGTATTTCTCTCTGATTTCGCCATGGAGGCAGTTTCACTGTAATGTTTTGCAGTATTTTATCAAGATCTATTGGAGAAATCCTAAATGGCGAGGTACACAGCACAGTGAAACATAATCACACCCTGCTCGTCAGTTATGCATACATGTGACTTTGTCCCCAAAATGAAACCAAGTTGAAGGGCTGCTGTTTTGACACATTGGACGATGAGTCACAATGAAAGCAGTCCCATGATCTTGAGGAGAGCAGGCAGTAATAAATCAGATTTTTTTTTTAATCTTTACGGACGGCATAGCAGAACTTTACGATCATGTCACATCTTATATTTCCTTTTAATGTGTTTGTGTCTCCAGTAGATGAAGGATTAGATCTTATTTTGGCTTGTTAACCTTGGGTATAACTCATTTGTTAGATACCAAACAAGAGAACAGACTCAGGGATACAGTCGAGTTTGCAAATTCATTCCCTGGATTGCTTTTTTATTATATTGGGTTTTAGTAGTAACACCATGCTTCCTTTCCTGTAAATTTAATCTGTAACCACTTCTGCCCTTCAAACTTTTTTGTTGTGTTACAAAGTTGTATATGGTACACGATGGGTATTCCTATATTGTGCATACGTGTGGAAGTTTATGTTTGCACATTTCCATATTTTTAAGAGTTTCCTGCTTATGTATTGCGGTTTTGCATTCTAGGTTTTGTTTGGCTTACAGTCTTACGCTGCATTCAAAGATCTGCTGGACTGCTTCATGTAGTTTTTGGCGGTTTTGGCAATGCAGTTGTGCACAAGTGTCAGTATGTATGTATGTAAGAGTGTGTGGCCTAGGAATGCATTGACATTTACGCTTGCCATCACATCCACAAACACTTCCCCAGGCCTTTTAATCAGTTTCGCACTGGCCTGCATGAAATGGTGAAACACAAGTGTACCTTTTTCTTCTTGGGAAAATCCCTCCACTGTCGCATTGTGCTTATAACAGCGAGTTTGCAAAAATGTGTACACAATAGGCAGGGGCTGTGTGTCTATGCATCATCAATCTTCCGTGCGTGCTTTGTTTATAGGCGGCAACTTGACCACTACAAATTAGATTAAAACTGGGAAAGTGAGCAAAAGACAAAGGAGGGGTCGAATTGCTGCACTTCAGACGATAAATCAGGGCAAAAGTAGAGCTTTCATTTTGTCGTAAACTTCGACAGCAATGCGGTCTTGGGGTGAATGCATGTAGTTCATCCATTTTTATTATGTTGCCATATTCTTTATTTGTCTCTCACACCCCACACTTTATGTTCTCAGCAATATTTCATTTGCTACCCTGACTCCCTTGTTATTCTAGTCCTGTCCTTCTGACTTTCATGTATTCTCAAACAATAGTTCCCAGAATAAAGTACAATAATTTATTTTTTTGGGGGGAGTCATAAAATTTTTTAAATATCCCGCGGTATGTCACGGCATGTTTGCATTTTTAACTTTAATGTGAAAGGGAATTAAATAATTTGGCTCAATATAAAGTGGTTTCTCTTTACATCGTCAGTGTCTCCCTTTTGCCACATATTCATTTTATGACATTAACCCGCTGCAGACAGCTACTTCTTGCACAGGGCTGTTGAATAGGGTTATTGTGGCTAGTGAATGCAGTTGCAACCAAAAATCCAGATATTTCTCTCAAAAGTAGGAAGAGACTAAATCATTGTGCTGTATTTCTTGTTTGTATGTGTTGCACGACATTCTAAAGCCGCTGCCACAGATTTCATACCTGCATTTCCATTCATTTCCATGAAAATTAGTTTAGCAATGAAACACTGAAAACTTCAAACATAAAGTGTCAAGAAGATATCAGCAGATCAGATCATCACAGTCTGTTTTCTGTCGCTTCCTACAAGCAGAATGAGTGGAAGCTTCCTCTCCAAAGAGCCTCAGGCATACCTGCCTCACCCAGAGTCAGACCATATACACGTAGAGTGGAAGTAAGGAGATGGATGATCTTTGCCTTGAGAATGTGAGGTGAGACAGAGGAAGCTAATCTGAGAGATAAAAGGCAGTGCGACTACATACCTATTATTATCTTAAAATGTGTTTAGTTTTCAAACAGTTAAAATAGTTTTAGTAATGGCAAACATGCAATAGAGCTACAGTAGATCTACCCGGCTGATATTCATGCAAAGTACAGGGTGGGCCATTTATATGGATACACCATAATAACATGGGAATGGTTGGTGACATTAAAGTCCTGTTTGTGGCACATTAGTATATGTGAAGGGGCAAACTCCTCAAGATGGGTGGTGACCATGGTGGCCATTTGGAAGTCGGCCATCTTGGATACAACTTTTGTTTTTTCAATAGGAAGAGGGCCATGTGACACATCAAACTTATTGGTAATGTCACAAAAAAAAACCAATGGTGTGCTTGGTTTCAACGTAACTTTATTCTTTCATGAGTTATTTACAAGTTTCTGACCACTTATAAAATGTGTTCAATGTGCTGCCCATTGTGTTGGATTGTCAATGCAACCCTCTTCTCCCACTCTTCACACACTGATAGCAACACCGCAGGAGAAATGCCAGCACAGGCATCCAGTATCCGTAGTTTCAGGTGCTGCACATCTCGTATCTTCACACCATAGACAATTGCCTTCAGATGACCCCAAAGATTAAAGTCTAAGGGGGTCAGATCGGGAGACCTTGAGGGCCATTCAACTGGCCCACGACGACCAATCCACTTTCCAGGAAACTGTTCATCTGGGAATGCTCGGACCTGGCACCCATAATGTGGTGGTGCACCATCTTGCTGGAAAAACTCAGGGAACGTGCCAGCTTCAGTGCATAAAGAGGGAAACACATCATGTAGCAATTTCAAATATCCAGTGGCCTTGAGGTTTCCATTGATGAAGAATGGACCCATTATCGTTGTACCCCATATACCACACCAAACCATCACTTTTGTTGGTCCAACAGTCCTGGAGGGATCCATCCAATGTGGGTTAGTGTCAGACCAATAGCGGTGGTTTTGTTTGTTAACTTCACCATTCACATAAAAGTTTGCCTCATCACTGAACAAAATCTTCTGCGTGAACTGAGGGTCCTGTTCCTATTTTTGTTTTGCCCATTCTGCAAATTCTGTGCGCCGATCTGGGTCATCCTCGTTGAGATGCTGCAGTAGCTGGAGTTTGTAAGGGTGCCATTTGTGAGTATAGCTAATATCCGCCAAAGGGATGTTCGACTAATGCCACTCTCCAGTGACATGCGGCGAGTGCTACGCTGTGGGCTCTTGCTGAAAGAAGCTAGGACAGCCACTGATGTTTCTTCATTAGTGACAGTTTTCTTGCGTCCACATTTTGGCAAATCCAACACTGAACCAGTTTCACGAAACTTAGCAAGCAGTTTGCTAACGGTAGCATGGGAGATGGGTGGTCTCGTAGGGTGTCTTGCATTGAAATCTGCTGCAATGACCCGGTTACTGTGTTCACCAGATATCAACACAATTTCGGTCCGCTCCTCACGTGTTAACCTCTTCGACATGTCAATGGCTGTGAACAAAGAGAAACTTATAAATAACTCATGAAAGAATAAAGTTACGTTGAAACCAAGAACACCATTGTTTTTCCAAGATGTATCCAAGATGGCCGACTTCTAAATGGCCACCATGGTCACCACCCATCTTGAGGAGTTTGCCCCTTTGTGCCACATATACTAATGTGCCACAAACAGGACTTTAATGTCACCAACCATTCCCATTTTATTATGGTGTATCCATATAAATGGCCCACCCTGTACATATAATGTTAACACCAAAGAGTCTGTACTCGCTGCCATTTTGCACACATATGCACACCCCCCTGCCTGGTTATGGTGATGATTCAAGCAAAGAGTTTTCATGCCAGAGGGAACACTAACCCTCACCAGCTGGCCACCCCGGCACCACTCAGGTCATCTGCCTATTCACACGCACACTGGCTCACAGCCTCAGGCATACACATGCATGAGCATGCAGCAAGCAGGCGAACAGATATATACAGTGTGTCTGACCAACATTATGACATATGGAAATGCAGTGCATATACACCCATACCTTTACTCACATACTTTCCTACAATATCCAGACTCTATATATTAACATCAGAATAATGCACTTTTTGAGTAGCAGTGGTGAAATGAGTGTGGTGCTTTGCTGCTCTCCTTCTGGGAGACTAAAGGCCGCTAGGGAATTATGAATGGCCAAATGGCTGCTGGTAACAACCACCACACTGTCAGCATTCAAACCTTTGGGACTTCATTATTTGTAATAACACAGCATTGTAAATATATTGGGTCTAAATGGGGACTTTGCTCTTGTTTAGCTTCTCCACCCTTTATTCAGTTGAATAAACCAGCAGGGATACAGCGTTCAATAGAGCAGCATTATTATTTTTTCATTGTAGAGATAATTTACAGCAATAACTTTAAATCCTGTAAAACTGGAAATAGAAAGAGAATGATCTGGTAAAAGGAGCTATTGCAATTATCTTTTTCATCAAAAGGGTTTTAAAAAAATGTATATTTGCTGTGGATACGAGTTAAAAACATATTTCACATCAACAAGTTCTGAAATATTTACACTAACAAAACATGACTGGTAAAAGTCAGTTTGGGCCACAGTAAACTGAAAAGCAAAGACCTGTTTGGACCTGTTTTCACACAAAAACTCAGTTCCCAGAAAAGACATTTTCCAAAGTTGTCCTTTCTCACACAACAGGTGATAGACTGTGTGCTATTAATGGGAGAGATGCCTAACTCAAACAGAAAGGAGACAGGACATTCCCTCACTAGCTGTGAATGAAGAAGGAAGACATTACGCACATGTAATATCAAATCAGACTGTGCCAAACATATAAGTTCTCACACATTCAAGGTCGAAATGTATGCAAAACTACAAACATATGCTGACAATATTCTACAGAGAGAATAGCGAGACAGTTGAAACTTACAGTTCATAACTGGAGTGCGACAGCATTGTGTTTTTGCTGCTGACCACAAAGGCACTTTGGTCAGCAGCCCTGTTCTCTGAGCTCTTTTCTTTGCTTGTTTCTGTCTGCCTCTTGAATGTTAGCTTCAGCTTTAGAATTAGTTAAAATGCCAAATACAATATAAATACGGGAACCTGTGTCAGTTCCACAGTGACACACATGGTACAAGTAAAATCGACCTCACATGCAGTATGAAGTTTCACTTTGGTGAACTGCACTATAAATTTTACTGACCGCTTTTCTCTTCATCCTGAAACACTGTTTTGACTATGCAAAACAATGAGTGAAATTCAAGCACCACATAAGTCATATAAAACCAAAGAGCTGGTTTCTCTGCAATGCTCTTCTCTCTGTTTTGGTTCCAAGTGTGGCCAGAGTTCTGGGTCTGATTTCAATCTCCAGATACTTTTGCAGTGGCCGGGGCTTTCAATGTCAGGGGAAAAAAGCGAAATACTGTAGAAAAAAACACTGTGAGACGTAATCAGATATGCCATATGACATTTTCTTCCTCCAAACTCAAAGCACTAGCTCTCTGACACACAGACGCAAAGAAATGTGCTCACGTGCATACGTTTGGATGCAGACACAGTGTGCTCAGCAGTCTCACACAAAGCATATGTAGACATGTGCACAATAACACACAACTGCTTTCACTGTCTGCCTGTCTACCAGAAAGTCATAGCCCTTTTCCGGAGACAATCCTTCACTGTTTCCTCCAGTCTCCTAATTGGCTTTACCCAGACCCAGCCCACAGACTTGAGTCAGAAACAATTAAAAACTCCATTTATATTCCTGCAGTGAGCACATGAGCTCCCACAGCGGGTGACTACACACATCAGCCCTCATCATCTGTGTGGGATTTTAAACTTCAGGCTGTTTTCTCTATTTATTTGAACATGGCCAAACTTGAAAGGTTCGTGCACTGAACAGAGAAACGCTCTTTTTGATCACACGAGTAATCTGTAGCTCGTCCAGCGTTGCCTTTTCAAATAAATATCTGATTCAGAAAATATTAGCTTTTTGAGAGGCCTGTTTATTGTTTAAGCTTTCTGAGGCTTAAATAGTAAGAAAACACTTTGGCTTTTTCTCGCCGTCAAAAGCCAGGGATTTCAAAAGGCGGTCTGACAGATGTAATAACCATTTTATAAATAAACAATCTCCATTCTCCATCACGCCGAACTGGCCAGTGGTGGTGCTTTTGGGACAGGTTTGCCCTAGCAGCCAATTTTAGAACATACCACAAGTGTATAAATGACAAAATACTAAGAAAAGAAAATACGTGAACTAGCAAATCTCTGTCTCACCCATGTAACCAAACCCAGAATACTGTTGTAGATTTTTATCAGTCCCCATTTGGTTTTTATTTGTAATGTGGGCAGTGGATTCTGGTTTAACGACAGGCATGGATCAAAAATAGGATGTGGCATCATTTGATTTAGAGATTCAAGTTTAAGCTGTCAGCATTACACCAGTGATAGTGATCAGAGTCTTTGCTGTACTTTCATGATCTGGTCTTGTCACTTTGTAAAATGCAACCTGAGGCGCGGGGCAGATCGAGGTGCATTGGCAGTCGAAAGACAAGGAAGTGATACCTGATCGTACTCCATGTCAAAATATATTATCATCAACATCGATGCCTCGGAAGAGGATATTCACTTGACAGCATCACTTACCCCGTATTACTTTTAGTGCCGTTGTAAGATATCTGACTCCTGAATGGATTATAATCAAAGATGCTCACTGCTGCTATGGTTTCTTCAATAACTAGAAAAAAAGTATCTATACAGACCACATAGACAGTGCATGCAAGATACACAAAATGCAAGCTCAATAAGAGTTAGCAAAAGAACTTTGCTAGAGATAAAGTAAGGTTGCTGTTTGTGGCTGTGCATGTGTGGCTATAATATATGAGGTGTTTGTAGAGATGAGCCTTGCATGCCAGGAGCCACAGCAGGTGCAGCACATCTCTGGAGTGCTGTGTCCTAGTATGTCCTGGGTGGGTGGTTGGGTGGGAGGTATCTTTCCCCCCCACATCATCTCATCTTTCTCCACCTCTCCTCCCTGTTGATATAAATAAAAACAGACAACTCACCACAAAGCAGCAGGGGTCCTCGGTAGAAAAAGAGGCAAGTTATCCGGTGAGGGGCATGAGTGGATTATGAGGAAGCAGTTTGACTTTCTCTGTGGTTGTCCAAGGGCGCTTGTGCAGTGCAAAAGGCAGTCATTTTGATTAGGCATTATTAGGGTTTATATGTTTTATATTACTTCAATTGCAAATGCTTTCATATTTGTTTCCTAGCTTAAATAATTAGAATTGGTTTGGGAATGTTCATGGTTGGCAGGACATTTTGGAGTCAAACTTGTGGTGGTTCTTATGGTATCCACTAATTTTCTTTAGCTGATTTCTGTGTTTCAATTTCACTGTCGTCATTGTTACTGTTAGCCTTCATTTTTCAGCATCTTCATGTTTCAGTGTCGCTGTTTTTTTCTCTCTCTCTCTCTCATTGGGTTATTTCCTATTTTATTTCAAAGGTTAGTTTTTTCAAGTTTCTTGTTGTGTTTTTACTTCCTGTTTTTTTGTCTTTACCTTTTTAGTGATTTTAGATTTATCGTTTCCACCTGTGTCTCATTTCCATGTAGGTCTCATTACTCCTCTGTATCTATATAGAGTCCTGTCATTGGCTTAGTCAGATTTTCTATTTGCCCTTCACTGTTCATCAAACCTTGCGAATACTTGTTTTCTGTTCGTGGGTTTGTGGATTAGCAGTAATTCACCTGTGTGTACAAAATAGCCACATCAATCAGTTTTTTGATAAACATATATGTGTTGTTAAAGTGAAAATAGTATAGTCAGGGCAGGAGGTTGTGGTGGCTCCCTTATGTTTCTGCAGGAAGCTCACCTTTCCTTCACCTGCTTTGCTTGGTCACTGTGAGTTTTGGCCCAAGTGCTAAACTATAGGAACCTATCTGGTATATGGCTATAGTGTTCATGTTTCCAAGTAAGGAACCACAGACCGCATAAAAGACGGGTGTTGCCACCACAAGGACGCACACTGCGTTTCAACTCTGCATTTTAAAGCCCGATCTTTTGTGTTTCAGTCGCCGTTGTATTGAATATTTGAGTTAGAAGGGTGGATGGATTGCTAAGTTATCTGCTAATGCTATCTAGCTTACCAACGACGGACACATATCAGCTAATTAGTATTAAGTAAGGAATTAATACCACTTTAGAATTTCACTCACTGAAGTTTGTACCACAAGGTATAATATTAGTGAGATAATCCATTAAAATGTCCCCAAAATAACCAAAAACAACACACACAGATGTCCAGTTTAATAACTTGAAGTAGTAGATGAGGCCTAGTGGATGCTAGTTGGCTAATCTGGCACCTGTTGATCAATATAGCCACACTGCTAAGTCGTTTATTCAGGTAGTTTAATTAATTTTAAGAATCACAATATTCAGAGCAGTTAGAAGTGGGGAAACAATGTATAGAGGCCGAAGCTGTAGTTTGTATAATTGTCTGTAAATATGAAACAAGTTTTAAGATGGGAGTTTATGGAGATCGACTACTTTCTGGAGGCAATCTCAAGTGGAAGAACTACATGCTTTTGCAACTTCTGCACTGGTGATATTTTTCAGTGCCCCTTGTGGAGAACCAGCACACAATGACAAAAAATTATTAAAGCAGTCGGGAGAACTGCACTGCCTAAACTCATCAGAGTCACGTACACATCACATGTAACATCAATAACAACATTTTTTCTTTTTTGCTTTATGATAAGGTTGCCAAAATGACATGTTTGTGCTTTAAAGGTTTACTTGCTAAAGTAAGAAGGGGAATTATTTCGTATTAAACATTACTGACTTTATTTAGTTGATTAAAATAATGTACTTTTTGTGTGTTAAGAAATTAAACCTTTGAAAAAAAAATGAAGACATCCCACTTTGCCATTGGGAGTCCTGTTATGAACTGCTGGAGAGTATCAAAATCCCCCTTCTCCAGTCCTCCATTTCACATATATCTTCACCATCTCTATTTCTCTTGTCTGTTCCTCTTCCACCCCCACACCTTATTTTCCCTCCTTTTCCTTCCCTACACCCTCCGCAGTCTCCTTCAGTAATGGATTACATGTCTCCACTCAGCCTTTCCTGTCCTCAGTGAATCATGGGGCTGAAGCCAAGGGTGGACTTGAGGGTTAGGTGGGAACACCAGCAAACCAAGGGGAAACTCTAGATATTGGGTTACTGTGTTCTTAACTTCAGATATGATGTAGTGAGTGTGCGTATGGGTGCGTAGTGGGGCCTTTCAATGTCCCACACATTCATCGCAGCATGAGATTGGTGGGGAAGTATGGGATAAATCTGCAGTGAGAGGGAGGAACAGACAAGAGGGTGATGGCGGAATGATTCAAGAAGGAGACACCAGAGCTGCTACTATATATCTTACAGACTGTAAGCACATTTGTGCTCTGTACTGACTTTCAATCCATTTTGCATGAAACAAGTCCTGTTATCCACTTGCCAAGTCTTGGAATATCATCATTATCTACTGGATTGTGTGTCTTTTTAAAACCAGTGGATTTCACTCAACTTAAATTTCACACATTACACTAAATGTAATAATGACTCTAAAACCTGAAAGGCTGAAGCAGTGCTGAAGAATCCATGTCATGAAATTGTTTCTGTTGCTTGCATATCTTCAACATCAGCAATGTCATGTGATAATTATTTGCTTTGTCTGTGCAGTTTTATGTCTGCAGTATTTGTCCGGGACAGCAGGACTTTGTTGGCTTTGCTCCTTTTTTGGCTTTGGCTCCTGTACATGTCAGCCCCAAAGCTAGATGCAGCAATGGATTTTTTGGGCGGCTGTAAAATACTATTACGGTGGAGTGAGGACAGCACTGAAAGCACAGCATAGCTGTAGTTCATCGACTAACATCTTAACTCCTCTTTTTTATCCCTGTAAATCAGGCTAGTCAGCGGCTTAAGTGCCTGACACTGCCAAGGGACGCACCATTCAGACATTGTTGAGAAGGTGGGGGGATGACTGAGCGAGTTGAGAAGACAGAGTTGTTCCATTACACAAAATACCCGTACTGAACTTGCTATGAGGTAATGTGCAACATGAAGTCTTTAATTTTCCACTGGATCACAGCACTATTTTGCTTCAACACCATCTGCAATGTGGCAGCAACCCAACTCTATAAAAGATTTTATATAAATAAATCTTGTTGTTTGGACTGAATCTAAGACTAAGAAGTCTCATAAATTTATATTACAAAGTTAAATATATATATGTTCTTATTGTTTAAGTTCATTTTTGTTTGTTTATCTTGACACTTTTTTTGATAAGAGGCCAGCCGTTTTTTCAGGTTGTTATTAGTCTTTACTACAGTTAGATCCATTTAGAAATACACAGTATTGCACAGGCAGCGGGATGGTACAATGGTTAGCGCTGTTGTCTCACAGCAAGAAGGTCCTGGGTTTAACGACACCATCATGGGTCTTTCTGTGTGGAGTTTGCAGGCACTCCGGGTTCCTCCCACAGTCCAAAGACATGCAGTTGTTGGGGATTCGTTTAAATGGTGATTCTAAATTGCCCATAAGTGTGAATGGTTGTCTGTCTTTTTTGTGTTAGACTGGCGACCAGTCCAGGGTGTACCCTGACTCTCACCCTCAGACACCTGGGATTGACTCCAGCCTCCCTCCTGCAACCCTGAATTGGAAAGGTGGAAGAGAATGGACGGACAGTATTAACATACTTTCAGAAGCTTTAGTAGTTGAAGTAACAGTTTTCTGTATTTGTTCAGTCTCTCATATCATTGTGGTGGAATTTTGGCCCCATGCTTGTTAGCAAGAGTTCATTTATATTTGAGGGTTTGATGCACAGATTTCTTTAATGCTCGGCCACAGTATTTCAGCTGAATAGAGACGTGGGCTCTCACAGCATCATCCCATCACCTTGAATCTTTCGTTTTTGAGCCATTCTATTGTAGATCTGCACATGTGCTTGGGACCATTGTCCTGCTACATGACACAATTTCAAAAAGGTTTTAGCAGCCAGACAGACGGCCTCACATTTGACTTTAGAATACTTTGGTATACAGAGGAGTTCATTAGCAACTCTTGTGACTGTGGCTGCAAAAGAAATCACCGCTTCCCCACCACCATGCTCGACAGCTGAGGTGTTTGTGCTGGTATGCTGTATTTGTTTTTTGTGAAATGAGGCTCTATGCATTGTGTCTAAACATGTCCATTTTGGTCTTAAGTATCCAAAGGATATTGTTGCAGAAATGTTGCGGTTTGTTCGAGTGTAATTATGCAAACTAAGCTGTGCTGCTGTTTTAGAGTCAGCAGGCTGTCTGCTGGCAACCCTTCCAAACAACCCATACATGTTCAGTCTTTTTCTGGTTGTACTGTCATGAATTTTAAGATTTAACATGCTAAATGAGGCCTATAGAGTCTGAGCTGTAGCTCTTTTTTGCCTTTTCAGGAAACCCACAGCTCACGGATGTTTTGTCAGATTTGATTATATTTAGAGGTACAAGCCAAAACTGACTTTATTATCAGCGTGCTTGAAATGATGTATAGGATCAAAGTAACGCAGTGTTCAACCAGCTTAAGTTTGAGAGTCATTATTTTTGACCCTGTTCTAAGCACTTAGTTTTTATCAGTATAAAGATTTTGTTATTCAGTTCTTTTCTTCAGACAGAAATAATACTTTGCAGTGCACTGAATTCAGCATGCTGGCTCATGGCCTCTGCTGAGTGGATATCCATCAATATTTTTCATATACAACCCTCTTTCCAAATAAGCTGGGATGCCAAATCAAATGAAAATGAAAACAGGATGCAGTGATTTGCAAATTGTTTTAACCCCAGATTTATTTGAAAGTCTTAAAAGTTCCAGAAACACCATCTGGGCAGCTTCATTTAAGGACTGAGGCAAAGTGGAAAACTGTCCTGTGTCTGACCAAATGAATTTTGAAGTTCTTTATGGAAATCACAGACGCTGCATCCCTCAGGCTAAAACGATAACATTATCCAGCTTCTTATCAGTCCACAAAACAGTATCCATGATGGTATTGGGGTTCATTAGCGCGCACACAGTATACTGCTGCTTTGTGAGTGGGGAAAAGAAAAGAGGTAATGTGTCATACTTTCTCTGTGTTGAAGTTACTACCATTAGGGCTGAGGTACAGGGCATTGCCTTTCCAAAGATCTTTTAAACCTTCCAGTATAACTGTTGAATAAATCCAGGTGATATGAGATGTGTGTTGCTTGTAGTTTTGGTGCTTTAATTCCCGCTGTTAAATGTATGTGAATGGATGTCTTTTATAGTGATTTGCATACCGAATAGTAGAAGGGTGGATAGTTTTACTCCACATTTTTTCAACACACCCAGTCATTTTCTGACAGCCAGATCGCGCACCCACCCAAGTAACCTTCTCGTTTAATTTGGCTGCTTGCATAATACATCATGAGTTTGTCTGACTTATCCACTTCATGAAGGTTGTCGGCCATCCCGCTTAGAATTATGAAAACTCACCACATTCCTTCCCAACTTCAAATGGTCAGAAACCGTCTACAGTGCCAAAATCTCTGAAACACCCAGCCCTTAATGAACTCACATATGACTCCCCACTATTTATTACCTGTGGAAAACATGAAATAATTAGTTGACTTTCACAGCGTTGGGGGCTGTGGTCTTTTCATCAGAGAGGTATGAGAGGTTGCATCAGTTGATTGTGCCCTTTAGCTATGATAAAGCTCCACTTCTCTTTAAAAATGATGGAGCCTGGTAATGGAGTGTACAGTGTGAGTAGTGGCTGTCATTACATAATACACTCCCTTATTATTTTTATTATACTCTCCAGATCCCAAAGCAGAATTTCTTGATGTGCAGAAGTTCAAGCATATACAAGTATACGTCAGAGTACTTTTAGAGGAGAAATAACAAATGAAAACCAAGTAAACATTATAAATGTTTCTTTTATTATGCATGAAATGTATCTCTTGCCATATTGATACTCAATGGAATATTAAGTAAATTAAGTATTATTTTTATTACAAATTTCCTTCATAGAGTTGACATAACTAAAGGCAAACACAGTAACAAAAAGACAAAAATTAAAACTTCCTTATTATAATTTAAACACAAAGACATCAGAAAGAAACAGAAAGGCAGTAAAACCCTAAGAATTTCAAGATATGCTTTATGAATGCTGAAAAGTTTCCTCATATTATTATTATTAGTATTGGTATTTAGGCTGAAAAGCAGTGTTGAGCACAAAGATCAAGTGTGAGAAATAAACTGGAGGTGCGTTCACAGCCATTACTGTACAACGAGAGGTCGTCTGAAGTTTTTTCAGTTGCTTTGGAAGGCTATAAAATGGATGCTAATGAATTGTGCTTTCCAACTTTGCTTTCTCTTGCAAAGCGTGCTGCGCCTTTACAAGGCAAAGACTCATTTTTGTTCTTTCATTTCCTGGATTAACTGGACTGCTTATTAAAGTGTTGGCTTGATGTCAGTGACTCTGTAAAATAAAAGAAATCAACTAGATTGAGACATCTGTCCTCTACAAAATGAGCAAATAAAACGTCTTTATCCAAATTGTTTACGCCACTCTTTGAAATTAAATGTTCGTATCATGGAAATACACTGAAAGAAGTAGAACTCACCAGATGTATCTGAGTAATTCGTGACACATTTTAAAGAATAAAAAGGAATATTGACCTTGGAGTCCTGAGAGCTCTGTGCCTGACATTCTCAAACATGACTCAGAGAAGAATTAAGTAGCCCATTTTAGGTTTTTGGGATTCCCCTTTAACCACCATGGCCATCATACTGTTTTATTGTGAAGAATGGGCAGTGTGTAAAGCCCCGATGTTTCCTATATGCTGGAACTGGTTAACCACACAGATGTGCGGTAAATGAGGTGTAGAAAGAAGAAACCCCCATGTCCCTCTCTCCCTTATTTTCATCTCTGAAATATTAGATTCGTCTTCCCTTCTTGCGTTTGAAAAACCTTGGGTTTCTTTTGTGTTCTTCACTGTCCACGTTTAGAGCAGCTCAGTCATTTTGATTTGTACCAAACACACAAACCTGCAGTTGGTAATTATGCATAATTGCAAAGATCCACAAAAGGATTTCCTAATAATAGTGCATACATGTTTTGTCAGGTTTATTGCTATATTTATGTGTGACTGAGTATTTCAAGTCCAGATTTTGGCAAATGGAAGGCTGTGAATACCTGGAATGAAAATTGCATTATATCAGAAATTAGTATGACTTCACTGAAGAAAAACTTAGAACAGTGAAAAGTTGCCAGACAAGCGTTATTTTCCACAACCTGGGTTTATACTAATTACTTATTAGTATTTTCACCCAGCTTCTTTATGTGACCATTCATTTGCATGATTTGTGTTTTCCACTCCTAACCACTTGTTGCATGCAATATTAGTGGTCATCAGTGAATGATTCCTTAGGATAACCACGTTAAGTGGAATAAATGCAAAATTAAACATAAACATGACCTAATACTTTTATTCTAAAATCTGTTTGCACTAACAAAATGTGCTTTATGGAACAAGCATGTTAGATTATTGTTAATCTTTTCATCAACAATTTCAAAAATGTTCAAAACCAGCCTTTCTCATCAGTCCTCTCTGCACCGGCCAAAAGTCTGCTTCAGACTTTCAAGGTTTAACATAGAGGCGATAAAAGTTTCCAATGTTCTGGTATGAGTGTGAATGCTATTTGATTGAAACAAGGTGGCATGCACTTGATTTAACCCATGTCTGTCCAAATTCTCTCCTAATTTGACTAATCAGAGTCTGGCCTGTCACAGTGACCTCCAAAGCCAGAACAGCCTGAGAAATATGTGCCTTGACTGGCCTAATGACATTTTACACGTAATAAACTTGCTCTTGGACACCATTTACCACTACAGGGAGCTGGTCTGAATTTGACATGACTTTTACAAGGCCCAGGGTAACAGCCTTTCTTTAAACTGTTTTCGCCTCGGGTGGAAGTTATAGTTGGTGGTGCATTGTATACATCTGATGGGTAGTTGATGATGAAGATATATATATGTGGTGTCACATTTTTCATGTACTGTAAGGAGAAGGTGAAGCTGAGAATAATACTGGGTAGAGTTTTATTTTGTTTTGTTTTCAAATGAACTGTTTTAATCTTATGGCATTTGATAACTATGCTCCTTATTTTCCTTCATAACCTGGAAGTAGTGACCGCGTCAGTCATGCTCATTAGTCAAAGATTGCTAACGTTCCTTATCACTTCTATGTTTAAATCTGGAGGAAAAGTCTAATTTTGTGATTTAATCTGGTAATACAGGTGCATACATAGAAATTTTGCCCGGTGCAGCATTAACTGTAATAATGATTGCAGCATTTACTAACTGTAATAATGATCCTAATGACAAAGAGCATAAAAATGACAGACAGAGAAAGAGAGAAAGAGTGAAAGTGACAGAGGGAAAGGAACGAGTGCACAGGAAAATTGACCCCCCAAAAAGCTGCCATTGTAGATGATGAATTCCTCCCTAATCGAAACAGTTTGCCCAGTCGCCCAGCTGGGCTTCATGTGCTTTTGATTACTCTCCGCCATTTAGTTCCACAAAATTACATGCTGCCTAATGGCCTTTTAATGGTTATAGGTTTCTCTGCTCTTTAATGAGCCTGCACCAGTTGGTTGCTAATGCCCTATGGAAATTTGGCAAACGTCCAGTGTGGTTAAGTATATTTCCCTCCAGTTTACAACTTTGTTGTGTGAAATCACAAACAAGGAGGCTGGTGTGAAATGTGGAAATGCTGCTCTTGCTTCTCCTGTTGGGTTGTTTTGTTTTATTGTGGAGCAGCTCCATAATTGTGTTATTAGGCATTTGATTGTTTGCACTCTTATGCTTCCTATAATTTTTCCGAGGTGATAATGTGGCAAATGTTCAGTCTTTGCACACATTTGCAACTCACACATTCAGTTTGGTCAAACAACGCAGCATGCTGAGATAATTCAACGGTAAACAACAGATTAAGACACACGGGAACAGTAAGCATAGCTCGTGTCTCAACTTTTTAACAAGACATGTAAACAGTGGGAGGCTCCCACGAACCAACGCGTGTCAAGTGATCAAGGTGACAGAGTTCACCCTCTGAACTGACCGTAATCATCGCCACAGTCATTACTGATGTGTTTGTGTAATTTTATCTATGCGGCGCGTCTGTTTTTGTGTCCTCGTGCACGCGTACATGTATCTATGTGTGTGTTGGTGCCTTAATGGGGACATTAGCAGCTGCTTTTTGATGAGGCCCTGTTTACTGGACCTAATTAAGCAGAAAACGGCCACACATATCCCCTGCTAAAGTAGGACCCCCAAACAGATGGCCTGAGGCCGTCTGACACCTTGCCTGTCCTGGATACTCAGCAGCTAAATACAAAAGAAAACAAAACACACACAAATAGTAAAATGTCATCATCGTCTAATTTGTCATACCGTTTTAGAAGAAGCTCTATTCATCTTCCTCTTTGCTTTCATTGTATTGTTTCAAATGTGGCCAGATAATGACATAAAGTAATGCAAAAGTAGACTATGTTAACACTTTGCTCTACTTTTTCAACATTTCTGCTTTTCTCCTTAGCGAGCAAAATCCTCTGTCTCCTAAAACAAAAAAAAAGAAAAAAAATGTGCAAAACTGCAGTTCCTTGAATGGCCACCGGCTCCAAAAGGAAGTCAATCCCCACATACTGTCCAACTTTACAACAAAAAGCATAGATGTTGACAGCTGGGTGTCTGTAGCTAATTTCTCCCTTCATAACAGGGTGCTTTTTAAAATATATATCTTTCAAGTATTTTTGAAGTTTTCTAGAAAAAAAAAAGTAAATAAATAAATAAATAAAAGTAGCCACTTTTACCAGTTAATGTGAAAAGAGGATGCTGTTTTTTAAAAAAACAACAAAAAAAAACCCAGCCTTTTTGCAAATATATACCCGCCAACATCCAAGTTGTACATGTTTGTCTAATCTTACCCAAGTTGCCAGGCTTTCTATGATATGAACCACAGGCATACTAGGTACATACTAAATAAATTAGCTGCCGTCTCCTGCTTAAACATTTCAACTGTCTTTACTCAGAAGATGGTGTAAAAAGTGAGGCTTCAAAAACACATGAGATTAAATAACTGAGTTGGTGCGTGCAACTCTTCAGGTGTGTCTAATAGGGAGTTTTTGACTTAGCTGGAAAGATATCAATCGTTGCAGGCTTCAGGAAGTAATCGCTCATATTTGAAAGGTAAAAACAAACAACACATCTGTCAAACTCTAGGCAAGTTAGAGTCATTTTCATTAAAAATTTTCTGAGCTAAAATTGATGAAATTGATTAGAACTTGTTGTCAGTGGTTGTAAAAATGAGATCAGTTCTACAAATACCAATACCATCTACAAAGTGCAACACTAGAAAAGTTGAGATATTACAGAACAGGTTTGAATGGAGTTGAGAGATGAATATTTCCAATATACTTTGCTATGAAATCTTTGGCAACATTGTTCTTTTATAAATTTTACTAGACGAAAATTAGATACAGGTCTTCTGAATTTTACTTTAGTTACAGAAGCTACAAACTTTTTTCAGGCAACTGATGAAGTGACGGGCTGTGTGAAGAAATGTATAAGATATGTAAGGATTTTTCAGCAATTTGAATCATAGTAAGTGTGGTACTAAAGTCCCAGGAAAAAGCTGAAAATCATGAAGAGGACTGTGGAATAGAGGACTTTTTGCATATTTTTACTCAAAAGTTGTGTGGCTGAACTTCTGTTTTTTGTCTCACACTCACCTCTTGGGGCTATTACCCTCTTCATGCTCCTATTAAGAACTTGACAGGTCTTGTGCAAAAACATTCTGCCTAGTTGCCTCAAGGAAAAACTCTGGGATACGTCTTCCGCTTTGTTATTCCAATACTGCTTTACCTGTCTGGAGTCTGACAGAGGCTTACCTGAGGGAATGTGCAGGACTTCTCCTGACACTAAACGGATCACAGAAGCAGCTCACTACATGCCTCGCTGATGAAGGCATCACCACATAGCTATGCAAAGGGAGAGATGAATCCCCGGACCGCAGGCACTGTCATGTTTTAAGAAGTTTTAACTATTACAACGGTGTTCTGAAAGGCACTCGTGGAGTCTTCGGGTATTTTGTTTAGAGCACTACCAGCTGCTCTACTTCAATTATCTACCACTGTGTAGCAATTACTAT
Source organism: Maylandia zebra (assembly GCF_041146795.1). Taxonomy (NCBI): domain Eukaryota; kingdom Metazoa; phylum Chordata; class Actinopteri; order Cichliformes; family Cichlidae; genus Maylandia; species Maylandia zebra. The sequence continues at coordinate 9,283,322 of NC_135179.1, read as the reverse complement.
AAAAGTTACTACTTCACTACTACTGACTTTATGAGGCAGGTGTTGCTGGTACAGAAGATCAGGTGCTGTAGCTAAAACTAAATAATCTCCATGTCTGCAAGTTTGACTGTTATGGCACATAGACTTAGAGTTTTATACATTATGTGAGTTTTACTTGGTGTTAATGATTACTAAGGATTATTTTGTGTTTGAAACATTAAAATTTTTTATGCCCTTGAGAGGTTACATGTAAAACGTTATTTGGACTGTCCTTACATTGTATCACTGCTTCCAGGATGGTGTTCTCTGGAACTCCAACTGTGACTATGATTGCACTGTTTGTGTGCTAGCTTAAATGTGTGTGTTGTGTGTGTGTGTGTGTGTGTGTGTGTGTGTGTGTGTGTGTGTGTGTGTGTGTGTGTGTGTGTGTGTGTGTGTGTGTGTGTGTGTGTGTGTGTTGGTGGGAGGTAGAGTAGTACTCTAGAGGGCAGCATGAGACCATGCAGGATCTGTGGCAGCTCTGTAATTTTTTGCAATTGGTTGGTAAATGGATGGTTAAGTGTGGAGTTGAGTGTTTTTATTGTACTGTGGCTTTATTAACTAGACATAGATATAGCCCTACAAAGACAACAGTTTAAAAAAGCAAGAAAAAAAGACCTGCAAAGAGACAGAAGCTAGTTATCAGGGGTGGATGATGTAATTGTGAGAATTTATTGATGGAAAAAATGTAATTTGATTAAAGATGTAAAATAAAGACTCCTAAACATCTAAATAATTTATATTGATAATTTGTACAATATGTATATTATGACATACAGTATCCCAGAGAAATCCAAGCATGATTTGTAATAAAAAAGGTCTAGCCTGGTCCATGAAACCCACATTCATACAGTTCTACAGCATGTTGAGAATAAAAGCTGAACCTCTATTACGGGATTGTCTGCTGTCATCACAGTCCCAGAGTAGACTGAGGATGGCTCGAAACCTGACTCTGCTGTTTGTGAGTCCAGGGACGAACAAGCAGGATCAGTGTAGGAATGACAAGGCCGCCGAACATTGTGAACCCGCACAAACAGTCTTTGAGCCTGTATCCCCTGCCGACAACATGCTATGTTTTAACATTATGTTCCTTTACTGTGTGCGCATCATCAATCACTATATCAAAGAGCAATGGAATGGCATCGGGTGATACAGTATAAGGCCGTGTCAGTAGCCTCCTGTCAGTTAAATTAAGGAGGCATATGAAGTTAATGGCACATAGTCACATGATTGTTTTAACATGGCCTGCTGGGGGCCACTGGGCAGCTATTGTTTTGGAATTTAAGGGAACACTATTTTGAGTATGTGTACCATCTGCTTAATTACTCATGGTGGTGAGTGAAGCGACATTACTGATTGCCGGTTCACTGTAAACTGGCAAAATACTGCATGCTCCAGTTGTATAAATATAATATAAACACTCCCCATTTTGCACCAGACCTCTCACAAGTGCAAAGATACCAACATAACTGATTATATTTGGGAGAAAAATAGATCAATGACACATGTGGAGAAAATGGCCAGGGTTTGGCAAACGCCGTGGCCATAAACAGGGTGATCAGTGTGTAAATGTCACCAGTCTTGGGAGCTGCAGAGAGCTTTTAATTTGCTAGCTTTTATTACCTATCAGAGAGACAAGATGCCTGTCATGTGCTGCCAAATCCACTCTACATGTCTAAATGGCCCTTGACCTTTTATACTTGAGTTTACAGCATGGAAAACCTAGCCACACAGCCCATACAGAGACAGTATACAGTAGCCCATATAACTTAGCATATCATAAATTTATGCCCTGTCAAAGGCTAATCTGAGGTGCTGTTAAACAACTTAATGTAAGTTCGGAGCCAAAATAAAATGCTTTTGGCACACAGTCTCACAGAGAAAATCTTATGCCTTTAGAGGCTATGTATGTGAGTGTGCTTCACTAAACTTAAATATTTCTGTGCTCTATGTAGAAAGTGCTCGAACATGATGATCAAGGAAAAATAAAACAGTTTAATATTCCCTACATATATAAAACCAGGAATACAGCTATAAAAGTGGTAGACATATTGTCACAACAAGGATATCAAAAAGCCTTTTTTCACTCTCACTGTTGTGTACACACATATTCCACACTGACATACTGTATGTAGTTAAAATGAATGGAAAATGGTGGATTAATAGTGTGGAATTGGATGTAGTCCCTGCTGAGAATCTATTACCGTCAAAGTCAAGCAACACACACAATCTTCAATTCATTTTAGAGGCACAAATTGAGAAGAGTCAAGCAGAACAATGAAATTATGTCATATATTTATTCACACACGCACGCACGTTAGGCATATCAATAAAAAGCATAAAAGACAGATTTAATTTCAAGAGCATCAGTACAAAGCAGCAAATGTCTTGGATACACTTTAGATTACGTCCGGGCTTTCATATTGAATAATAGATCTAAGCAGCTCTAAACTGTACTCTTTTTTTTTCTTTTTCGATTTGATTTGATAAGTTGCCTAGCTAAATTTAGTAGCATGTAATCAAATCTTGCTAATCTTGTTCCATAGTCGTAGATGAGCTTCCATCTTATGACCACTAAGCTTTCATCTTGTGATTGTAAAGCTAATATTAGTTTTCTGTGTTAACAGCGTACTTTTGGCTGCAGAAGCTCAAATTAGGGCATTGGTTTGGCTTAAATTAAAAAGTATTAAAGCTAATTAAGGTTGTTAGTAAACATTACTGTTCACTGTGACGATGTTAAAGCTTGCACAGATTGTGATTCTTATCACAAAAGATAAAATTAACCTGTGCTTCTTTGTAGCAGAATACATTTTATGCCGTTCCAACGAGCACATCTGAAAGTAGACGCATAGTGTTTAAAAACGGCACCTTGACTTTTAACAGTGCATCCCTTTTTAGCAAGATACTTTCCATGGTGACCTAATGGGCTGAATGCTGTTTGTCTGAATCACTCCTTTCAGTTAGAGGGGACATTAACAGCTAATGCTATCCCGTACTTAACTGTGCAGGAGGTAATGAAACCTTGAGATCACAACACTCCCTCTGCAGTTAAAGCTCCAACATGGCTGCCAGGCTATCACCGTATACCCTTGGAGGAAATCTAGACAGTGTGAAACATCAGTGTCTCATTCTCTGCTCACACATGGCAGGTTTAAACTTCATCATCATGGACTTCACTGGGAGTTGGTCTAGTTGTTGCTCAGCTGGTGTGTTGGGCAGTGGGTTCCACCATGCCAGTAAGTGTAGCGGGTAGACTCACATTCTTTTTCCAGCACATGGAGCTGTAAAGTTGAATAGTGACAGTAACGTCACAGTGGTCTAATAAAACTTTACAGAGCACATATTGCAAGCAGGAAAAGGGAACAAGTATAGCAATTACATAACAGAAACATATGCACTTCAAATCTTAGATTTATCTCCATCTAGTAGTGTTAAAAGGCCAGCTGAAACTAGTCAGCGCTCTTTGATCATCTAGTGAGTTAACGGTTAGACCACACAAGTATGTGCTCATAAATATATACTTAGCTGGTCAGGAGTCAATTAAAATTTAGAACATGACAAGATACACCTCCTGATACTTTCTGGCACAAACAAACTCCTCAGTCTGTTTAACTACGAATTCAGCACATGATCAGCATGGAGGCAACTTTAGTCAATGTTTTTACAATCTAAATATATATAAAATAATGAAAAACTAGCATTATTCTATTATAGTATGATCAAATGAACACTTATAAAACCAGTAACCACAAATTTGAGTAATCTGGATGGGAAGATCAATGTAATGCTGCACATGTTATTAATAAGAACGAAAAGCAGATAAACAATAGTCAAACAATTACAAGTCTGAAAAAAGCTTCAGCAGATGAGGATTAGAGGATCTCAATGCAATGAAATCTTTCTGTGAAACATTTTAATTTGTTCTACCTACACATTTGGGGATTAAACTTCATAATGAACTGATTAGAAAACACTTGATAAAGTACCTGTGGTACGCTGGTCAAGTCAACTTATTTATGAGCAGATTTAAAAGCAAGCAAAGTGCCGTAGAACTAAAAGAATACAACAATTGGACGAATTCAACAGCACAATACAGAAAACAGACAGATAAGGAAAAAAAACATTTCAGGACTCAGTCTAGTTTAAATCCCAAGGAGTAAAAATGATTTTTCAAATGGATTTTGAAGAAGTCGGGTCAAGGTCCAAATTTGAAGAGGCTGACTGATCTAAACCTTTAGTTGGAGCTACAACAAAGCCCCGATCTCCACTGTGCTTTAATCTGCTTACAACCACAATCAATACTGAACAAAAGTCTGGAGGCACCCATCATTTCTTTATATTTTGCTATTAAAATGAGAAAAAAGTGTAGCAGTTTACTGAAACATTAGCAAACATACATGGAAATACATTATATTACACAAAAACGTTTCTAGTGTGAGCATTTTTAACCAGCTTGAAAGTCAAGTTTTAGTATGCCTTCATTCTTAAAGACAACCCCAATTCTCTTAGGCCAATTTCTTTAAGTAGTCTCCAGGCTTCCATGTCCCAAAGCACTTCTTTGGTTGCTGGCTGCCTTTTGGTCCATTCTCTATCAAGATGATCCCACACTGCTCCAAAAATACTGAGGTCCAGACTCTGGGAATTTTCCAGAAGGTATTGAACAGAGGATCAAAAATCCAACACTTTTGACAAGATCTCTGAAATCACTGGCTAAAATCCAGTTCCAAACCATGACAGTGCTTCCACCATGTTTTAGAGATGGCTGCAGACATTCACTATTGTACCACTCTCCTGACCTTATTATTTATTATCCATAATATTTAAGATGTTTTGAACCAAAAATGTCAAATTTGGATTTCTATAAGACCTCTTTCCACAATGTAAGTCCAACTGTTATGTAATTTGACATATTTCAGCTTTTTCCCTCCTCTTTCCTTTCCTTAGGAATGGCTCCTTGACCTTCTCATAGGACCATTTCTCACAGGGTTTTAGTGAACAGTAGCTAGATCAACTGAAGGAGTAACTGTGTCTCTAAAACCAGAAAATGACTTTCAGAATCTATTTATCTGCTACAGATAGTTTTGTTGTTCTTCCACTTCTTTTGTCCATTTGTTTCCTCAGATTTTGCAATGACACAGTGCATGCTATGCTGAGCTATGCCACTTTTTTGAGCTAATGAATATTTGGGAATCACCTCAATGTGCACAAATACAATTTTTGGCTGTCAAACTGTTTTGGGAAATTTGTGTTGATTCAGCTACAGAAATGGGATAAAATATGTGTTTTGCAGCATGCTAAAAAATGGTTCATTGCTAAATTGTCTGTTATGTGTAGACAGTACACTGATTTATCCCTTGAGTTAGGAGCTGTTGTGCATAAAAGATTCATAGGTCAGTGTTAAGTGGCTTAACAGAAAAATGGTCAGGTGTGAGGACTGCACTGAAACTGAGTGAAAAAGTAGCCAATGTCCAGAGGCTTCTTGAATGAGTGATGCACAGTATTGTACCTGTGGTAGTGAACACCCCAAAAACATTACTTATAGCTAATACTTTGTTTCGATCCATACAGATATAATCTACCAAGCCGCCTACATATGTTGGCAGATTCAAACTGTAAAATTAAAGAGGGTTTCATTTCAGCTTAGCCCTGCTGGCTCAGCACTTTCACTGGTCAGAGGAGGCGTTAAAGAGGGAAGGCAAATCTGTGCTGGCCTGAGTTACATGAGCTCTGATACTTAGTGTGGCTGAGGATTTGGATATAAGTAGGAGCAGAGTGATGCAGGTTAAACGGTGATGACTCTGGATGGATTTGTGACACAGCAAATAGCTGTTTATGTCCTCTTTAAACATTTTAAGATTTCAACTACTTTCGTGGGTTGTATGTAAAATCTATCAGCATCTGTTCTTCGTTTTTGGAATGAGGACATTTTAAAAGCATTTTTAACCTTTATATTTAAACTATATTACACCCACAATTTTGATGGTTGTAGAAATTGGAGCTCCTGGAGAAACCTCACGCAAACACAGTTGTGCAAACCTCATGTAGTGTGATCGTAGACTGCTTATTTGTCGTTCCTAGATTTTTCAAAATTGAATGGGAGGCAGAGCCGTTGGCTATCAGGCTATGGATCCAGCTCCCAGTTTGGATTTAGGAGACAGATTCCATCTCTACTCTTAAGATTAGGCTGAAACTTTTTCATTACTCATTGCTCTTCACTCTGTGAGTTCATACACCACTACTGTATATAATAACAAAGATTTTTTAACTTTGGCTCTTTGTTTTATAGTTTGCTTTTTGTCCTGTTTCTCTTTGCTCTTTTCTCTTTCCCCTAACCCTCAACCAGTCATGGTGGACTGCTGCCCCTTTCCTGAGCCTGGTTCTGTCTGAGGGAGCAACCAAGTGCTTGCTCACAGAAGATCGTGTGATTGCTTTTTGTCTTTTGTTTTCTAATGTTGTGGGGTTTTACCTTACATTAAAAATGACTTGGCATGACTGTTGTTGTGAGTTGGTGCTGTGTTTACAGATTTGCCTTCCCTCTTTAACGCCTCATATATATATATATATATATATATATATATATATATATATATATATATATATATATATATATATATATATATATATATATATATATATATATAGATAGATAGATAGATAGATAGATAGATAGATAGATAGATAGATATTGCTTTTTTTATATGTGTAATCTTGTAATCCTATTGGTTTATGCTAGAATTAGCAATATGATCGGTGTTATGATATGCTAAAGTGTTAAAATATTTTCATGTTTTTATTCCCCGTGGTTACTGCTGACCACACTCAAAACTAAACAAACAAAAAAAACCCAACTTTAGTTAAAAATGTATGTAGCTCCTAACAAACAGACTGTTTTACACTAAAGTGTGGAACTCCTTTAACCAAAAGTCATCAAAAAGCATACTCAAAAAATTAAATGAAATCTAACACACAATAGTGTATTTTGGGAGGTTAATGGCTCGAGTTGAGTCACTTCAGTGTTTTAGAATCAAAAACAGTTTCTTTGGAGTTACTTAACTGGGTGGAACCAGTTGACATCACTTTTTTAAGTAAATCAAGTAAATCCAAAAGAACATCTTTTAGTGCGCAGTATTCCATTAATATAACACATATGACTCAAGTAATTCTTAAAAAAAACACTCATTTGTTCTATAATCCTTGAAAAGGGGATTCTTTAAAATCAAAATTATTAAGATTTTCTTTTCCCTCTTTCCTGTTTTTGAGCGCTCAGTCAAAATATTCCTAAAATTTTATTCATTTTGATGTGACTGTTTGCAGTCCTCTTAGACTTCTCACTGGACTTCTCTAAATTCCTATTAGTTTGTTCAGTACAGTCGACCAGTGACAAGAAAATGTATTGCATGCTTCACATATTACAAATATTACCTGTGAATAGTAATGGATCATGTGCCAGCTGGGTTACTAACTTACAAGTAACTATACAATAAACACACTGAATCTGTATTGTTTTATATGTATAACAAAAACACAACTTTACTTAAAATCATTAAAAAACTGTTTAAATACTCTAAGTATTAGAAGACACACGGTGTAACGTGCCAGTTTGCCATATCAACTGTCGGCTGAATAAAGGCACCTTCAGCAGTTTCAACACTATGTACTGTACTTTGGTTTGAGGCATCAGCAAGACAGGTGGCAGGAAGTTATTTCAATAATTGGTAGTAATATCATCAGCTCCCACTCCTGACACACTTAAACACAGACGCACACACGCTGATAACTGCTCACAGGGTGTCAGTGTATCTCAGCATGCAGTTTGGATGTCTAAAATAGACCCCAGCACAGCTGGGGCTGCACGAATAGGAGGAGGAGCAGATTACTAACTAGTTTCTGTTTGCAAATACTCATACCAAAGCTGTCTTATGTGGTTTTCATGCTCCATGTGCTGTCTCCCTAGACTGATTCATGCAGAACCATGCTTTAAGTTCCCTAGCAGAGATCAAGGGCAGATGCTGGCCCACTGATCAAGGGCAAAAGTTGGCATTCATTGTGTGCTTGAGAATGTTGCACCTGTCTAATAGTTATGCACATGCTTTTCATTTGATCTGCATGTGCTATTGTTACAAGTTGCTGAAACGCTTATTGAGGCAGTTAATTTCCTTGCCATCTAATGAAGGACGTGGAACTGACTTTTTTTTTTGCTGCCAGAGCATCACATGGGGGGGAACATTGTAAATGAGCAACTGGCTGCCTAAAGGTAAATAATAATAATTTTAGGTCTTATTTGTGCAAACCTAACGCTTCTAGTTTAACCATAAAAATATATTTTGCAAAAATGTATCCATCTCGGGAAGTAAAAGTTTAAGCCACAGCGTTGAAAATACATCTATGAACTGCTAAAAGTTACATAAATATTTAAGAAAATCTATTGCCTAAATTTGCTTCCTCCATTCATTCAAGCGATAAACTAAAACAAAAGTCTGTTATTATCGCCTGTTGGAATAGTTCCTCATTTCCTGTTGAGAATTCCAGCATTCCCACTCTGCTTCTTAAAAGGAGCTTTTAATCACCGAGCTAAACATCTCATCGCTTTATTACTTTAACCCAGCGAGAGTGGGGTGAAAAAGATTTTTAACACTTTACATTTTCCACTACAGATGTGGTTTATTTTAGTGAGTGACTTCAACAAAGGAGACATTTTGTTTGAGTTCGAGAAATTACAATGGAACAATTAAAATAAATCTTGAGGTGAACTTCCATTAACCTCGGCTTGGTTTGGGTTTCAGCGCTCTGGTCCCCAAGGATGAAGGCCTTCATTTGATTTATATCATCCTCCCCTTTGCCTGAACTAAAAGAAGGGGAAATAGTTTCACCGAGAACTCGGCTGTGTAAAACCCCTCCCATTTTCTGATGGGTACTTTTTGGTCTGCTTCGAAACTTCCATTAGTTGGGCAGTAAATCTGAGATCATGGCTGTTTTGGGATTTTTTTCTCAGTTTTTTTGGTTGCTTTTTTGTTATTTTAATAAACCAAATAAAATAAGAATTTAGTTTAAATTTTAGGACTGGACTTTTTTTTTTTCAATTTTGCTTTAAAAATACTATTTTTTAAGCTATAATATTTTCTTTAATTAATAATGCTCTGGTGTGAAAATGTAAAAACATGACATGACACGTAAAATTTAAAAAAAAAAGGCTACAGAAACTAATCTCTAAACAATACAAAAACACAAAATACTGTGCAGTAATTTAGTTTTCTTTATGACTTTTTGGAAACATGGAACTGTAAAGAGGCATTGTGATGGTTATTCCAGTTATTAGACTTTATTTGTGGTGAATGTGTGAGGCACTATCCAGTGTAGCTAGTAATGGGCTGACATGACCAAGATGTCTGTAGCAATTAATCACACTTATTAGGCACGATGAACTGCTCGCCAAGCTAGCTGTTAAAATGTTGAACACAGCTGCAGTCGTGTGTGAGCAAGCAGCAGGCTGATATCTTGCTATATCTCAAGGGGAAAATGCCATTAAATTCAGGGTATATAGATGAGGACATGCAGGTATATGTTACAGTAATAAAGAATTCAGGTTTAGAAGGTACAGCAGAAGCAGACGAGGAATATTTTTTGCAATAACGATTGGTTTATATCACAGATATAACATGAAAATATGAAAATTGGAAAATGAAAAATATTTGCCAGCACTTTCTTGTAAATCAGCACTTAAGTCAGTGCTGCAAAACCAGTGACTCCAAGCTCACATGTACAGACTGGACATACTAATTGCTGATCAAGCAAGCCACTGATTAAATGGTAAAATGTAGTAGTATATATAATAATGGTATAATAAAAGTAATAAACACACAACGTTCCAGCTATTGAAGTAAAATCTGCAGGAACATGTCGTGATGATTCTCTGTAAGAGAAGTTTAAAACAAATGTCAAACTGAGACGTTAAAGTTTAAAAGTCTAAAGGGTAAATGTAAAATGAAGTTCATCTAGTCTTTTATATGTCTGTATCAGTATTTAAATCAAGTGTGTTTATGTTTCGAAGGACACATTGATGTGGTCAGAGACAAGTCTTTTGGGAAGTTGGCTCCTGTGATTGCCGTCTGCTGATGTAAACTCTGTTCTGTCGGTTCATGTTTCAACCCAGAGGGCCAAAGAAGCAGGTCTGTGCCGAAACTTATAAACACTCGCATGCCGACCCACAGTGTGTAGGAGCGTACCTCTTCAAACACAAACATGGAACAACATGCACAGATCCAAACGCCTGTGAATGCACTCTTTATGTGCTGTAGAGTCACAAGGTTAGTTCATCAGAGTCGGTCATTAATTCTGAAGGCTGAACAATACATAAATTAGTGTGTTTCCATCAGACATTACAGTTTATTTAAACTGATTTAACAGTTTTAATATTGTGGAGTTCCTGATGTAGCAATTTGTGATTTTAATTATATGTTTTATGGGCTGTTTCCACCTACTGTGTATCAAAGTGCCAACACATTTGTAAGTTGTAGGGTTTTTCCCACCAGTCATGCATCTCTAACTTGACACCTGATTCAACCATAGCATTCAAACACGAATTCCTTTTATTAATCTCTTATATCTGAACATTGTGTTGATCCAGTGCTTTGATCACTTTTGAAAACTTTTCCAAAAAACCTTCATTAATAAATCTTCCGCGTCAACAGCGCTTTCTCTTTCTGCTTTAGCCAGAGTGTCACGTTATCACATGTAAAGCTTTGTTTAAGTTTTGTTTTTTCCAAGATAATGTATGGGCATGTTTCTGTATTCCTCCATTTCTCTCTCTGTGTTTATCTAACTCTCTTCCTTTGTCATGCTGTGTGCACGTACAGTATGTGCGTGTGAATGAGTAAGGCACAGGTGCAGCTGAGGAGTATAGTGTAACGAGGTGCCCCACGGGCAGAGGATCGGGATTGTGTTTCAACACTTTCCGTCAAAGATGCAAATAAGGCAATGAATCAACATTTCCTGCAGTGCATCCCCTTTATCTTTGATCAACCTCCTGGCTTTTCTTTCACTGACACATGCAAATTTGCATACACATTTGCACCACTGCTACAAGCAATAATAATAACACTCCCAGAAAACTGATGCAGCTGCTACTGTTAATCAATAATTTCCTTTCCCGTGTGAGGTGTTGTGTGTAGTTAAGTAAGTTACATCCGCTGAGATCATGCAGAATCAACAGTAGTGAATTCTGCAGTTAAAAATAAATAAATAAAATAAGGCTGTGTAATATATAATATATAGTGGGAATGAACCCTTTTGCCTTCAACATGCCTCCAGATTTTACTAGCTCAGCCTAGTTGTTGACATTTTTATTAGTCGTGGCCACTGTGGTTATCTTTTCGTAAATCAAGTGTATAAGGAAAAAAGAAAGCTCTGCATGGCTGCACAGCTCTGATTCAACAGGTGCAGCAAGTAGTAAAAAAACAAAAAGTCATGATGCCAGATATTGAGCAAAAAATAAATAAAACAGTCTGACAGTCAGGATGATCCCGCTGAAAGTGCTAAATAAATTGATTTTATTTTACTTTTAGAAGATCCCACCTCTCATATTTTTCCCTGGACCACTTAATATCTATCAAGATTATCAAGATTGTGTTTTTAACAAACATCAGTTATCTCCCCAAATTAGGGGTGGGTTTTGATAATCAATTTATCGATTAAAATCGATTCTGGCTTGGATAACGTGATATCGATTCATTAAAATCCTGAATCGATTTTTTAATCTAAATTAATTTTGCCCAAAATGCCAGAATCTCAGGTTAATCCACACAAAAGCTAAAACAGTAAATGAGAGCAGGTACACGGATTCTGCACAAAGACGTAAACACAAAGCGGATCAGAATCAGTGAGATGTCGCCTTTCTCACCCGACAGCACGGACACGGTCGGGGCTGAAAGCCGACATCTCGCTGATTCTGATGTTTCGGCGGGTCACGATTTATGTTTACGCCCTTTTTGCGCTGATTCTAAAGCTGTTAGTTTGATCTCTCTCCAAACAATATTGACCGAACCAGCAGCAAAAGAAGATCCAAACTATGCTTCACATAAACATCGTCATGAATTCCCTCTGACTTTTGCTGTTTTGCTTCCACCACGATAAAATCCCACTTCATGCACAGCTCTTTCTCTCTCTCGCTCTCTCTGTATAGAACAGTTTCCCATCTAAAAATCTGTTTTCTGCATTATTCGCTTGCTTGTTATGCACAAGTCTACTGTTGTTTACAGCGCTGTTTTTTTCCCTTTTACTTAGAAAACCTAATTTCTGTCGTTCAATAGGCTACTGAACAAATTTAAACTTTTTAAAATTATACAAAATGCAAAACACTTAGCTGTGTCTCTGATAAAACCCCTGTAACTTCAGAGATAATGTTCATATGTTGATTAATGGTTTTCTTTCGTTTTTGATGTACTGCAGAATATTTTTATAAAATCCCGGACAGGAAAATCACCTTCATGTTTTTCTGTGTTTTATCTTCAGCTACTTTGACACAAAGGTATCTGCTGTGATGCTCACACCTTTGAAAAAGTCTTGCGAGTGTTGAATCGAATCGAATCGTGGATCGAATCGATTCGGGACCTTGTGAATCGGAATCAAATCATTCTAGAAATCAGTGACGATACCCAGCCCTACCCCAAATATAATGTTATGTTAATGATTTACCATTGGACAGTGGAGGAGTAGCTAAATCAAAATGTTTCCTGTGAATAATTTGCATCATACTGAGCAAACAGGTATACTGGCTCAATGTCAACTTAAATTCTTCATATTGTATTAATTTGTGTCTTTTCTCAATACTGGTTTTTATTAATTGGCTCTTTCTTTCTAAACTGTGCGGTTTATTAACCAACATATTTTTTTACTAATGATACCACAGTTACCACCATTGCTCCTACTTCTGCATGTCTTTTGGCTATCCGCTACCTCTGTTACTTGTGTGTCACATGTGGTGTATGTGTGCTTGCATGACTTGTCATGTGAGAAAGAAAATATGCAGATATGATTTACAGTCTGCTCTTGGCTCCTGAAACATGTGTCACGTACAACATGCCGCTCATACCCTAAAGTGTGGATATGTGTATAGTGTTTAAGACACCTGATGGGAAACCATGCAAGGACTCTATTATATCTTACTGTGTGGCAGACTCACAGAGTCATTACTGTACGAGTCTTTACTATAAGTGAAAAAATAATTTGAAATGGCTCCGTAGCAAAGTTCGTTAGGTTGTGTGGTGGTTGGAGTAATAGCCTCCTGTCCTGTTGTATTATTGTTGCTCCCTTCAGGGTTTAATGTGTGATGTACACCCAAAAATACTCCACAACATAGCTGCATTTTCAAACAGTTGAGGGGAAAAAAGGAAGCTTAATTTAAAGCATGCATTTTTGTATATTGGTGCATTTATTTGATTTACAGCTGATCCCTGAATGCTATGCATCTGATGCTTTTTGGAGGGAAGTAAGTGGACAGAGAGCAGAGGGAAATTTAGTGGCTTGAGCTTGGGTGCTTAAGCGCCTATCTCTCGTTTATCACAGGCAGTCTGGGCGCAGCAGTCACAGAAAGTGTCTCCACTCACATTTAGCAACACAATTTACCTTTGCCACTTTGCATGCAGAGTCTATTTGTCACTTTAATCTGGGTGCTGTGCATTTATCTTTCTTCAGTCACTTTAATGCATATGGCGGTTGGCTGAGGCAGTGTGTCAACTCATGGCTGCATCAGGGCTCTAACGAGAATTAGAGGCAGATTTTTCACTAAGATACATGAGTTCACATTCACATTTGCACAAACTCACATACTGACCATTTCACAGATACTATCATAGACATGGAATCATATACAGTACATAAACTTGTGAGACACAGTAATAACTTTTATCTAATACATTCCTGGTGGAGAAGGGCAACATAGTACTTTTATGTTAATGTCACAGCAAAATACCTTCATATGCATAAATATAAACCAGACTGTTACATATGCATCATATACACACATATCTATAACAGCATACCAGACAATATAGGACATTTGAGATCTGCTGTAAGCAGGAAGAAAATATTCAACTTAAAAAATGTTTAAATGTCAGCATATTTTATTCAAAATTACATTGTGATTATATTTACCTACAAATACTTAGAGGTAGGTACACAAGAATAAGAGGGTAACAAGTAAAATATGCAATGCACAAGTAATTTTAGGAAGTACAATGTATAACTTAAGTATTGCAAAACTCCAGGTATTTTACAGGAAATGAGACTAATTGTTCTAGAACATCCATCTTGCACCTCAACATAATAAATATGAAATAAAGTAATGTGTGTAAAAAAAAAAATGTAAAAAGGCAAGATTAATTCACTCCATGATAGTTAGCTAGTGGTGGACCACATCATGAAGTGTTACCAATAATTAAGCAAAGATTTCTGATTATTATTTCCTGCATGTTACATTTAAATGCTTGCATCAGTTTTAGCGAATGCGATTTTACAGATTAAGTCTCAAAATGAATTACAATATTTAATAACAATAACAAACCAAAAATTGGGGAAAATTGATGGATAATAAAAATGAAGTGTTGTTACTTTGTAATGCACTAAAAAAAATTTCCATCTTCATTGAGGATGTGAAAAAATATCCACTTATCAGTAAAATGCCAGATGTCATGATGTTAGATAAGATTTGAATAATACGAATGTCTTTTGCCAAAACATGTAAAATATTAACAGATTTCCCATTTTTTAAAACAAATTTCAATCCTTAAAGTCCACCACCTTGTGTTCCAGAAGGATGTAAGGCCATCTGAATCCAGGTCAGCCTGCTCCACTGATAATGCTGTCTCCTTCTCTTTGATTTCCTGTCTGGGACAAGGAGTCATGGACCATTTTCGCCAGCCGTTCAGTCATATAAATCAACCAAGCCCAGACAGTGGGACTAACATTAGACAGCCCTTTTCCGCAAAGCGCCAGGAGTAGTTACAGCAGAAAAAATCATGTGATTTGGGGTTAAAGGATGCTGCTGTAAATTTGGTGAATCTGCCTCTCTTGGTTTATGAAAGTCACAAGGAAGCTAAAAGCAAGACAGTCACGGAAAAGAAAACATGCTTTCATTTATCTTTGTTTCAGCGGTCAAAAGCAAAGAAAGCACAAAGTCAAATCTATAATTCTATTCTAACCATAATCTTTTTTTTATCCTAGTATGTTTGTGCATTAATAGTTTGGATGCGTTCCTTCAAGTGTTGATTGATTTGTTCATCCTAGCCTCTATCAGCGGTCATTTTGGGCAGGTGCAGAAGTGGACCAGAGCAGCTGCTATGGAATCGAGGGAGAGAAAGAGAAGGCAAGAGAAGAGGAAAGAGAGAAGTTTCTTCTGACTTGCTGCCATGTCATGTAGTTCTCCCATAAATCTCTGTCCCATAGAGAGGGACAGGGAGGGGGGGGGGGGGGGGGGGGGTGAGAAAACAGCTTGCGTTTGCATTTCATTCGCACGGGTTTCTCTCCATTCTGCCCTTCCTCCCCTCCCCTAGCGCTGTTTATTTTCAGCCCTCCACATACTCCGAAGGCCTGAGAAGTAATTATTTCATAAAGTTACACCTCTGCTGTCACAGATGACCACAGTTGGCCAGCACTTAAAAAGCCTGAGCTAATGATTAATGTTTGAAGGCAGGCAGCCAGGGAAAATCACGGCCTACCTCAATTTGTAGAAATACCTTCTGCATGACAAATAGATGGAAGGGGCACCAAGGGCATCAGACGCAGAAAAGCGTTACATATCCTGTTATTATCATATAAGGAAAATGTATTAATTCCCATAGTTTTATATATAAATGTATCTTTTTTTCTGAGACTTGTGCATTCACCTGCCTCGCAACATACTGAAGTAATAGCAGACCGTGAAAATGTTTCTCATTTTGTGTGAACTTTTGGGATCTAAGACTTTGTAGACGTTGAGACCTGTTGTTGATCTTTACTCTTTCCTGAAACAGCAGTGACTTCTGAAATAGTTTTTATAAGAATAAAAAATTTGCTTGTCCTATATTTTCCAAGTTATGCTCTTGCTTGTCCTAAAATCAGCATACCTCTTTGTTTAAAATGCTGCATCTTTAACGTTCAGTAAAATCCCATCCTACGCTTGTAGTCAGTTTAATTTGACTCAGGCCAAGAGGATTGAAAGAAAGCTTTAGATCATGGGTAATTTTTCAAAAGAGGGAAAGCATCCAGTGAGCTGCAGCTATCTGGGTTGGGTATCTTTTAAGCACTTACCTAAGTATTGTTGCTGACCATGTCCACCTCTTTATGACTACAGGGTTTCCATCTTCTGGAGCTGCTTCCAGCAGGATAGTGTCACAAAGCTCAGATGATCTGAAACTGGTTTCTTGAACATGACAATGAGTTCACTACTCAAACGGTCTCCACAGTTACCAGATCTCAATCCAATAAAGCACTGTTGAGATGAGGTGGGATGGTAGATTTGCATCATGCAACTGCAGCAACTGGTGGTGCTGATGAGCCAAAATCTCTGAGGAATATTCCCAGCATTCCAGGAATGTTTCCTCATTACATGTATGACATAAACAATTAAGGCCCTTCTGAAGGCCAAAGGGAGTCCAAAGTGACAGATCTGGACTTTGTGAAACTGTCTTCTAGCAACTATCACTCAGGCTCATCAGGTTTCATGTACACTATATCAATAACAGGAGTATAAAAGGTTTGATGCAGTGGTATTGTAAGTAGAGATTAAATGCAAGTCCAGTTGAGTGTATTTTAGCACATCCTTCACTTTTTGCGGTTTTTGCTTTAAATCCATATATCCATGGATTATTTGTGGGGCAGGGAGAGAGATTATGGCTGGATGTCTGTGAGATCTGATATAGCAGTGTGCATACATATAAATGCTGTAAATATATATACACATATATATACTGTATATGCAACTGTAGATACAGTAAACCTATACAGACGCACACACCATCAGACACCTATCTATCAGCAGTGCATGTCAGGATATGTTCAAGACCATAAAAGTATAGGGACACAAGGGCGTAGTCAAGCCTGTCATGATTTTCAGAAGTTATAAATAGAGGAAAAGCCAGTAAACATTTATGGAATGGCCGTAAATCGCCTGCAGCGTAAACGTTTTACAATAAGTTGTGTTATCCTCGCAATGTCATTTGAATGCCCTTTAGTGGTGCGGCCATTACTCATCCAGACCCCTCTGTGGTTTCAACCCGTGCTGCCATTGGTCGGCTCCGGGGTCCTCCAATGAGAAAACTCGATTTGGGTGGGAGTAACATCCGCTAGGCCCTTGCTGTCCACTCAGTGACATCGTGATGCATAACCATTAATCTAGGGTTGAAGTGTGAAATGAAGGGGAAAGAAAATGTTATCATCTCTTAAAAATATCTGTGGGTGCGAGTGTTTGTGTGTTTGTGCAACAAACACACTGCTGTCACCACAGAGGATTACTTAATTTTCGTACTGTGTGGAACTGATGAAAATGTAAAAGGAGCTCCGGCTCTGGAGAGATTAAAAGTGTCAAATGCATTTTATATACATAAGGAGGAAGAACAGTGCATCATTTATGTTTTGATTGAAAATATGAGTTTTGTGTTGCTCAAATTCTAAGTGTGATTTACTGATAAATTATATGACCCTTCATTTGAAATATTCTTCTACCCATACACTATGAAGTGAATTTAAAATTAGTATTGACTGTAATATTTTATTGCTAGGTAAGTGAATAAGTAGGTAAACTATACATAAAATGCACATTTAAACACGGTTCTGTACAAAATATGTATATTTTTAAATATGCACAGCACACACCACACAATGTGTTTTCTAAATCCTAGTTTCTAAACATGCTATGTGTTCAGTCAGCAGCAAAGCATGATGGGATTCTTCTTTAGCCTCTTTGCTGGTCCTGAGCAGTGATGGAGTGTGTTATGTTTTAAAAGCTAATTAGCGTCACTAGCAGTATCAGGAGCCATCAATCTCACGCTCAGTAAATAACCAAAATGGACCAAATAACCGAGTTTGGCTGATGATAGTGGATGTAGCCTTTGTAACTAATGGTGGTCATTAACCTCTCAATGGCTAAATAATAGCATCTTAATTAATTTGATTCAAAGGGAAAGTTTGTAATAGAATTTAATTATATTAATGGGGGGGAGGCCACAAGGTGGACAACAAGAGAACTGGTAAACAGATACATGGACACAAACTCAGATGTGATTACATTCTTCATGTCGTTTGCATGTGTGTGGCTATATGTGCAATTTTACCTGTGTTTGTGCATGTACATACACTCACATGCAGACACACAGCACTCTTTAGATTTATGTCACGCCTGGCTGGCAATTTGTCAGCATAGAGGCTTTAAGGAATTCATAGAGACTTCAAAGTTGATGTTAACTTTAAGTCAAACAACTTCACAAAGCCGATTGTCCCCCCTCAGCCCACATTTCCAACCTCTTTTAATTAAAAGCAATTTATAATCAGTCACAACATTTAAGTGACTGAAGCTCATTGTTTTATTACACGCCAACCTTATGTCAAAAAGCCTTTTTTTCAGAGAATTTTTTAAACATTTTGATTTGTTTTTTATTTGTAAATATAAAATTAGGTAAAATAAACGAATAAAACTAGTAAATTAAGTACATTAAGATTGTTGCTTTGGTTAAAATACACCCTTTTAACAATGTTATTAATGGCTTAAAGACATAGGTGACATGGATGGAGACATGGGTGCTCAAGTGCCCCCAAATTTTATCAGAACATCTCTAAAAATAACTACTAAAAGTATTAATAATATCATATTCTAGTATTATTTTGTGGAATTATATTGAAATGGTGTATTTTAATAAGTTATCCATTGACGTGAAAGAATGAAAACATGTTTCATGTCCTGTCTTCTGTGCGCTCACACAGAAGCAGACACTTTATAAGTCACAGCATTGTGACTTATAAAGTGTCATCACTTGTCATCAACAATAAGACTTTTGATGCTGTGACAGAAAGAAGATAAAGAGGTAAATTTAATGACACAAATCAGTGATGCAGATTTAAAACACACCTTAACTGAAATACAGCAAAAGTTCAAACTGTTCTGATAATGCGGGGACAATGCTGTGACTCATAAGGTGTCTGCTAATTTTTATTTGTTCTCTAAAAACAGTCAACAACATTAGCTAATGTATCTTAAATCACTAGAGATGATTAGTTAATTTTAACCTTCTGGTCCACTTGTCTGCTGGTATATTGCGAGTTGCCAGCCAAGGAGCTGATGTGCTTTAATGTTTTAGTGTTTGGTGACATAGAGTCACCTGGATCTGTAGCAGTCTGTATTCAGTTTGAATATTGCTATAAACTGATATAGCTCAGTTTGTGACTTAGATGTGTATCTTCTGTACAGCAAGGGGTTTCAGACTGTATTCCAGTGGAAACGAATATTACCCCACTTCTTGCTCCATTTTTAACCTCTGTATAAAATGTTCGTAATCACTATGGTCTCAATTGCTATTTTAAAGTATTCTTCAATAGATCATTATGTTCATTTTGGAAATTTTGATCTCATTTAGAGTACAGTAGATTAAAAAAACACAAGGCACGCTTCAGGGTGTGGCTACATTGTGATTAACAAGTCATTACCATATGAATGTGAATAGTGTCCTTAGGTTTTTATTCAGATCATCCTATCCCTAGTACATGGAGCAGGATGATGACTCTGAAAATGCAAGACTTCAATCTTCAAAGTTGAGTTTCAGAAATGAATGTGTGATATCAGAGTAGACAGATTCATCCTAAATATGTGTGTTTTGTTTAAGGCTTTTCAAGCACAAGTAAACCGTTGTTTCCAACAATTTCCGATGTAATACAGGCGTTAAAGCACAACAGGCTCTTTGCGTAGTCTGTCATGTGTCACATAAACGAGTATGACTGTAAAATAAAATAATAAGGCACAGTTTGGATTTTATCAAGCAAAATATTTTTGTAGCCTGAAAACACCACAGTCTTCCTCGGTCTTTAATTTTGCTTTGCTTTTTTTGGGGTGGAAATGGCAACTTTTGTGCACCGAATGGCGATTATTGTAAAATAGGCCTCATTGCTGAAAGCCTACACATGGCTGTTCCCTGTTCACGCAGGGCACATAAAGCACAATCAGAAATTTTCATTCCTGTTTAGGTGATGCTTCTATTCGAGGTGATTTGCTGTAACACTCACAGTGGATTAAAGCCTATCTACAAGCAGAAAACATCGAAAATTTTACAACCACCGCCTGCTGTGGTTTACTATTCCTGTCGCTCTGCTGCCGAACAGATAAAATGTCCTAATTCAGTAAATTCAGCCTCAGTCCACACATACTAAACCTTACAGATCCTGATTAACTTTCTATATCTGCGGCTGTCTCGCTCTCCTTTTACTCTTTTTTATACCCTCTTCATCTTCTTTCGTCTAATTCTACTTTTCCCTGCTTATAGCCCTCCTCTCCTCTCTTTTATCCTCCTCTTTCTCCTCCTCATCCTCTCCTTCTTCTCCGGATATAAGTACAGCCAGATCTATTACCAAGCCCTGCGGATATACTGAGACAAAATGAGAGACTTTGATTTTCTAATACCATTAGACTATATATAAGTGAGTGTGCGTGTGTGTGTGTGTTTGGGTGGGGGAGTGTGGAGAGCCGATGGAGGACTCAATAAGAGAAGAAGAGCTGAGATTTATTAGTGGGACACAAGTCCAAAATCAATCAGGTGATTGAATCAGGATATTATTGGTCGTAAATTAGAGTTGTTTATGTCAGAAAGGGGAAGGAGGAGAGTGGAGGAAGAGGCTGAGTGCGGAACAAGCAACAGCAAGGTAAGCTAGTTGGTGAGCTTATCTGATTCTTTATGTCATGACCAATACATGGCCCCAGTCGTTAGCCTCGCTGGAATGCCTTTTTCAGCAATACGGTCTTTTATAGTCTATGAGAAGTATAGTGCGTACTTTCTTATCCTGGTTCATTTTATTTTCAATGTTAACATTAATCCTTGTCTAAATACGTAATGAAAAAATGAAATTAAAAAATTAATAAATGTGAACTAAACTCAGTATATGGATAGCTAAATGATACAGAGACTAAATGAGCCTAAATATAATTGAAAAAACAACATTTCAAGTACCACAGCTGGTTTTACCTTTTTTTTTAGAACACAAACACCATTCTTGGAAATTAATAGCATCTCTGGCTAATAATACAATCAATATTAAAACATATCAATATTCTTATTATTCTATAAACCATGTTTCACCCAGCTCAAAAATTTACAGATCAATAAAACACATCTAAATTATACAATCATAGCATTTCAAGACTATAGATGGTTAAAAAGATATATCTGGTTTGTTCAACTCAGATCACTTAAAGCCTCTATGCAAGTCAAAACTCTATTGGAAGATATTTTGTGATATGGTACAATGTCAACATGGCTAAAACACAGGGTGTAATGAGTTGAGAGCGTTGGTTCTGGTGAACACAGATTGAAGCACGTGAAGTGTACACATAATATACTCTATAAGGAGCTTGCCTATAGCTTTGAAGTTTTGTTAGTCAAGTGAGACTATGTTCCCATGAAAAAGAGAAATGCCCAGGACTCCCAACACAGTTCACAGTTGAAACAACATCTAATAAAAAAGAAGAGGGGTGATATAAAGATAAGGCCTCGTAAATATAAACGGGCCAAGAGGCTGATAAAGACAGAGAGAGAGAGAGATGGAGGCTGAAGCTGAGAGGAGCACACAATAACATGGGGACCCTGCAGAAGAGATGAATGTCCAAACAGGAAAGCGGGCTTTCCACCTGGAATTAACATGAATCCAGATTGTGTCTGGATCTGATGTACTTTAGGTAGAATATATTTAAACCTGGCTTTTTAACATATACACTAACACATGATTTTGTTTCCCTCACCAAAACACAGATTATGCGATCACTTCCCCACACAATATTAAAACTACATGCTTCCTGACTGAATAATTGTGTTACATGATACATAATCATGTAAACATGTTTCCCCACAGCTGGAACAAACCAATCCACATGTACACAAATTGTATTCGTTTTAGGCGAGCATATCTGTTTGGATTATCGTTTGTGTATTTGTATCTACTCATGATCACAATTCAGTGATCTTTTACTCATTTGACTCTGTAAAAGACACACAACAAAAAATCACATGGTTGTTTTGTACTCAAGGGAGCCTAAACACATCGGTTTAGAATAAGCCTAAATTTATCCAGTTTATTTACTTTTTCCAAATGTTTGCTTCAGTGTGCGGTGATGTTAAGTCTAACCTGTTACCACTATTAGCACTATTATAAAACAAAGCACAAACAAGTAGAGCTGTGTTAATAAGTGAAGGTGTCAGCTTGAGTGGGAACTCACCTCAAAAACAGATATGCTTGTTCAAATAAAGAGTTGGTCGCACTGTGGTAGTATTACAGAAATCCAAACCAGTAAAAATCTGGCTGCCATTATTTTACCTGTTCATATCCAAAGTTGCCTTCTGTGCTTCACATACATTTTTAATCTCTAAACTTTCTGACACTTTTTTAGTGAATTTACTTGCAAACCCTGCCATCTGGTACTCACATATAACATCCACAGTGTTTGCAAATAGTCCTTGAACCAGCTCTGGGTCTCATTTAGAAATTCCCATGTCAGCATCTCCCAGATGTTGGGGAAAAAAATCATCTTTTTCTTCATCATTACAGAAAAACATTTCTTCAATAGCTTTTGAACCCTTGTATGCTTTTCCATTTTTCCTAATCCACTTTCTCTGTCCTTCCCGGACTTCCTGTTAAGTCTTTACTTTTTCTAATGTTTCCTTGTTTTCCTCTACCACATCATCATGTTTTTCAGCATTGAAATCCACCATTTCTACTCCCCCGCAGTTCCTGTTTTTGTAAGCACGCCTGGTCATTTGATGGCCAGATGTTTCAATGAAATGAAAGTAGATTTTTGGTCCCTGGGATGTTATATGTGCTGGGACTTAACTTTAGGTTATCTTCACATTTTACAGATCAACACGTCACATACATTTTAGGACAGAATAGAATAGAATGACACTTAACTGTCACTGTATACACATAATGAAATTATGCACACCAACTGTGCAGGAATGAAATATAAATAATAAGACAGCCACATATATCAGCCACAACATTAAATCCACTGACAGGTGAAGTGAGTTACACTAATTATACAGTCACACTGCACCTGTGAGGAGGTGGGATATATTAATCAGCAAATCAAATGTTTTGGAAGTATGACAAGAAGTAAACATAATGATCAAAGCAATTTTGGAAATGATAAGACTGGGATAGCTTTAGGACTTAATTAGAACAACTCCAAGTTCAACATTTAATCTCAAAGTTCAAGGTCCTTAACACCTTAGTGTGGGCAGTTAATGTGTCTTATTGCACGTGGGGATGAAAAGCTATCAAGCAGTCTGAGTATCTGTGCCAACCACAGACCATTGTTTAAAAAAATGAAGAGAAATGAAGGACAATGGAGTTTTCTGTGTGTCTTTTACCTCATGTGGTCAGCCAAGGTGTGTGTGTGTGTGTGTGTGTGTGTGTGTGTGTGTGTGTGTGTGTGTGTGTGTGTGTGTGTGTGTGTGTGTGTGTGTGTGTTGTTACCTGGGGAATAGATAGCAGGATGCACTTTGAAAGAAGACAAGCTGACAGAGGCAGCGTGATGCTCTGAGTGATGTTCTGCTAGAAGACATAAGGTCCTTGCTCTCTTGTCATTCTTACTTTATTGTTCCTAATGACACACACTGCTTCATTGTAATCATATTAATTGAATCCTTCAAAAAAAAAAGGAAAGACTGCACACTACAGCACTCCAAAGTTTTTCTGAAATAGTTTGAGAAGCATGAAAACAAAGTTTACAGTGTTTAACTGTCCTCCAGATCCTCCGGATCTCAATCTAATTGAACATTTGTGTAGATATTCATGATAAGCAGCCAATTTTCATCCTCAAGGCATGAACTGTATTTTAGTGTGTAAGCCTTTATAAGTATGTTTTGGTGTCTAAACTTACTCAGCGAGTGAAAGCAGTGAAAAGTGAAAGCTAGACAAATCAGTCAATGAAACCAAAGAATAGTACCAAACACTGAGCTTTGTACATGAACCACAGTCTCTTGGCTGACAAATTCATGTGTTATTTATAAGAAGTGATCTGACATTTTTTTAAGTTTTAGATGGCTTAATAATATGTTACTGAAAAGTTCTGACATTCCTTTTTTTCCCTCTTTCTTCTTTCTTCTCCATAGCCTCATCTCACCCCGGGTCCTTAGTGCCTTCCATTCTCCCACAGTCTCTCCTCCCCCCTCATATCCCCCTCTGTCTCTTCTTTACTCTTTTCTTTCCTTGTCTGTTTTTGTGATCCACTTCTTTTCCCCTCCCTTCTTCATTTCCCTGCTCCCTTTTTTACCCTCCCTCTTTCTCCATCTGTAACCAGGCTTTATCAGTCACAGTAGGGTTATTTGTCTATCAGTTACAAGAGTGAGTCTTTGCCAAGAATGAGATAACAGTGGATGAAACCATGTGGCGGTCCTCTTTCCCTCTGACTCTCTCATCTTCCACTCTGCTTTGTCTGTTCTCTCTCCTTTAGCCTTCCTTATCTGGCCCCATTTCCTCTGTCTTCATCTTTGCTCCCTTTCCCCCTGTTTGCAACATTACACGCACATGCACACACACACACACACACAGACACACACACACATATTCCCTTCCCTCCTTCTCCCCTCTGTCTTCTGTTTGTGTTCATTAGCCCAGTGCAGCAGGCATGGATCTGGTTGAGGCCTGAACAGGAGAACACTGCTCTGGCATAGAGCCTGGCATTGACTGTGATCCTCTGTTACGCACATACAAGCGCACAAAAAAATGTGCACATATACTTGAGACATGCACGTGCAGGTTTTGAAGCTACAGACACTCCAGCACATACATGAAAAGAAACTCAGCCAGAAACACAAACATGCATGTAAGTACAGACACGT
This sequence comes from Maylandia zebra, assembly GCF_041146795.1. Classification (NCBI taxonomy): domain Eukaryota; kingdom Metazoa; phylum Chordata; class Actinopteri; order Cichliformes; family Cichlidae; genus Maylandia; species Maylandia zebra. Next base: position 9,258,240 of record NC_135179.1, on the reverse strand, counting down.
ATGTGCAGACTTAAAACCTCCTTCGAAACCCGCATGCACACACACATACACACTTACACACATGCAGGCCTCTCATCCATCCATCTTAGCCCCTTGATTAGATTAGGCATTATTAATGGAGGGCCTGTGAGCTGAGCAGACAGCGGGGTCACACTGAGTTTAATTCCATTCTCAGATAACTTCATTTGGCCTGATGCGATTGTTATTGCCCCGGTGCTAGATGTTTATAGGAAACAATAGCCCCCATAACACATCCAGACATCCTATTTAAAGAGGGTCAGCCAGGGGCACTGGATACAGCAGCTCTTCTTCCTGCCACGCTGAGTCCGGTGTTGTGGCTGATTTAAGGGGTTGGCCATTTCCCATGCCAAGGAAAAAGAGGATTAAAAGGCATATTGAAATATATTACCTTTGCCGCGTAAGCATGAGCACCATAAATGCGCGCTTCTATGGCGTATGGATAGGCAAGCAAAAGAAAGGGAAGCGGTGCTGGAATTTTGCGATAATCCTCGGTATGGCTTTCAGCAGGCAGTAAATCTAGTTTTTATTGGTTTGTCACAGGGAGTTCTCTTACAAAGAATAAACATTAAGCATAGATGGCACAAATTTATTATGTGCGGTCGTCGACAGGGCGAATAAAGCTGTCGAAGGGGAGGCGACAGAGAGAAAAAGGGGAGATTGATATACATGCCGCATCAGAGCAGAGAATGCAATTAAACTGGAAGTGTCGGATTTTCGTTCTGAACAGCACATACGTAGATAGAAGCATGCTCATCCAAGTGTGGGAAAAGATGATAGAACATACTCACTCTTTAGAAATCTAGTATTAGCAACCACACCGCTTGACCGCGGTTTTGAAGGGAGATGTACGGTGCCCTCAAAAACATCCAAAGGCAAAACCGACTTGTCTAGCTTACTGCTGAAAATTCACTTCCCCCCATTTAAGGCGAATGAGGGAAAGAGGTGGACATCAAATGAGCAGCTCTCTTTATTTCAAAACACAGACCACATTAATGGGAGCCGGGGTTTCACGTTGAAACATTACAGCCTGCGGAGCGCCATTCGTTGGTTTTCATTTAGAAATTTTTACACCATGTCACGTTAATGTTACGGCCACTGACTTTTCAGTCATCACCTCATCGCGGCTGAGGTAATGCCTTTTAGTATGAAACCAGGGGGTTGCAGGAAAAGAGCGAAAACAATGAAAAAAGACTGGAAGCTATCCAGGAGCTGTTAGAACAAAGCTTATCATGTATCATATTGCTGCTCCATATTCCTGTTAGTGTTAGCATGCTGCTGATGGACTGTCCTGTGCGGGTGAGTTGGTCAGTGCTGCAGCCAGAATGGAGGCCCCCGCAGATCCAGTTTCCCTGTGATGGATGGCTTTGGCTGGAAACTCGGTGGAGCTATGACCCTGTTGATTGCATGCATGTTTCATGGGGTGATGCCGTGGATTGTGGCTACAGCTCCCCTCTCACCCAAACCTACAGTGTCTACACTGGGCTTCCTCTTATTCCTTGATACTATCACAACTGCCTTAACGGCCAAGTGTGAGAAATCTGCAGCAATTCCTACTAACCTTCACAGCACAAACTGACATAATACCTTAATTATCATAATTTTGTTTTCTTAATTGTTTGCTTGATTAAGAAGGACTAAACAAGATGAGGTTCTATTGTTTGATATATAAGTATATGTAAGGTTTTGCACTTTTAGATTAGACTTGGATAATTAGCATGTTTTTGTACAAACTAACGGAAAAGAAAAACCTGTTTTCCTTTCTCTTATATCAAGACTGCATTACAAGTCACCAAGGAATGCAATTATCAAAACCACAGATCCCTTCGGAGGATCACATTTCCTTTATTTCATTAATGGCCATGTTTGACTGACTTTTTAAATAGACTTAAATTGCACAATAAGGAGGCTATGAGGGTAGAGGCTAGAATGGTGTGTTGTTCTTTGATATCCTGAACAGGTGCAAGTAAATAAGCCCACTTTAGCTCGTTCTGCATTTGTACATGATTAAAATAAACTGATTCTGGCTCTGAGATCCATGTGGTGGTACAGAAGGGAGAAAGGGAGTTCTAGTTTCTCCTCACACCTGGTGCTAGCTAGCAGCAGTGCCCAACCCTTCAAGCACTGCAGGAAAGCCGACTCACCGTGGACCGTACAAGCTGTTGGAAAACCCTAGGTGGCCATAAGGAGAACGCAGTGTAATGTATCACACTGCTGGTGCTATTCGAACTGGAGGCGTGCTGGGCTTGCGGCAGACGGGAAGAAAGTTAATCACTGACTTAAGGGCTATTCTCAAAAGTTTTTTGTCCAATTTAAAAATGGAGGAAAACTTAACGGGGCAAAACATTTTTTCCACTGTGGCTTGAAAGGTTTTCCGTTCAATTATTATCAGAATCAAAATTTAAATGAGCAGATGAATCCTTAAAATTCAACTATTTTGTGCACTGAAGGTTCATCCTTTAGCTTGATGTAAAACAAATATTTCCTATGTACTTTTATGTCACTTAATGTGCTTTTTAACATTATATCAGTATAGTAAGTCCAGTAGTAGTCAACTTACAATTTTATGTTCAAGAGAAAAACAAAACTAGGTCTGTCCATCAATTCATTTTCCCAGTTCAGGGTCATTGGCAGGCTGGAGCCTATACTGGAGCATGCCCCTTGACAGGTCTATCACTCGACTAAGCACATAAACAAAAGTTAGATTGTTTGCATACTTTATAACATTAGAGTTTGTGTGGTGTAAGATCACTCACAGGCTAGTCTGCATTGTTGTTTGATACTGTCTACTTTCTACGTGCAATGTGCCGTAATTGATGGTTGTATTCCAATCACGGGCCGTAAAGCTGTCATCATCAGTCTGGGCTGCCAGAGGTCGCTTCCTCACTTCTCCCTCTGTACTGCCTGTGGTTTGTGTGCAAAACAAACAGCCGATAACAACTAACCTTTGATAAAGGAGTGGTATTTTAAACTGAGAGGGAAGTCGATAATGACTTCTTCTAGGTTTATGGAATGATAGGTTACAGTGTGTGTACACTGTGGGGAGTGGGAGATGATCTCAACATGGCACTGATTACCAGTAGAGAAAGAGGACCCTGTTTGATTAGTGTGTGTGTGAGAACAGAGAGAGAAATGTCTTCATGTTCAAGGTAAGGCTTTTATTCAGTGACTACACAGCACTGTGGAGAGAGGTCTGGCTGTGTAAGGCTATTCAGCCTCTAAATCACTTGGCAAGCGTGCATGTCTTGTGAGTGTGCATGCCTGTGTTGTATTTATATTCCATATTTGTATTTATGTGCTATATAAATGTGAATAAAGTTTATAATGTGCATGCTGTAGTGCATGCCTGTGTCTGTGTGCATGAACTGTATATAGCTGTGCATGTTTGTGTGTATACGTGTTAGAGTGAGAAGCCTAATGCCTCTGTATTCATGGAGCTGAGGAGGAGCATCAGCCTAAGTGGCAGGAATGGTACATAATGGAGTGGCCATGCTGAGGTGAATAATTCATACCTGGATGGGAGCTCAGACGAGGATATCAAACATATTTATATATTCACATATTGCATGGCAGATGAAGGCTAAAATATGCTAGAGTGCTTTATTAGCTGCAAATCTATGTCACTAAAAGGCCTTTGTTTGAGTGAGATTAAAGGAGAGTTTGGTAGGATACTGAATACTTCTTTTCATCTTTTTTTTAAATCTTATACAGCTATGCACGGCCACTTGACTATATAACATATGATGCTTCTCAATTAGAAATATGATCTAGACATTTTTTAAACTTAAAATAATTACTTTTGCCATTGCAGAAATATGACCTCGGACTGTTGCTGAATGGCAGCTTTGGTCAGCATGTTATGTTATGCAGTTTTACAGATAGGTTTCCAAAATCTCCATGTTTTCATGCAACACTTTAGTCATTAGTTATTATTAATCTCTGGCTTTCTTCCACAGCTTGCCTTTTGTCCCGTTTCCCTCCTCTCATCCTGAACCAGTCTCCGTAGATGACTGCCCCTCTCTGATCATGGTTCTGCCGGAAGGTTTCGTCCTGTTAAAAGGGTGCTGTTTCCTCCCCATGTCGCTTAGTGCTTGTTTCCAGGCTGTAATCTGGTTGTTGGCATTTTCTGTTAAAGTAGGGTCTTTACCTCAAAATATAAAGTGGCTTCAGGTGACGTTGTGATAAATAAAACTGAATAGTCACACAAATGTACAGATTTATACAAAACTTATTGGATTAAAAAGGTTCCTGTTCGTTATTTGAAATTCTACAATTTCAAATCTAAAAATGTTGCTGTTATTCGTATTGATTTGAGTGGTACGGAAGCTTGTTAGCAAATATAAATTTTGAGATAATGACCTTAATTTTGTTTTGTGTTTTGATGGCAGAAACAATTTTTCATTATAGACAAACTGCTGAGGCAGACATAATGAAATTACAGTGAAAAACACAGAAGACCCTTGCTGTCCACAGTTTGTGGACTTTCAATGCCTTTCTGATTCTGCCATTATCGTACTCTAGTAGTTTTTATTGCTTAACTTAAACTGACCAGCAAGCACTTAGAATGACGTTTTTAAAGTTGATTTTCAGATTGTCCATCTCTGTGCTTTGTCCTTGGGTAAGACATCTAAACACTTAACTTGCTCTTTGCAGCTCTGACCCCTCCAATTTAATGTGTTTATGTCTATCTGATGGGTATGTGGACAAACAAATTCCTAATTACCCACTGTGGAATAAGGTGATCAAGTGCTCTAAGAAAATCTTCACGTACACTTTAAGAATCTTTATAGGGACATGTAATGTGCAAATCCATTGCTTTGGAATGGAGGAAAAACAGCATTAGCCCAGAATGAGAAGGCATGAATATTGCATCAGAGCTTTGTTATGCTCAGCCTCTCGACTCTCTTAATGGTGCACTTTACCAACTAGCTATGTCCATTAAATGAGTGCGCTTAATGTGAGTGTGTGTGTATGTGTGTGCTCAGGGAAAATGTGTGTGTATGTGCATGTGTGTTGGGACCCTTTACTTATAAGTAATGTGGCATTTGCTTTCGCACTGCTTCAGTTTTATGAACACATTTGTGTACTTGGCTTGTGTGAAACCGATGCAATCTGTCCAAAAATGATGTAATAGCAAATTTTTAAACCTTAAACAAATTATCTTAAAACTTTATGGCTTCTATTGAATTCAGAAAAACTACAAATGCACCAAAAAAACAAACAAACAGAGAACCTGAGAAGGAAATGTTACATTTCAAGTCACCTGTGTGAAACGACACACAGTGAGCATCGACTGGACCTGCGAACGATCAATAATATAATTCCCACTGCTTATCTTCTGAGATAACGGTGATGGCTGTTTGTTCAACTTCTACAGTGACCTCTCCGATGTTGCTTCTCCTTTTTTCCCCCCCTTAAACTCTTTCCCCGTGATCAAGGTTGGGAAACTCAATACCCCCAATGCACTCTGTTTTCACCTGGTCGTCACGGTAACCCAAAAACACAAGGCGGTCATGAATGAAATTCCTGTGTGTCATCAATCACTGGCCAACAAAGACAGGATTGTTGTGGTCTTTGAGTGACGCGGGGGGAATGTGCTGGCTGAGGTGAGGCTGGAGGCTTTGTGCAGTCTGGACCGGCAGGCTCTGAGCTGAGACCTGGATGTTTACACTGCTCCCCTGATCTTGGCATCGATTCAGGTTCACTTGAGAAATAGAGAGACTGTAGACGAGAAAGACCCCAAGCTTTTGACATGAAATGACCGATGTTAATAATGCTGGGCATTAAGTAGTGATAAACCTTCAAGGAAACTGTGTGTTTTATATTTAACATTGTTAGAACAAAGTTCCTTTGGTCTGCAGAAATCTCTAGCTTCCACTGCGACATTCTGGCCTGTCTTCATGTTCTGCCACACCTATGAACGGCTCTTTGAAGCTAAAGACCTGGTTTTAGGGTTTGGGTAAAAATTACGTTTGGATTCAGAGTGGGTGGCCAAAGTTTACCTCTAATGTATAAGTTTAGAACAATGTCCTGGGGATTTCATTTAAAGTAAATGCCCTCATGAATGTGGATATACAAGAAAGTCTACTCTATGTGTGTGTACTTAAACACATGCAAATCCATAGGAACTGGAATGCAGTACGATAACATGCTTCAACATTATGACATGCAGGTAACGTAACACCCAAAAGCAACTGTGTATGTAGACATTTCCACAACATTTCTGTTTTTTTTCTTTCTTTCTTTGTTTTCTTTAAGGTCTGTTTACCAGCAGGCAACCAAAGCCTATTCAACAGTTCAAAAATGACTGACCCATAGGACTCGGGTAACACACATTCTGCACATTCAGCTGCAGATATCTGTTAATAAAGATTTAATCTGTAAAACATCTAATCTTGCCACAGACTGATAGCTGCTGTAAATGCAATGCAAATGTTTGTGTTTTGAATGGAAATCTTTTCATTCATGCCATCACAGAAAGATGCTACACAGCGGGTGAAAAGTGACCCCAAAGGTGTACCCAGTGTGTTTAAATGTGACTTAACCAAACCTCAGTATGTTCTAAGGTGAGAATGTGCTGTATCGGCAGGTGTGATCGTTTGCCTAAGATAAAACTGTAAGCCCATAAGCTTCATTTTTACTTCAGACAACTTCCAATCCCTAAATCTCCTCCCTCAGTCTCATTACAGTGTCAACACTCAGGCTGCCCGTCTTTGCCTAATCATGCATCCATCCTAAACCCAGTCATTAGCATGTATGAATGATAAAAAGGCTATCAGGAAGAACGACCATGCGCCATAATCCCCCTCAGCGTCCTTGCTCTGTAACACTGGGAATCTGGTTGACATTTCTGCTGCTCATTGATCCATCTTGGCACATTTGGGTTCTGGCATGTCTGTGATCAAAGGAACAGTTTTCCTGGTTTAACAGTGACAACAGCAAAGAGTTTCTACTTTTATTATGTCAGTTCGTCCATTCACTAAAATGTGACTTGTAGTCTAAAGCACTTTGAGTAGTCGGTAAGACTAGAAAAGTGCTATGTAAATTACATTACATTATCTGCCATGTTGATCAATACATGTATCTCTTATATCTTTCACCTGCCTGTAACTTGGATATTGCTTTTTATCTACTTACCTCCGGTACTACCTGATATTTATTGTCTTTTTATTGATTATACACTATTTTGTCTGTTTGTAATTTAGTTTAAAGTGTACCAGGAAACTCTTACAGCTGAGTTTGAGGATTAAACAAAAATGCTTTCATTAGTGAGCTTTAGATGAGCTTAAGGGTGGATTTTGGAAGTTTGGTCAGTGCTGCTTGGCTCAGACTTAATCCTAAACTAAGCTAATCATCCCCTTGATCTAACTCCAAAATTAACATACAGTCTTCAAAATCAAATTTAACTTCTTATATAACTTATATAACAAGAAAAACGAACACCATCGAGTGCACATTTCTTAAAATGTTGAAATGTTGCTTTAACTGAAAATTGGGTAACAATGACAAGGAATCTGACAATGTTAACAACCCACATGTGGATCATTTTCAACCTGCTCTGTCACTAACAGCTAATTACAAATACAACACAGAACCAGCTATACCTGCTATTTACAGTACAATGTAAAACACACACATTCACAGGGGCAGTATTAACATCACTGCAGAGTTGTCTTACAATAACAGTGACCTTTCCCCTTACAGTGGGTTGTTTTTCTAAAGCTTGTGGTCAATTTAAAGGCCCCATTTCCTCCATTTCCTTCATAATATCATGGCAAAGAATAGGGGTCAACACCTCCACTGTTTTTCTGCAATACCTGCTTAGCTGAACTTTGACACAAATGCCACACAATGCAGACACAGATTCCCACACTGATACATAAACACAGAGACTTTTCCCTATACTAAAACTTCATATAGTCAGGAGGAGCAGTGGCAAAATCCAGGAGCTCTTCTCCTTTCCTTCTGATTTACAGGAGCCAATATGTTCAAGTTTCCTTGTTTTCTCCACCGGGACGTCTAGCTCTGACAGTAAATCTCTCTCACCAATACTCCTCCATATGGCTGCATGAAAATTTCATTGTGGAGAGTCTGAGGCTAAAGGGCCTCAACAAGCATGTGTGTGAGAAAGAGAGAGGGGTTTCTGAGATGTGGTGATTTGGTCTTGGGTGGCATTTGTACTGGTGGGAGTTTGTTGTCATGTGGCTGCTGTCAGTATGTCTGAGTACTGTGATTGTGTTTACACCTGAACACAAGGTTTATAATTTATTGCAGTGCCATTTGTTGCCTTAAGGAACATTCGGTTTGCAAGATTTACTCTGAATTCTGCCCATCAAACGTAAAGTGATTTTTAGGGGATCACACATCACTTTTTATATTACACACTACAGGGTTAGGCTGTGTGTGTGTGTGTGTGTGTGTGTGTGTGTGTGTGTGTGTGTGTGTGTGTGTGTGTGTGTGTGTGTGTGTGTGTGTGTGTACTGCTTGACATTTTAATTTTCCAGATTTTTGGGGAACACTTCGTCATCTGTTTTGAGTTGAAAGAGAACATAAGATTGCAATCTACGTAGCATTCAGTCGCTAAGTAATTGCTGCGTTGTAGTTTGCGGGAATAATTAGCCCTCATGCAGTAACAAATTCAATTTACTGCGCAAAAAATCCTTCAGATGATGGTGGATAAAGTTTCAGCCACACAAAACTCAGCTGTATTTTTTTTATTATGTTCCAAAAATTATCTAAACTTCCCGGTATTTGTTGCAAGTGTTGAACTCCATCCATCTGGTTTTGCAAGCTGAGTAAAACAAACATTATTTGGAAATTCTACTCAGACTGTTGGGCTGCAACAGAATCACCTGGAGCTACTGAAAAAGGCAACGAGTTTAAACACGCTGTTAAGCCGTGGCTCAAACGATGCGATGTGGGCTAAAATCAAGAGTAAAATTTCATACATGGACGTACACGTTACTTGTGCAATCATCTCTGCTGCTGCAGACTTACTCTCAGGTCTTCAGGGATACAACCACACTAGAGGTCACTGTTGTAATTCCAAAGGAAAAGAGGATCAATAGCAAAAAATCAAAAGAGAAAAAAAAGAAATGGAATAAAAATGACATTATTCCTAATGAGGTTTTAATTCTTAAGTTGCTTACTTATTTAAATTAGTTGAATGTTACTGAATACACTATATGAGACTATATGAGTCACACTACATGTGACTGCTACTTTTCTTTTGATTTTATGACTATTACTCCCACAAAGAGAATTTTACTGTTGAGTAAACCTGTTAGCAGAACTTGTTTTGTGTGTTCATATTTTTTTAATCTGTTTGAAAAAAATAATATAAATTATTATTAAATTCATTTAAAATAGGTGCCATCTTCACTCTAAAAAACTTGTGCTCTTGTTTTGAGTCATTTGAGTTAGTTTAAGTCCGTCAGAGAGGGGAGAGAAAGCTCTTCAATATTTTAATGAATGTGGGCTAAATGTGATGCCACATGGCCTCATAAATATACAATGCACTTCTAATACACCGTTTTTCATCACACTGTGTGCTGATATGAGAGTGTGCCCATATGTCTGTGTCTGTGGATGTTTTGTGTTTTTATTCAACAGTACTGTTCCACTTTGTTTGGATAGCCATGCTGGCAAAAAAATGACAAAAAGATTTTATATTGTATCTGGATTTGTTTTCTTTAGTGATGCCCTAATTTTGCTTCCAATTTTTTTTACACTTTAAGAAACCACTGACAAGAAGTATTACACATCTTGAAATTGCAACTGGTTGTCTTTGAACTTTGAACACATCAACTGTGACTATTTAAGCACTCATTTAACAGCATATCTAAGACTCATTATAAAATGGAAAACAAGCACTTTGTCTTAAATCCCATATTTCTATACTTAAAGGGGATCATCACTTCACATTGCACAACACTTTGTAGACAGCAGACGTTGTAGACTCCAGTTGTTAATAGTTCGCCAGTAGTGGCCCCCCCACACCCTCTAGCAGATCATTACATGAAGGAACCTTTTAAAAAAACAAGCGCGTCCATGCTCACAGGTGTACACACGGGTGATCACACCCACAAACTACACCCTTTTTGGCTTCTACCTCAAAGCACACTGTGTTCTGTTGATCTTATGTGCTGCACAATAATGTTTAATATTTAGTATTTACTGTCATATTCCCATATATCATTGTGATGTTGTTTATTCTATTACTCTTGTTCTCTTCTGCTTGTTTTCTTTTTTCTTTCTCAGCAGGTGATCCAGGTGATTGATATATGCATTTTTTTTTCTGCTCATTCTGTTGGTTTTTGTTTTTTGCCCTTCTCCCCCATCCCTCTTCTCAGCTGTTTCTCTTTCCCTCTTTCTTTCTCCCCTTCTTTCCCCCAGTCAAGTCTGTCCCGTATTCAGTAAATGAAAATAAAATAAACAATAAAAGGTGAATCAAATGGACCATTACGGCAAGGCTGGGATGGTCAATTTGGTAAAGCAAATCCGTTGGGCATCTTTCTTTGCCTTTAGACAACAATTCTGATGGCAAAAGAGCCAAACGGGACAGGCAAAAAAAAAAAAAAAAAAAGTTCGCCAGTAGGAATGTCACCAGAATAATAGGTATGGTACGTATGGATTATAAAATTCTGAAAACACTACATTACTCATTCTTCTCAGTACTGTAAGTATTGTAGGCAGTGTATATACCAAGTATGATTGTCAAAAAATGTATACGTGATTACTGATACTAAAAATCACTATAAGACTGGAAACTTATTTGCAATAGTATTGATGCCAACAGTGCCAACCTGGCCTCATCCAGTTCACACAGCAGCACTGCAAACAGGCGAGGACACGTCCCCTCCCCTCACTAGCAGCCGAACACGCAGCAGCCCAACAAACTTAACGAAGAATCTCAAAGACTGACACCCAGGAGGAATTTCGTGAAGTCAGTAAAGCTCCCATTTCAACAACATTTAAGTAGTAGTAACTACTCCCTTGCCACAGAGTTTCCCCACGGGGTAGCATTGCATAATTGATTTGGCTATTATGCTATTTTTTGCTTCCTGGCACAACCACAAATGGGATTTGTGTCTTCAGCTGGAACTGAACCAGCGATCTTTCCCACTTTGCATCACTACTGGTTCTTTTGTCTGTCGTCACTTGAAGTCACTGAGTGTCATTTGGGGCTGTCTTTTCACCAAGTGTGGATGCCCCTGTACCCTCTATTATGTTAATGACTGTGGGACAGTGTATACTTAATGCCTTATAATCATACCAACGATATCTAACTACTTAAACCTTATTTTTTAAGCATTTTAGGTAAATCCACACATTTTTTTTTGTTAATATATATGCTAAATTTGGCATGGCTAGTTGAAAATGTCCAGAAAAGACAGAAGCTAGCATGACAACACAGCCAAACACTGAGAAACATCATTCTCAGTAAGTGCACAATTCACCATGTGCAAGTTGTGCAGATTGAGACACCACTACACTGTCAAAATTTATGTACTACACAAGTAAGTATGTAGTGTAGGAGTCTACTGCATGAAAGCATACTTAGCCAAGCATCTGAACCAAGGCATGCTGAGGGGCTTAAGTAAGCACAGTATCTTACAGGATGAAATTAGTGCATTTTAGTGGCAAATAAAAAAACAGAAAATGGCACAATTGTGATTCAGTTAATAATCTCACTAAGTGCACCTGATCTTCCCAACTTGCTCTACAGTTGAGCAGCATCCCTTCATACTGAATGCACTACATAAACTTTAAAATATTTTTGAATGTAGAGTGTACTAATGTAGCACAGAGTGATACATTGTGGGTTAACATCACATTAGCAAATGCTATGAGCCCAGTTTTTGAGAAACACAACAGGATGAGGGAAAATGTCCTATTCGCAAGTATATTGTTTAGCTGTGGAACATATGTATGAGGTTGGACTTGTAAAAGCTAAATATTAGACACTTTCTTTCTTCAGTGTTATTTCATTGTCATCAGTACCTGCTGCCATTACTTAAGTTTGTTTGACTGGCAAAGTTCACACAGGGGGCATCTCCAAGTAAACAGTGTCAGGTTACGTTACTGTTACGTCTCGACAGAACTGTCTGCTACCTCTAGCTAGTACTAGGTGTAGTTTGAGCGATGATCTGTTATATTTATGTGTGGTAAAACAGTAATGTGGTAACATGTAGTTAGCCTCGATTAGGGTAAAATATGTTCCATCTACTTTCATTGCAAGAATCTCGGCACATGCATATTGCTATATATTGCTGACCACACTCAGGGTATACACCTTATGAGTGAAAATAAGCAAAGCATTCTCTGAAACACTTTTAAAAATGACTGAAAATTGTGGAATAATGTTAAATGGAAAAGGTGAGGATTTTGTCATGCATTTATCCACAACTACAGGTATAAAAAATATACAGTACAACTACAGCAAAGCGGCTTTCTACTTCCAGTAGGGAGGCCTTTGCGCCAAATGAGTTGCTGCTTCTAGATAAACGACAATTCAGTTATTGTGAAAAAAGAAACGTCAATGGGATCTAATACTTTAGTTTATTGCACTTGATTGGATGTAATGGTTAAGGCGATTTATGTTAATGCTACAAAATTACTCTGTTCTGTTTTTTATACTGTTCAGTACACGTACATTTAAGGCAGACTGTTGTATCTTGTGTCTTTACAGCTTTGGTTTCCTGAGGACAATCCCTCAGTATTGGACCACCAATGCTTCCTAGATATTTTTCATAACAACCATGGTCAGGATTGGTTTTGCTCTTAGTATCATATGCCTCTTATTGTTGTGGTCTGATTTTGGTTTAAGAGGAAATGTTGGCAAACAGCTAAAGAAGAAAAAATGATGTGGTGGTATCCCCGAGGATCATTTTGAAACTTAATAGATAAGAGTAATAATTTTAAGCAATGGAAATCTGTCATTATGTTTTAGCAAAAAAAGAAAAAAAATCTATTGCTTTTGGCTGCTATGTTCAATTATTTCTTTAACAATGGTGACAATTTCCTTGCTGACCCAAAAATGTTGAATGAAAGAATATGAGAAAAATCAGAGTGCAGATCTCATGGAAACACACATGCCTTCATGCACACATAAAAGTGCACAAAGAAGCATGCACGGGCAAGCTTGCACACATTCAAATGTAGCTGTTGCGTGTGGATGAACACACACACACACACACACATGTGCACGCGCACATACACACTGAGCTCAAGTTCTGTGCTTGATTGTCTTACCATCAGTCATTCTACCAAGTGGTAATTGAAAACATCTCCCCCAGCCCCTGGCACCCATTACAAATAAGACACACTGGGGCTTTCTCCACACAACACAAAGCATAATAACAAATAGAGGGAGAGCGACTAACAGAGAAAGAGAAGCATGCTGTAGTTTTTGGCACAACATGAAGAGAACACACTCCCAGTGATTGGTGGAGGGCCAAATCCATTTTTCCAAAAAGGGAAAAGAAGAAATATATGTTTCCCTGACAAACAGACGAAGCACTTGTCCCTGGCCGATTCATAAATCGTTATATTCTGAGCTCAAGTCTTTGGAAAGTCTATTAGTTCCGGGTGTCTTCTTATCCTCCAGTTTCTCTGAAATTTGAACATGAAGCACACAGAAAAGTCAACCAACACAGAGATGGACAAATGAAAAGAAACAGCCATAAAGCAAATAACTGATCTATAAATGCCTTCATAATCAGGCTCCTCGTATGCCCAGTGACCTTGTTGTTATAGTCAGAATTTGGGTTTTTTTAACACATGTAGGATCCAAAAGGAAATTAAGGTGTCCTTACATTATTCTTCATTTGGACCAACAGCTTTTTTGTTTGTTTAGTTTTAGGTTTCAACATGCGGAATTCCTGACCTGCAAAATTCACATTGAATAATAGCTAGGATCATTTTATCCTCAAAAATAAAAGAGCTTTAAATTAACAATTTATATTTTGTACCGTCTTTTGGTAATTTTTTATTCAGGTTTATGTTTTTATAAGCCCGTGAATGCTGTGGTGTCTTCATGCAACATATTTGTTCCTCTACAAATAAACTAAAAAAAAACATATTGTACAGTTCTTATATATGCTTCTATACAAGGCCACTCCAAGCACAGAAAAAAAGCATAGTTTTCTGTCATTTACCTTTAAATATCTTTTTAATCAAGCTCAGTCAGGGCTTTTTTTCATAATGTATCTTGTGAAAAGAGATGATAAGTCAGAGACCCATGATTGACAGTTTTAGATTAAAATCAGTGCAGTAGAACAGACATATCTGATTCTACGGCTTACATCAGCTGTCCTTATTGTGCTGCACACTGTTCTTTCTTGTCAAAACCTGCATCTCGACCGTTTGCAGCACAGTCAGAGAAGAAAAGGAAAAAATAAATTACGGTATTCTTCCATATAAAATAATATCAAATCAAGAATGCATGGTTTACAACAAATGGCATGTGTATGTGGAAATGTACCTCCTGGAAAGATGTAATAAACACAGAATTATTAAATCACCCCCACGCTGGGAATAAAATTCCTCTTAGGGAATTTAAAGACTGTATCACTCATGTGATTTACAAGTTATCATGTCCCTGTGGCCTACTCTACATTGGGCAAAGCAAGCAACCTCTTAAACAGCAGATATGTGAGTATAAAATAAAATCTGCAAAGACATACCCTCTTCATTATATTTCTGTGGGATTGAAAGCTGGTGGCGTTTGTTAAGTTACAGCAAAGAGAGAAACGCTTTGGATGCACACACTTCACACCACATGGAGACAGTGATGATTTCAGTGGGAAATTCTTTTGGAATTCTTCAATGGATGAATGTGTCTGGAGATCATGTCTGTGATCACTGTACAGTACAGTACAGCTGAGTGCAATCTTAATGGTGCATTGATGGGAACCATTAAAAAAAGTCAAATGTGATTAAGTTTGTAATATGCTACCTTTTTGCAATTTGTTAAAATTAAAATAAAATTGCTTCTGAAGACCAGTTTTCATAACAGACCTCTAATGACTTTCATATTTGCTTGAAATTCTTGCGTTCACAAACACAGTGCAAATGAACTCAACACAGAGGAACAGAAATGCATAGATGAGCGACTCCTACGCATACACGTAAACTTTAATGGACCCACAATGCTAATGTCTATCACATGTCAGACTTATTAAAATGCATGGTGTTTGTCATGACCTGGAGGTACAAAAGTAGACGACACAAGATTTAATTGGCATCTGAGAATAATAACACCTGGAAGCTGCCCACGTCTTGTCCGTGTGGCCAGACTGCATTCCCCACATACACACCAGCACCACCATTCAAAACAAAGGCTGATCAGTGAAGCAGAAAAAAAGTGAGAGGAGGTGGGGGCAGAGCGGGGTGAAGAAAAAAGGCGAGGCTGACAAGCAATGATTGATGTTCGCCCATCACGCGAGGCCTGACACTCATCCCTCTCCCTCCCTCCATCTTGCAACAAAGTCACCAGTATGTGTGTACGTGGATGGATGGATGTTTTCCAGTGTGTGTGTTCCAAACTAAAACCCATTCAATCAATAAAGCAAGGCTCTCTGAGTCGCAGGGCAATAGCCAGATTGCTGACTAGACAGAAGAAGAGGCGTAGGAGAGCACATTTCACATGTAGATTAAAATCCCAGCATGGTAACCTTTAGCGTGGGTTGCATGTGGGCGGTTGAGTGGCTGTGTAGTGGGGGGGTTTGCAGCATGTAAACAGGCCTTATATGTCAAGGTGGCATGTGTGACACAGAACAGGCTTGTTTTGATAGTATTGATGGAGAAAACCACGGTTGAGGTGATTCGTTGGGGGTACTCTGCTTGGTGTAGATGCAAGAAAACTGGCACCTATAACCAAATAAAAACTACACTTAATTTAACTCGAAGAATGAAAAACTACAAATCAGTTATGGCTGCACGAGTGATTCTTATATTTCAGATGATGCAAGCTGTTCTGAGATTTCCCACATCCACCAAAGCAAGTCCTTGTTTGCTTTGACTGCATTTGTTTTCTGCAAACAGAAGCTGAAAATGTGAATCAAAGAGCTGGTTTTGTTATCCATGCACAGCTACAGCACACACAGCACAGAAGATCCAGGTCATGAAAGCCTTTGCGTGTGTTTCACCAAACATTCAGTTTGAGGTCTGTTGTGGAAAAATGTCCCGGGCACACATGGAACGTGGCCTCCTGTAGCGGGAATAGCAGTTTGTTTGGGGTAAACAAAGGTGGAAGGTTGGTATTCACAACAGTTCTCAGTGTTGAATCAGCATTTAATACGCCAGCCAAATGTCCTGGGCAGAAACATCATAGGTCTGATGATTACCAGCAGGGATGCAGCCAAAATAAAAATACACAAAAACCTGATGGATCATTTTGAAAACACACAAAAAAGTGGCATTTCTTTTATGTTTGTAGTCTTTTAGGGCCTCATAATTTTTTTTCTGCACACTTTTTCCATAAATATGACCAAACCATGACTTTTGTTTTTCCAAACGTAACCTACTAATTTTAGTGTCTAAATCTAACAAAGAAATATAAGACTAGTCTAGTGTGGGATTCAAACTCTAGTCTCTCATGTGAACCTCCTGTGATTGCACCTGCATTATCTCTTTCTTCCCAATGGGTATTTTCCAGTTTGTGTCCATAAGCACAAATCAAAAATGTCATGACTATTTCACAGACTGCCATCAGGCTGTAGTGCAGCTGTTTTCTGTGTCCATATTGACTAAAAATGTGGAATTTGTGTCATTGAACAAGATTTAATAGATTACGTTTTGTATTTCAGCAAGTGTAGTGAAACGGAACCTTTACGTAGCCCATCAGAAATGTGAGAACAGACCAAACCTCGAGATCTGTGCCTAATCTATCTTTTATGCATCTCTCTTTGGAAGTGTACAAGACAAGAACACACACAAATACAAATCCCAGTATAGAGCAGAAAGTTGTCCAAATCCAGAGCCTACTGCTTTCTGTTTTCTCTCTCTGATAAAGTATAACACATAGAAGAGGCTCATATGTATCGCAGATCGAGGCTCTCGCCCAGTTATAAGACTTAAGTTATGTTCAGTAATGTACTCACTTTTTCTAGCTCACACTCCCAAACACACTAAAAACCAAACAGCAAGGAAAAGAAAGGAATGCCAACACGCAGCAATGTTTGTAGAACAGACTTCTCCTCAAAGGCAAATTGGGGGTCCCCAGTCAAATTACTCGAGCTGTTTCCAAATGCAAATATGTGTTACCAAATCAACAAAGCAACTAAAGATGCAAATCGAGAGAGTGCTGTGCTGCTCGTTTAGCATCTGTTGGGAGGCAAAAGAAATGAAACATTTCCATCAAGACTTTGCCCTGTGTTTTCTACGTTGAGAGCAAGACGCAGATTTGTATGTTTTTGTTTGAGGATTCAGTTTTGCATGTCTTCACAAGGAGTCGGGGCCTTGCTTGGCAGCGTGGGAGTACACCAATCGGGTAGTAACTGAAACTACCTTGTTTTTGTAGGGCTAGTTAGCTGCCAAGTCTGCAGTATGTAAAGAGGGTTGGGAAACAGGGGAGACATCTGAGCCGAGATGAGGAGTACACCCCTGCAGCTAATATGCTCTACCCCAGAAGGGAGGTTGGAGTTAAATGTCCAGGGCGAGTAAGCCTGAGACTTGGTGTTTGGCATTTGTTCAAGGAATTTATCATTCCATGTTCTGTGTGTGTGAACTGTTTACTTTTCTACATACAAAAAGAGGTTATCTATTTTGCTATTTTTAATTTGTTTAATTCAAATGAGAAACAAGGGTAAATACAAATGATCAATGTGAGTGATAGTGTTATGTTGGAAGGGTTGAGATTAGAGTTAGTCTCGGGACTGGAGTTGAGTAAAGGCTACTGTTGCAGTACAGACAGCAGCAGTACTTCAGTTTAAAAGTAGTTTTTTAAGGCAAAGAATAAGAAAAATACAGTGAAGACTGCATGTAGGAAGAACAGAATGTTTTTGAATCATTTACATTTGTTTTGGCTTTTTTACAATACAAGAAACACATCCATACTCTGCGTACACTATAATGAACTTCCTTCCCTCCTCTGAAGCAAGTCTTAAATGAGAGCCAGATGATATAGCAGTGCAGAGACGAATATCATTAGCTAGTCACCATCAGCTTGCAGGCACAGGCAGGGCCCAGCATGACCCTGAAAAGGTCACAACAACAGCTCGTGTGCGTGCGTGTGTGCAGTGGGTGGGAGGCTCTGGAGCAGTGGGGAAGCCTGGGACCTCTATCCCACAGGAGAGGTCAGCTGGCAGGTGCTTGTGCACTCCTGTGTGTGTGTGTGTGTGTGTGTGTGTGTGTGTGTGTGTGTGTGTGTGTGTGTGTGTGTGTTTGTGTGTGTGTGTGTGTGTGCGTGTGTGTGTGTGTGTGGTTGATCTGCTTTGCACATTGCATAGGGAACCCCTTGGCCCCAGCAGTCTTGCTTTCCGTTGCATTTTCCATGGTGTGTTTCTGCATTGCATTTGTGTGCGTGTGTGTATTAGTTTGGCAGCTGGAGTTCCACTCAGCTGGCCTCTCTTTATGCAGTCCTGCTTCAAATAATGAACTGTGTCTCTGCACAGTGGGGGCCATTTTTACTCAGGAGCACACAACTCACAGAAGCTAGCGCCACTTAACATTTTAGCACCCAGCTTATATATTGGGTCACTTACTGAACAACAAAGCAAAAACTAAGCCTCCAATTACCTCCAGATCCTTAAGGCCCCAATGTAGAAAGGATCTGCTGCCTCATTCTCTCCAGACTTTTTAATATCAATCTGCTTATAACTAAGTGGTCGAAAGCTAATAGCTAGCTTCAATGCTTCTGCTGCTCTTTTTTTCCTCAGGGGAAGATTTGGCACCTCACTGTAAAGCCCAGCAACAAAATTACCTCAGCCTAAACCTGTCAACAGACCATTACAGCCCACGTTGACTATTATGGGCTGGGGAGAAAAGGGCCAAAGCCATTGTAGCGCAAAGGTGTTGGCAGATATAGGCTTGAGGAATGTGGCAGCGGAGATATTTGTTGGCTGTGTGCAAGAAAGTCTCGCTTCTCAAAACAAAGTAAAGTCTGCAGCCCCTTATCAGCATGCTTAATAGAGCATGAGATCTATTTGGATGAAGATTAAAAAACAAAAAACAAAACAAACAACAACAACAACAACAAAAAAAACCCAGTGATAATCCAGCTTGAAAAGTGTACAAGTTTAGGAATCTAAGAAAGTTGAGTTGACTGCAGAGCTTTCAGTGAGATAATAAATCCTTCACAAATAGTGTTTTTTCTATTCCTCTGTTCCATTCCAAAGCAATGATTTAGATTATAATAACAAGACAGTTCGGTAGACAGCTTCATCCTCCTTATCGCTCTTAAGTCTGAGTGCCATTGACCTTTACATGACTTTTTAGCCAACAAAATATATCATAGTGATTAACTACTTGCAAATTAGTCAGACAGCAGAGTTAAATAAACAACATACTGTATAAGTTCTGCCCGAGGAGGTCAAAAAGTGGTGAACAGTAATATCACTGCAAGGGATGTATGTTTGTCTTCACACCAAAGCTTCCAATATCTTAACAAGACGCAAATACACTGTTAAAATCCTTTTACGCAAATGTGACTCCATCTTTAATGCCGTACAATCCATCTACTTTCAGTGAATTTCCAAAGAAATCCAGTTACAAGGTAAAATACCGAGCAATGATTAAAATAAGTGTCCCAGCAAAACGGCACAAATAAGTCTAAACAAGTTTTGAAAAACATGACACCTCTTTCTCAAAGCATGTTCGACACTTAAATACTGCCCGATGATGCTCACTGGTTTTCCATCACTGTCCGGTGTGGATGGAGTACTGGAATTTGGCAACTACCCTTTGAATCCCCCTGTGGGGAGGGCAGTCATACCTGGGGGCCCATGAATGGAGCCTTCAGGTAAAGCACTGTTGAAACAAATCTTAAGCTGCCTAATGACACGCACCGTGAAACTCTTCACAGGTCATTTACGCTGCTGACAGGCTGCTGCCAGAGTACTGCACTACACCTCCTCCTCCATCTGTGTGTGTGTGTGTGTGTGTGTGTGATAGAAACAGACATGACACAGATATACAGACTGATAAGAGAGAAACAGCCAGAGATAGAGTGTAAGAAAAGGTGAAAAAAACTGATGTATGTGTGATATGTATTAGTCATACTCTGGGAGGTAATCTGGGAGCTATGAAAACACTGTTTAGCCTTTCTGCAGCATGGCCTCACAGCATGGGAAAACGATTAGAGATGCTATCTCCACTGGCCGCTCAGCACTTGGTTGAGGGAGGCAATAGCTACCTCAGGTCATATTTCTAAAGATGTTTAATTTATGTTTGCTGTTCTTGGAGTCTGTTTTGCGGCACAGTGAATGCACTTAGAAAACCTGGCTTCATATTAATCTGCTGCAAGTGTATTGGTAATCCAGCACACTAGTATGCCCCCAGGTCTCATTACTCACTTCCGCAATATGAACCCCATGCTGGGAGAAGAGCAGCAATAAGAAGAAAAGAAAGGAAGGGATGAAGCTAGTGTTCGAGCTTGAGTTTCCTTAAGCAGTAATAGCAAACCAACTATTTAGACAGAGTCTTCTGTACAAGCCATAAGTGAGAAGAGTGTGTTGCATCAGTCGGTAGTGGAAAACCACCAGTTATCCCAGCTGTGGGTGGGTTTTCTGGGTCATTTTTGCTTGGTTCTAATTAGATAGTCATTAAAATTAATCTAATAACAATAGAATGTTTCTGTTTTGCATTGGGGTCAGCCCACATCAATGCAGTATGAGTCATGTGAGCTAACGCGAGAAGGGCTTTAACAAGGTTAACTAAATAAAATAATAATAATAATGATAAAATAAAAATAATAAAAAAATGCCTTACTAGAAATGTTAAAATGTGAAAGTTACCATAAAAGTTAAAAGTCGTGCTGACAAGAATGATGAAACAAACAGATCAACAAGAACATCTGTGGTCTGAAACATCAGCCTGTCAACTAGTGTCTAAACTTGCAAACATCCCTTAGACAAGTAAAAAGAGAGGAGTGGTCATTCAGATCAAATGGGGCAAAACCCCACCTGTTGAAACATAGTGTGGTTTTGCTTCATGTGAGTGTAGATCTACATTCAAAGTGCTGGAAAACAATAGTACAAATATAGAATATAGAAAATTCAGATAATCAGAGAGAAGCAGAGACACACACACACACACACAAAAACCCTAAGGAAAGACACTTTTGATAATTAGGGTGTACACACAGCAATTGTTGTAGTCTAAATAATTTAAACTGTGGGGTCAACAGAAGACATCTGTATAAGGAAGTGACATCAAACCGAAAAGCTGCAATACTTTCTGTTGCCGACATCATTTATTTTCAAATAAAATGCCTGCAAAGATAAGGAATCTCTGTTTCACAGATCAAAAAGCCAGCACAGACACACAAACACACACAAAAGCTCCTTCACGGCAGTTTTTGAGGGCACAATCGTTGACTTTACCAGCACAGAGGAAATCCGAGAAGATTCCTTTTTTCATATCTTTCATCGGTGCAGAGCTCAGGAGTACTGTGATGAATGACAGTTTTGATCTACTTTATATAAATGCTCACACATCAGTGGCGTATGGTTGGATTGAGCCAAGAATAGCAGCCTTTCAGCTGTCATGCCATGAGCATTGTATTCCTAGTTATCGTTGCTGATTTTTTTATCTTAAGAGTAAAGTAAAAGTATCAAAGCTTAAAGTAGTCCTTTACATTTTGTCTACCACTGTTTTTAGAGTGCTTAAACATGCAGCTGTGAATATCCAAATGATCTCAACTTGCCTTTTCAGTCGTTTTTAAAGTACAGTATATTTATTCTACTTGCTGAATAGACTTCTTTCTTCTTGCTTGTTTAAGAAATGACTGTTTTCCTAATAGATCAGATGACACAACACAAATCTGTCCGTCATGCACTCTCCCTTTCTCCTAAATTGCTACCACACCATCCTGCACCCTTCTCCATCTTCAATTAGCGTCTTCACACATCACTTTCAAGCTGCAAACTCTCCTCTTCCAAAAATGAAAACATTCACATAAGAATAGACAGTTTAAACAGGTGCTATGGTAACATAATCGTCACTGGGGCAATTACTGCCTTATGCCTGACTAACAGCCATAAATCATTCTCCCTCTACAAAGAGAACGTTGTGGCTCTCCACTCCCATCCAATAATCAGAAATTGCTCCATGTATGGCATGACGAGCGGGTGCTGAAACAGCCCATTCTTCTGCTTGGCGGACAATATTTTGCTCTCTATGGCGACATTACTGGGATCCTTCAGCGAGCTTGATATTGTACCTGCTCTACACCTGTTAGCTTTAGCCAAGGGTTTCATCAGATAGTTGAAATAAATACTAGTCATCATCATAACCATAATCATAGTCATAAAAACCAGAGGCCTTTATGCTGTTGCCAAATTGCCCTGCCATCTGATTTACAGTCAAACTGGGCGGGGAGGGGAAAGAGATAGGGCAGGGAGGTGGATGGCGCCTCTGAATGGAATAAATACTCAAATACACACACCTGCAGACCACCCGTCTCTCTCACACACATATACACACACACACCTGGGAACTCTCACAGGCATGTAATGGGTGGGAATGGTCGTGAAGGAGGAACTCTGAGGAATTCTCTCGGGATTACAAAGGCGAACATTGTACTACCCTCACGCACAATATAGCAGCTGTGTAGAATGATAAGGAGTCAGAAGACGAATTAGCTTTCATATTAAAATAATCCCTCATGTCTAATAACAACAATATTCTTCATAGCGAGGCTACTGCATGCTCACAATGGTTCTTCTTTCTGGGCAGCAACTTGTTGAAAACAAATTTGAGTATTTGTGAAATGGGCCCATCATATCTGCTTGACCTGTCAACAGCCCTGAAATACATAGAGGTTACAGTAATGGACGCCAATAACTCCAGTGAGGAGGCCGTCTGTGTAAACTCAAAATCCTGAGCAGCTGTTCAATACTACAGGGGTGTCGTTGATGTTGCAAAAAAAAAAAAAAAAAGCCTGAAAATGTGAACGAAATTAAATGAAACTGCTACAGACCAATAGCAGCCAACTGTATTCTGATTTATCACAAGACATAAACATAATGAAATTACTGGGGGAATGAATACAGCTACGTTTATCATGCTGTTTTTAAGCAACAGGTACTGGAGTCAAAAGTATTAGGATATATTGAAGCAATTAAGTAGAAACAAAGAAGTCTATTTGAAAGTTTTATTTGAATTTGTCACCTGTATGTCCCAGGTCTGCCCTTTACAGCACAAATGATTAAAATATGATAGGAAAATGTAGTGTGAGTTTCTCATCTTTCTCATTTTCATCCTGTCCAGATATAAAAACAATTTCAAGCCTTGTTTTTCTTTTTTTACTCGTTAAACTTTTTTGAAAGGTGCATAGCATAGCTATTACAGTACAGTTTGCCAGCGGAGGCCACAACGCTGTCTTTACAGTACAACTGTTGATGCTGACCTGTGCAAAACTGAAAGGAGAAACACTGACGTGAGCAAAGAAAGCACAGAGGAAACACAAATAAGAATCATCTATTAAATGTTCAGCTTGGCCTCAAAGCAAAGATTTTGTGTTAGGTTGTGTTGATATCCTTTTATTTCTATTTCTAATAAAGTAAGGCTTTTTTCATTACAAAGTTATGAAGACGAATGAATATTTCAAGTATGCTTTAAAAGAACTGTCAGGCACTTAAGCAGTCTTAGCAGACCCATAAAGCAGAGAACACAGCAGTTAATGCTAATGTTCGCTTTAAAGCGAAGGCATCCATTTCTTATGGATAGCTTCAAAAATACACTGCTATGTGTCAGCCTTTGATGCTACAATTTGAAAAGTGACACAGAGATTAAGCTATTTACTTTTTAACAAAAGCAAAAAGCACCAGATAAAAATGTTCTATCCAAAATTGGCTTAAATATCAGAAAGCAACAAACGGAGCATTTGGATTTTTTTTCCATGCTCAGTGGATGTAAACTATATTTCAAAGTAGTGAAGAAGTTTTTCTTTACATTGTCACACATATGAGATTCTGTAACAA
Organism: Maylandia zebra; assembly: GCF_041146795.1. Taxonomy (NCBI): domain Eukaryota; kingdom Metazoa; phylum Chordata; class Actinopteri; order Cichliformes; family Cichlidae; genus Maylandia; species Maylandia zebra. The sequence goes on along the minus strand of NC_135179.1, from coordinate 9,234,076 downwards.
ACTGTTCCTAAAAAATGCTTACCATGAAACACATTACATTAGCAGCAAAAACAGCCAGTAGTAGGTTCTATATGTGCGGAAAGCTAAGTACATATCCCGGGATCAGGTCATGCACTGAACTATCAACAGTCCTTCATCTTGGATACAATAATCAAAAAACAAGAAATTTCGAAAAAGGGCTGAACCACTTGTATGAAATGTAGAGTGCATTAAGTTGCAAAAAAATACTGGCAGGACGAAGTCGCTCTATGGCTTTGTGGCGGTCTGCATTCGCAGTCGCCTCCTGGCCAAAGCTTCCTGTTTTTTCCTCTCAATCTCTGCAGCAGAGCACTTTCCTGTCATCTGGCTTGTGACAAAAACTGGAAAGAGGGAAGAAAAGTGAGAAAACTGAATGAAAAAGAGACAATTTCAGCTTGGTTGTTGCATGACCTCGAGCAAGTTTTCATTTCTAAACATTAAACGTCTGCTCATTTGGAAGAACAAAAGAACCCCAAAACATCCAAGTCCAAAGACAAATAAATAAATAAATAAAATCTGTCCACAAATTCATTGGCAATGATGCTTGCTGAGGTTTGGACCCTTGACAAGATCACAAATTAAAGCCACAGTGCGCAGTTTACTTGCTTGGGGGGAAATGGTTAATGTGCACATGCACCGAACTGTCAGTGATTATAAGAACAACATGTGACATCTGTTTTACTTGTGAATTGTCAGTTAAATATCCATTCTTAAAGCAAATTTGATGGAATAGCCATGGCAGACAAATGCATAGAATTAAACAAAACAACTAATGGGGGTGTATTCAGTTACTGGACATTTGACTGAGTCTATCAAAGCAAAGCCATTCTATCTAGTTTTAGATTTATTTGTGTTGTTTTTAAGAAAAAGTATCCGTACATAACACTCTTGGTGGCTTTTTCATTGACAAACATAAAATCCTGTCTTAAAATATTATTAAATTTTCAACCAATTCAAAATTTTTATTCCTATTATCTTTGAATATACAGTTTAGCACAAAGATTTTACACATTTTAGATGTTTAGATTATTCTCATGAGACAGTACTATCAGAGCCTGACTGGTGAAAAATTAATTCTTAAGCATAACAACAAGTCCAGCCATACAGCCAGAGTCATAAAGAACTGTCTTTTTGGCAGAAAGAAAACACATTTATTTAATATATTTTCAAGGGAGACCTGGCCAGGACAAGGACTCCAGCAGCAGATGTTATGGCCCCCACACAGCACTGATCTCAGCAATAAAGAAGTCAATGTAGGATTGCTTGAAGAGACATGAGACACTGAGACAACTTAAATCCATAGAGGAATTGTGGCAAGCTCTCCAAGATCTTTGGAACAGCCGATCTGCCAACTACCTTGGAAAAACTGCATGCAAGTGTGAGAACTGGTGCTGTTCTGGTTCAGTTTAAAAAAATAATTATTATTTATGAATTATTTTGGAAAGCACGCCCACTATAAATACCCTAGCCTTTTATAAAGTCGCATACATAATATACTTTGATACAATTCGGTGGTAATTATCAAAACTTAGACATCATACCTTTGGTGCTTATGGCTGCTGAGTCAGATAGATTTCTTTTGAAAGCTGTGTGATGGCTCTTGGCGTTGTGTACTGCTCTGGCCATCTCTGGATGTTGCTTCATATCCACATTAGCATTTCCAGCCTGGAAAGTTCCAGATGAATCCCCGCACTGACTTAATGTACCCAAATTTGTGTGGCTTCCTGGGAAGCTTTGAGACATCTGTGATTTTTTGTTGGCACCCTTCATGGGAACGTTCCATCCTTGGAAGTTCACAGTTTCATAACTAGCCCTTGGTAATGAGTTAGAACGAACAAAAGCACAAGGTGATTGTCTGTTAGTGCTGGCACCGACGTTCCCAGACCGAGTCATGTTGATGGGCTGCGGCCCTGTGGTTTTCCGTTGTCTGTCTACATCAATATCTTGTTTTTCTTGGCAGTTACCGGAGCTCACTTGGAGCGACTGACTGTTGGCGATCTTCTCCACACTGTCACATACCTGGTAGAGCAGTGCATCATCATCCCTATCATCCCACAAGCTGTCTGAAATATCTTTAACAGAGTGTTTTCCTAAAGAAGCCCCTCTGTGATCATTAGTGACCTTGTCAGGTTGAGGTGTAGTGGATGTCTTTGCAGTTGCAGATTTCTGGTCAAACATCTGTGGCTTGGGTTGTATAACGGTGAAGTTGGACTTAGTGGAAACCTCTTTGGCCATCTGTGACCGCAAGTTGGGGTTTGGCTCTAATTTGAAAGTGTTTCGGTTGGTAGTCTTCAGTTTGGGACAGAGTTCCTGGAGTGTCAGTTTTGTTTCAGAACTTTTCACACTGCAGCTAGGCTTGCAGTTTAGGTTTGAAGGCTTGTGTGCAGGGATTGCATTTGCAATGGGTTTACGAACAGGGGTAGAGTGAGTAGTGTTTGTCTTAGTCTCAGACTGAAAGGTGGTGTTAGGATTGGTGTCATGTTGCTCATTGGGCTTATGGGTCATCGCCAGCAAAAAAGGGTCATTAAGTAATTCATCATTCTCCCAGTCATCATCAAAGTCATCACAGTTATTTGCACTACAGCTATTAGTTCCCTTTTCTTCAGCAGGATGTGCAGCTGTGCCAGACTTTTCAGCTGATTTGAGCTCTGATTGTTGGTCTTCGGATAAAGCTGCATTCACAGGTTGGCCTCTTATTTCCTGTGAACAGGTGGATACTGCAGAGCCACGGCTTAGCCATGCACTCTGAGTGGAGCAGTCAAACAGAGCATGCAGCTCTGCCTCTATCTGGTCTGGTGCCGATGGGTACTTTAGGTCCTTCAAGCTATCATGGAGTGACGATGGTTTCAGTTTTGTTTCAGAAGTGTTCAGACATTCATTAAGATTGATCACAAGGCTTTCTGAAGTTTCCTTATCTTGCTGCATGCTCTCATCAAACTGCCTGGCGAGTTTCATGAGGTCCTCCACACTGCTTTGCCTATGTAGACAAAAGGAAAAAGGAAGAAAGACGCTTATGAGCACCCATACAGGCTGCATATGGTGGTACATAATAACAATCTATAGGGACAGTATTTTGGTCAATATATTGATTATTCACCTAGAGGATTTCTTCCTGAGTCTTGGCTTTTGAATCTCTGGTGTGGCGGGCATGGCACTGTCACCGATCCACTGCAGCAAAGAGGAGTCAGTCCTTTCTGGTTTTACATCCTATAAAAGAAACAAGCACAAGGTTGAAGTGTGTTTACAGATATGTGCTAGAAAAGACTGAAAGTCTACCTATAATAAATAATAATTTAAAAAAATACTTTAATCTTAATAACTGTACAGTACTCTGTTTTTGTAACTATTGTCCATGATGTAAATATTTTTTTTCTGTAAAAATTGTGTGTGTTTCTGTTCTGTTTGTATATGTGCTTTTCTTCTGCTGCTGTTACAACCACATTTCCCCTTGTGGGACAATTAAAGGATTATTCTATTTTATTCTAAATGAAAATTATTATTTTTTCTTATTTAGTTTGTGATTAATTATATTTACCATGGCATTTAGAAATAACCATTTTTGCCAAATATCAATATGAAAATAATAAAAAGCTGAAAAAACAACAGACCTTTGGAGCAATGCGGTTCACAATATCAGATATTTCCACAGCTCTAGTGTTCCTGAGTCCTGAACCCAAAAAACGTGACAATAACACACATGATAGAAATTAGCAAAGTGGTAGAGTCATGATGACTGAAATGAAAAGCACAAGCTTACAATTGAAATTAATCTACTATAAAAAAAAACCTATTCAGAAATCGTTTATGTTGCCATTCATTTAGAACCTGCTGATGAGATGTGCCAGCAAGTGTGAGCTGAGTGTCGGTGTTGTTTACCAGTATGAGTCTGAGTGGGAGATGTGGAATCCCAGATGATATCTTGTGAAGGTTCCACATCTCCTGGAGAATCTCCATTAGCCAAGCCGGTGTATCTGCTGCAACCTCGATGCTGGGGACTTTGAAAATCTGTGCACAGAGATATCAAGTGCCACATCAAATGAGCTAAAACTAAATCATATTCAACTTGGTAACGTTAAATTTACTTGCATGTATTTATTTAGCACCGAGTCTTTAGTTACTTTAAACTTTATGTTAGACATATCAGTAAAGACAAACAGGAGAACAATAAAAGATGTATCGTGATGACAGTTCACACATGAACAGATTCTCTTAGTGTAGTCACAGTTAAAGCCATAATAATATTTATATGATAATTTCCTGAAAAAAATACTTGCTGAACACAATATAAAAACTGGGAAAATGTCTGGTCAAAAACTTGTGTTTTGAATCTTTCTATTTTAGCAGCTTGAGGAGGATACATAATGGTCATTTAAAGCCTTGTCTGATTTGAGTCACTGCAATATAGCATTACAAGAGGGCTGGCTGCATTAAAAGGACATATTCCAGAATGCACGCAACATGTGTTTGTCTAATTAAAACAATCCAGCTATGAGCAAACAATTATTTAGATGAGATCATGCATCATATCTTAAAAGATATTCGAACATGTGGCAACACTTTCTGTATATTCGGAATGCAGTTTATCCTTCCTAGACAGTCTCAGTACTTTACAACTGGTTAGAGTGGAATTAGTGGTGTGTCTATGGTGAGATAACACAGCCAGCTGGCATGTTGTCACTGTCAGTCGCTCGTTTTGATCACCTCATGGCCGCCTTTACTCTTCTGTGTATACAAACACTTGTTATGGTCTTTAGTTAAGCTCGCGTTGAGCCGCAGATCGTCGCCTATATTAACAGACACACAGCCTCACCTTTAGAGACGGGCGTCGTTGTCGTGTCAGGCATCTGTTTTGCTGCTTGCGTGTCTTGTGTTTTTTTGTAGCTGAGTTTGGAGACAGTCCTCCACAGTTCAGTGAACTCAGCATGCGTCCTCGCCTCTGACATGGCTGCACAAAACAGCGGCGGCAGCAGCAGCAAAGCCAACTCTGCGTTACATCGTTTCTTCAGCACTTTCCTTTGTGGCTTTCAACATTGCGGCTAACAATTTGCCTTCGAGAGATTCAACGTTTCTTTGCAGTCTTGTTGTGTTCGCTCGCTCACTCAAAGCTAGCCGCCATGTTTGCTTGTGACGTCACCAAACCTACGGCTGCCGGGTAGTTTTTTCGCAGCTCGTTTGACTTCTGGCAAAGCTAAAGCCTGTGACAGGTATGTACGAAATGATTTCTCCGTGTCCTGAAATATTCTTAATAAGTTATATTTCAGCTCTGTAGATATATATTTAAAAATCTACTGTATAAATATGATTAGGTTTACTGGCTAAAGTTCACCACTTCATTCTCCAATTTTAAATTCAAAATCTAGGCGAAGGCCTTCTCTTAATTCCACTATATTTACGTGTCATATTCAGTTTACTATTCTAGCATATAAAATACAATTAAGACTACATTAAAAGAGTATAATTGTGTGTCGCAAAGCGCAGATGGGCAAAATTAGTTCATCTTCTCACAACGAAAAAGATTATTGAAATACACCGAGATACTACAACATTAGAACCGCCGTTGACAGAAAAAACTACCCCTGAAAGCACACTAAACAATTCACAGCAGCCATTTTTATATGAAATTCAAGGCAAACATGAGTGGTACTAATCACATTAATAATTACATTGAAAACGTTGCTGTCTTTTTCACAAAATCAAGTTTAGAAAAAACTTTTGCCCTGTAGCAAAACCTTCTAACCTTCTACCATCTCTACTGTAAAATAATTCATGCCATTTATGTCATAATGTCTCTGTCCAAACTCCCCAGATCATGTTCTACTGAACTCCCTCAGGATGCATGGGAACAAGCCAAATCCACAGAGGCTTCACTCTGCAACCTGCAGGATCGCCAGGATTTGCTTCTCATTTTTCTGGTGCCAGAAGCCGCAGGGCACCATCAGAGGTCCATGCCCTGACAGGTCAAAGCTGTTTTGGTGGCAAACACGATACTGGGTAGGTAGGTGGATTAATGTAGTTATTGTTGTTAATTGGTGTATTCCTTGTGGTAATGCACCAGAAATAATAATTCAATACTTTTGCCTCCTTGGGATTTAGTTTTACAAAAATGTAATTTGTACTCTGTCTTGTATACTATAAAATGGTATGCCCCAATGAACAAACAAAAGGGGGAAAAAGTCATGTTTTACTTCCTGGCAACATTATTCAAGGCATTGTGTTCACTTTTAGAGAGTCTTGAATAATGTTGCTCAATGTTACCATTGGTCAAAAACAGATATTACAAACAACTTGTTTATTTCAAAGGTAGTGATAGCCCAGAAAGGGATCCTTAAATCTAAGTTTGGAAAGGCTGGTTTAAAGCAGTACAGTAAATAAATCAGACAGCTGATTAGTTGTATCCAAATGTTTTTTCCAGAAATGTAATTAACCTTTTTTGGCATTTTTGGACCACTTTTACACTTTACACCTGTCTTTAGTCAAAAAAGACCATATTACATGGAGTTTGAATTGAAAATAATACACATAGTTATATTTCTAGACCTTAAGATCGAGAGTCAGGGAAACTATTAAATACAGTTTTTATTCTGGGCACAGGGCCATGCTTCTTTTGAGCCAAGGTGGCTGGTGGGTCAGGGGCTTATCTTTTGTTTTAGTTTGTTAGGGAGTCAAAATCCGCGTCCAAGATTTTTTCTCAGATGAATTTGAACTTCTAATTAAAATACATCAGTCAAATGTGACATAAACACTTGCGCTATCCAAACACGGACACTGCCTTCACACAGCTTTTCTGACCTTTTAGCGTTGTCTCAGGCTGTTTTTAATTCAACTTTGTCTTGATTATCATGTTTTTGTTTTTTGTGAGGGCTTTCTGGACTTGGAGGACTTGTTAAATATTCAAGACTTTCATTCAGGGCTGTTCTACATAGTTTTTACAGTTATTGTTACCTATTACGGTATTCAGTCCGAATGAAATGAGTCAGGTCTTGGAATTTGTTTGGGACTCAGCTAGGCCTTAGTCATATCCTTTCTAACTATATTTGGCTTTTTACTGAGTGAACATCAGAAATGTTGGCTTTTTGCATGCATACGTCATGGTCGAATGAATAATTACTTCAGTGGTAGCAGGTTACTGACGTACAAGTTGATGACTCCTGATTATTCATTATGTTTCTGAAACTGCTCCATGTTTCCACCATCATCATCTTCTTATCTCTGAAAGCTGAGAAAAGGAACTACGTGATGAATGGTGCTGTGTTTATTTAACCATGTCATGCGTGACAGAGTTTCCACTGAAAATGCTGCATGACTCCATTGATGAAAAATTAAATGTGTGGTTTAAAACAAACACACACACAAAAACTGGAAACTCCCCTGTTCTTATTTCTGAAAGGAAATTAAACTTCTGACTATAGACTGGTGGAAATTTTATTTTTTAGTCAATCACAGTTGATGCTTCTTCTTGTGAAAAACATCTATTTCACCAAAGTTGTCAGAGGTTCTGCTAGTGAGGATATGAACTGTCATCAATCAGTTCTCGTGTGTTTAACTCTTTTCTATATACTTGCAGGTTTGCAGAATGTGATTAGTTCAATCTTGATTTGATCTTATTCCTATTCTGTAATCCAAAAGCTGTCTTTCTGCTCCTAATTTTAAAACGTTAATGCAACTGAACAAATATTTTACATAGAAAATAAATGTGGATTTTTTTTTTTACACATTTTGTAAAATTCTGCATAGCAATTTCCAAAATAAAGCACTAGATGGTGCTTGTATACCTCCTTGGTATTTCTCGTGTGTGTGTGTGTGTGTGTGTGTGTGTGTGTGTGTGTGTGTGTGTGTGTGAGTGAGGAGTAGAGGGTTGGGAGGGGATACAGTAACTAAAGTCAATATAAACTGAATGCAGATTTTGTAGAAAATATACACTGAGTTGCTGTGGTGCTGGAATATTATTTAGTTAAAACACACACACGCTGCAGTGAATCACAATGCTTGATTATGCTTGATTCTGCTTTGATTGTTTTCATTTGGAAGCAGTTCATCAGCATAGGGAAGCCAATCAACTGTGTTTCTTTGATTTAAAGCCAGAAACTGTTATGAACAGACGACCTGTAGTCCTGTCTTCGACTTTCCCTGTTAAAACATAATTCTTGTTCCATCAAAACATCAGCAGATATTCAGCCACCACTAACGATAAGATGCATGTTAGATGAGAACAGCTACAGCATATGTCATCTTTGGGGCACGCTCATTTCATTTAGCGATTTTAAAGTGCCAAGTATTTGTTGTCAACAAATGTGAAAGTTTAAAACATTCTTGTGGCCCAGATTGGTCAGCTTTGTAAAAATGGTTGTTTACTCATTAAAAAGGCAAACCCTACAGTATGCTGCACAGGCAGTCAAAACGTGGATTGCAAGTGGATTTCTTCAATGCAGCTGTATTTAAAATATTACACATTGTTAAAGCTGTGTAATAAGTCTGATTTTGTGTGTGTGTGTTTGGTCAAAAAACACCTAAAAGAAATTTGAGAAAACCTTTGATTATAAATTTCTGTTGTGTAAATTGTGAAAAATAGTACTTTCTCAAATCTAGAGAGCAGAATGTAAGTAATATTTGCATTTCCTCAATGAATGTCTGAAATAACATTTTCGTCTGTTACCTAATCCATTTGAGCACCCTTATCTAAAAAGAAAAAAATTGTCTGTTGCGATGCCACACACTGCACACAGCATACAGCACATTTCTGCCTGTAGGCCATTGTCATGTTAGTGGCGTAGCTGCTGTCAGTGTTAAAGAGGTTAACTGGAACCGCCAGTATGGATGTAACAGTGATTTAATCAACAGTTAGCTACGTTTCATGCCTCTCTTTAATGCATTCAGCTAATCTTGGGGGTATCCCCATTGCTCTGTGAAGCGAGCTGTGTCATATCACGCTGCCACGAAAATCCACACCCGGGGGGCGCCGTCTCCTGCCCATCTAAAAGTCACTGTAACACCCTCTGTCACACTGAATACTAGCATTTCTCAGAAGTGATAGTTAGACTGGGGAATAAAGGGCATGGACGTGTCAGCTTGAATTTGAATATGAGGCATCAGCTTGCCTTGTGTTCTTTACCCATTCTGTCATCTCTCCTCCCCCTGCAAGCTTTTTCAAGTCGTGTAACAGCAAGAAAAAAATAATTGCCAAAGCCTGCTAAAGGAGACGAGAGGAAGAACATTTTAGTGTGGATTCTATAAGCCTTGTCTCATTCTTTCCCAGAAGTCTGTCTCCTCAGCTAACTACCTACCGCCTTCTATTTATTGGTTACGCCTGGGTTGTTTAGAAGCAATTAAGGAGCTAATTGTTGAGATTTCTGAGCACTGGGTATTATAGTAAAAAGTAAAGAGCTAATGGCTAATTGCCCAAGCAGCTGCTAGTGTTTATGAAGGAGGAGCAAACATGCCAGGGGATCTACCAGGCGTAGACAGCAATGAGGACAAGGAAGGGCTTGTGTGTGTGTGCGCGTGTGTGTGTGGGGAGGGGGTGATCATCATTGCTGTGGATCCCAGGGATGGCTCACACTGGGCAGCTGCCAGTTGAGTGAGAGACGGAGGAGAATAAAAAGCTCAACTCAGAAAAGTGTCTGCATAAATAATAATCACCTCTTATGGCCTCTGGTTCTGCATCTCCAAGGAGTCCATTGTGGCTTCTGTGTTTGTATGTGAAGGGTATATCACAATGTTTATGCCACCCCCTTCATCCACCCACACCCTCCAACTTTTCTGCCAGACCCCCCCCCGTGGGCTAGCAGTGCCTCATGGATGACAGTTAGCATGTGGCAGGGCTCTCTGAAGTGGAAGGGATCCAGGATGCTGGCTTTCTGTGCCAGCTTCACCAAGCTGGGATTTCACCCATTTCACAGTGTCTGCCAATGGCAGGGACTGTGAATGAAAGCATTTGAAACAATGCCTGGTTCTGCAGCGTCAGATCAGTGGGCTTCAGCAATGGTTAGATGCAGCCTAAGGTGGCTTGGCTTCTATCTGAAAGAATCCCAGCAGCCCTTTTGGTCACATGAGGCGAAAAGGAAGTGCTAAAGGGCATCCAACTGCACTCTACTCCAGCGGTAGATTGTTGAGATGAAGAGGAGGAAGAGTCGAAATGATCATCAAAGCGAGGCAGGCATGGTTGCATTTTGATTTGGCTTTCTTGCTCTGTTTATTTCAGAGACTGGTATTATTTCAGGACTCAGAATAAGTTAAACATTTACTTAGCAGGCTTCCAGTTCCTGTCAGGAGCAGTAAAAGCAACAAGGTTAAAAAAAAAAAAGGCTTATTGCTAAAACTATAAAGTGAGGTCTTCAGGATGGCCTGCTCTTTGAAAAACATTTCAACAGTCAGTCCAATGACAAAGACATCATCAGTATCACCCAACTATCTGATTGACAGGCAATCTTTAGAGTGGCATGGAGAAGGCAGGGATTATCTCAGCAATACATTTATTTTAAAATTTATTATTTTTTTCTTCCTTTTTATTAGGCTAACCTCCAAAACTTAATATCTGTAATGAAATAACATAATTTTAGTATATCCAATTAACCTCTGTCTCGACCCCCTTAGGGCTTCACTTAACATAGATTCAGCTAAGGTTGTCTTGACTGCAGCTTTGCTCTAGGTGTTACAGTTTAGGTGCAAGACCTTTCTATCCTGATCTCTGTATTCACCATTTATAGGAAATATATTGCATTGTGGTAAACTTATCCATATGTGCTCGGTCATGTAACATATCAAGGCAACATCAAAGCGGGACCCATTAAGACAGAGCAGCAGTTGTGGAGGAAGGCTAAAGCAAGAGAGTACAGAGGGGCGGTGTGTCTGCGTACAGCACACTGTAGCCTACTTTGACTGCTCATTTATTCTGTTTATAATAGCAAAGGCGATGATAAATGTCCCACAGAGTGCACATGTGCTAAAATATTCATCAATTGGAGCCCCCCTAATTTGTGGAGGAGGAAAACCAATAAATTCAAATGTGAGCGGCAGTCATATTATATTTATATGAATATGCAAGACCACGGGTAGGACATTAAGATTGATCTGATATGTATGTGCTTTTTAACCAATTCTAATATAATGCCTTGTGTGAGATGGACATGTGTGAGAGGAAGGTGGGAAACAAAGTGGGCTATGCTTTCATGAACTGCTGTGATGGAAATTCAACCACATCCTTAATGATGTTTCTGAAATTTCAGGGTTAAATCTTGAACAATTGTCACTGATTAAAGGAAAAGTGGGAGACTGCTCTTTTCTCTTCATTTTTATTTTCAAACATATATAACAGCAGAAAAGCTGCCCCACTGGTTAAACTTAATTTGTCATTATTATGGCATCAGACATTAAACCACATGGCTTTGAAATGCTACTTGATTAGTCACTTTTCTCCAGAGCTGCACAGAATTTTTCTCACCATGCAGCCTGCGTAGGTTTTTGAATTTTCTGTTTCTCCTGCTGTATCTGCTGATATTTTTGTTCTTTGCCTTGTCCTTTGTCTTGTCTGCTCTCTTTTCTTCTCCCTCTGTTTTTCTCCCTGTGTGTGTGTTTTTTTCTCACCCTTTCTGCTCAGGTGTGTGTGGGCCTGGAGGAGGATGAGGGGGAGGAGGGAAGGGGGGGTTCTCTATGCTTGTACCCTGCAGAGCCACTCTCTCCTGGGGTAAGGATGACAGGAAGTCAGCCAGATGGCACGGAGCAGGTCTGCAGCATGTGACCTCCTCTCTGGAGAGGCAGGAAACGAGGAGGAGAATAGGGCGGAGTGAAGAGGAGGTGGAGGAGGCAGCATAAGATTAAGAAAAGGAGGTGAGGAGATGTAACAAAGATGCTGAGCCAAATCATCCTCTTATATATCAGTGTTAGCATTTGAGCATAGTAGCATCAGGAGCTTGTGAGTTGCACAATATATAATATTGTAATATAGAAATCAATAATATTTTAATAGATTTAGGCTGTTTTTTTATTACTGAATGATGCTGCAGTTTTGTTCAGCACAGAGCCAGTTCTCTTAAGCATAAAATAAACAAGTTCATACTAGTTGTAAATGCTTTGTAGCCAAAGCCTTGCATCACCTATTCTTCTGTACACTATGGCAAAATGTGTAAGTTACGTTTGATTCTCCAGAATTAACATTACAAAGTCATTTTTCATTTTGACTTTTATTATTGTTATAAGTATCTATGAGGACATTTTGACAAGTCAAAATTACCGTTAACAATTATATGTAATCCAGTTTTGACCAGTCACAATTATAGCTACAAATATCTCAATCTTCATTCATGAGTAACCAAAATTCTTGCAATGCTTCCCATTGGAAAACGGTGGCAGTTGCTGCTCCGGATAAGATAGCTGTTAATAAGATAGTTAGAAAATGCCATGAGATAGACAAAGCCTTATCATCTAGGAATTTGTGGGAAGTGAGAACTTCATCCATTAGAGAGTTGTGGTAGAAGTTTGCAGCATAGTGCACATACTTTATCTCCAGAAACACTTGAGAACTTAATTTGAAGTCTGGATGATTTCCAAACTGATCACTCATTCTGGAGTAAAAAAACGTGTCAACAGCAACAGAAATGCTCAAACTTGAAAATGTTGAATGTTTAAACAGATTCCCCTCAGTTTGTGTCTCCCATTTCTCATTTTCTGCAGCTTACAATGTTACCCTGAAATGGTCGTTACCATTTTTGAGTGATGTTGCATTGCTGTTGTACGCTTCACAGACCAAATTGTGTGCAAGTTACATAAAGGCTTAAGCTAATTAATTGTAACTAATATTATACCGAGTAGAGACCGTTTGTAAGGTCATGCTATTGTTACTACTAAATTTGTGGTATTTTGAAATCCCTAGTGGTCATTGTCATTTTAAACTGTCATTCTTATCTTCATACCCAAAATTAAAGATATTCAGTTTTAATATTTAACAGCACAGTTTGACTTATAGAACTCTATAAAGGTCCCAGAACTATTTTAAAACAGTTGTTGCAGTAGATTCTATATGTGCTAATAAGTCCCATGAAAATGGGCACTGTAATTATTTTAGTCAGTTGTTCGTCTTTCATCATTATCTTGGTACCATAAACAGTCATTAACGCAGTAAATATTTATTAATATACACAATCAAATGGTCCCAAAATGCACAAGTAAATAACTAAGAATTGATTAAAACTATAGATGTTTGCAGAAAGTATATAAAATATGTGAATCTCTGTGTATGTAAGCTGAAATAGTACTTTTATAAGTACTCTAAACTTTTCATTTGAAAACAGTGTATTGTTGTGATATTTTTTTAAGTGTTGCACAGGAATTTAGAATCTGTGAGCTCAAAATCTATGAATTTGATTGCAAATTATATATGTGACTGCACATACAGATAACAGAAACAATACTGGAACTTTTATTATTGCTTTTTAAAAAAAAACTTACACAGAAATGTAAAAATCCTTGGTGCTGTTCGCACAGGGGAAAAATTTAGGAAACAAATATACTATAACTCAAACATCAAAAGCTAACTTGCATCTGCTGTGCAGTTTTCTAAATTCAATCCTTTCCAGAGTCTGTACGGCAAAAACTGCCAGTTTGGTGACCTGAAAAAGACACAACTTAATTTCACCCAGCTGGAAGTCACATCACAAGTTAACAGCTCCAATTTGGTATTGATCTCCGGAGTGTAAAAGGAAAAATAAATTGACAAATTTCTCCACTTATTATTATTAACATTCCCATGCACTCACAGATTTGCTCATCACATTGCACAAACTTCCATTTCATGCACAACTCCCAGTCTGCCCCAAACCAACCCCGCCCCCCTCTCTGCGTTCCCCTCCTGCTTGGGGTTGCCTTTGATCTAAATTTGGCCTCAGCAGAAGATGTACACAGTCATTTTCATATGGAGGCTTTGAACACACTGATGGAGGGCCCGTTGCCGCTGCGTTCACTTTTATCCTCCGAGCCTTTTTCCCTTGGAACCCTGTGAGCATATGGCGAACATCCCTCACCGGAGTTTCTTACAACAGGAGGGGCCGCCCACTCTTAGCATCTCCTATTCCCCGGGTCCTTCCATCACCCTGGGTTTAGAGATGTTGGGAATTAGTTACACTAGTAGAGCTTTAGCAGACGACGCTTACGAGGCAAAGTTAACAGACACAAGAGGCTTTTAAAAATCCAAATGTCAGTGAACCTGAAAAATGAGCAACATAAAGATAAATGTGGTAAATTGATATCTTGATCTCACCCACCTGCTCCTCTTTCCTCTGAATGAGTTTCTGTGTAGGCGGCCATCCAAGCGAACCAACAGATGATGCATACGTTACAATATTAAATATCTTCAATATAAGATTGGAAAACTAGATTTGCCTATCACATTTTTCATTTCTGTAAATGTGTTCTGGGACATGAAGATCACCTTTCTCACTCTGTTCTTTCACTTTGCTGAAACAGAAACCTACCCATTGTTTGCTGACACAGAGCTACAGTCTTTTGGTCTACTCGTCTCGAACCGAGTAGCCGTCATCTGCTGCCAAAATGTCCGTCAAGAGACAACGACCAAAGCAGATCTGCTGTATCACAGGCTTGTCGTCAAAAGCTCAGGCTGAATGAATAGCTTTTGAAAAACGATGTTCCCTTGATGCTCTCGGAGAGCTCAGTCAGAGATTTGTTTCTCCGGTGAGGGCATGTGTGGTAGGACAAAGATTTTATTGTCACCACAAAGCACTAATGAAAATTTGGGGTTTAATTGGGAGAAAGAAAGAGAGCAGCGCATTCCTACGAAAATAGTCAGAGAAATTAAATGATTACTTTATAGCTCTTTAAGGGTTTCTTGGTGAGATTTTTATCAGTGCTGCAGGCACTTTATGGTGTTTTTGGACTGAAATTCACAAATATTAACAGATTAAACAATAAAATAGCAATTGCATTTGTAATTACAATTAAAATGTAATTAGCACTGCCTAGACAGTCATTTTATATCCTTGGTTTCTGAGGACAATGATTTTCATCTTTCAGTTGTTGCATCCAGTCCTTGTGAGAGCTGTTACACTCAAAGTCTGTGAACAAAAATACATGTGTTCTCCGGAAGGGATACTGCATTTATCTCATTACCATTTCTTAAATGTTTACAGCCATTGTCTTCCTTTACAGTGCAAACACCATGCTGTCGGGGTTGTTTTCCTGCTTTTATCTTAAATACATTCTTTCCAGATTGTTCAGCCCTAGAAACTGGTAATTACCATATATTATCACCTCCACAAGCTCCACCACTAGGGTTGCCATGTTTGAGGTAATTATATCACTCCCAAGTTGTCTGTATAATCACTTAACAGAAGAAGCAGCCCTGTATTTGTGAGAGCTTTGACACAAACATGGAAATGTTTAAAAAATGTTCCTTAAGCCTTAGGAGGTGCACAGAATATCTGAATATTTGAAATTCGTCTGGGCATTATTGCACTGATTCCTGTTCTCAGTTTGTCCTGAGGCATTAACAACGTGCTCAGTGGAGAAAAAAAAGTCCTTGACCACAACAAAAGGATTATATTGAGGAGATATACAGACACGGGCAATAATATGAGCAACCGAGATTAGCTGGGAGGATAGGTTTATTTACTTTCAACACACGGTTCAATTTAGAACTTAGGCCTATGTTTAGTTACAAATTCTAAATAGAAAATTTTGCCTTATTACAAAATCTTTGGAGCTGTCAAATGTAATGACACTAGAATTGGAAGATAAATTGCTTAATCAACTAAAGAGCAGCTTGGGAGTTTAAAGGTTTAGTTCACCTACATGAATTATGTCTGTTCTTTTGAACAGTTTTTACCCACTGACACCACTGTTTCATTGAGGTGGAAGTAGAATTTTGGGAGGCAGATACTTCACAATGTGACCAAATAAAAAACAAAAGTCTTGTGGGTCAGGACATGTTTTATACTTAGATGGTTCCTAGTTTAAAAGCATGACTTTTAATTTGACCTGAAATTCTGATGCATTTCCTCAACAAGTTTTCTTGGTTATCTTTTTTCATTTGCATCACTGGAAGGCTTCTATACTTTTACAGGCAAGATGTGATGTTCAGCAGCAAATGTTTTTCAAACACAGTTTTGGACTGAAGCTCTAGCGTCTCTCTCTATATATCTATACTTATAACTTAACCTCACTCCTACCCGTGGCCCATTTGAGGGTTGGAGATTGTAAACAGCACACCCATGTTGAGACACATCAGACTTTTTCTGTGCACCACAGACATCATTATCATTCCGGCGCTTATTTCAGCTGACTGTGATATTGTGCTGCGTTTCCGTGTTTGGTGTTGTCTGTTTCCATCGCGCCAGCTGTTGGGTTATTTATAACTGTGGTTGCTGATCTAAATGAGATAGTAATTAGGTAGCAATGCTTTTGAGGAGACATCCATGCCTTCTCATCCATCCCTCCTTCCCTCCCTCCTTTCCTTCCACCCACCCTCCTCTCCATTCCTCTATTTTGCCCTCACTCTTACGCTCTCCCTGCTGTCCCCAAGCATACCAGGAGACAAGCGGGAGATAAAGGGGAGACTTGACTTCACTGAATAATTGAAGGGGTTTTTACAAGTGTAACAGCTCACTGTCTGACCCCATAAAGGCACCGCACAGGGCCTTATCAGAGCTTAACAGAAATGCTCACATGCACATCCACACAAATACACATTTGATGTCACAAGGCCACAGGCAGAGCCAAAAAAAAGAACTGTTTTTGACTGGCTGTAGCAAGCAGCATCATACTGTTAACATGCCACTGACATGCTAAACCATCACCTTATACCTCTCCAAAGAGGAGAATAGACATGAGCTACTCTTGTGATTTCAACAGACATCAGACCATCCCATCCCCCAATCTCCCTGTCATTACAAAAGAAGGCAGAAACATGCCTGTAAGCTGCATTCCCCCTACCCTTCCCAAGTGAGCGCCCCTTTACCTCATGCTAATTTACAACTTTCAAAGCTTGTAAACTTTATCTAATTATACACAAGTCGATAGACTCCCTCACCCAGCTTTTTGGCAGGTTGCAGTGTTAATTTATGAAAAACAAATCTGAAATATGCAGATGTCTTTTGTTTGAAGCAGCTGTTTGGTCCTGTTGCCAGGTTTCAATCAGGTCGTCTCTAGGGATCCCTGCGTGTGCGATCTGTGGCCAAGGCCCCCGTTTGATGTCTGACAGGGACGGAGAGATGAGGCATAAGTGCGTGTGCTCACCCGCATCTACAATAACTGTACATGGTGTCCACACACTTAAACAGCATGCCATAATAAAATATTATAGCATATTTCTGGTCTTTTATCAAATAAATAAAGTGTGGGACTAAATCAAAAATACATCTTTCTTGAAACAGTTTTGTGATGAAAGGAAACTGCTACAAACATCAAGTGGCTGCAATGAAACGCGTCTTTGTAAGTGTTTTTTATAATTCACGTTCAAACTGCTATCATGCAAGTTGAGGTGTCTTTTTTGACCTTATCGACTCTTGCCTGTATCTCCAGCGGACCCAGCAAAGTAGAATGGTTTCATTTTTACTTCAAAGTATGAAAAGTCCCGTTTGTATTCTAATCTGAATTAGAGGATATGTTTCAAAGCTGAAGAAACGGAGAGATGCAAAAGATGCTAAATTTTAACCATCGGGATGCCATGGGACATTTACATCGACCGTGTTCTGACAAACGCTGTCAGCCGAATTCATTGCTAATTTATGGCGCTCATTAACACACACAAAAAAAATCGGCGCAATTATCATTTATCTTGATATATTATTTACTAGGGATCATTTTCCTGCTTGGTTGGGGACTGGGGTGAGAGAGATAGAGGGGAGGAGGAATGAGAGGAAGGGGGCGAGGGAGGGAGGACCACAGGGGTTTGGAGACAGCTGGCGTGAGACAGGCAGAGAGAAATATGGAAGAAGAAAGACAGTGTGATGAGGGTGTTTGATGTGATTAAATGTTATTCAAGTTTTTTTATATAAAAATCTTATAAAAAAAAACCTGAATTTGATGTGTGCCTCACTCTCTTACCACTGAGTCCATACGTGCAAATAAAATGCTTTGTTAGCACACAATCTGATGCCTAAATATGGGCTTGTGTTGCATATGATCATCATTCACTTGTTTTAGGTGCATTGTCCAATGCAGCTCATACAGCAGCGATCACACAATGCCACAAAATGTCCTGCTAGGAATATGAATTAGGCCGATATGATTGGTACTATGTTTAATAGTTTAATCTGAATTATTTATTACTGCATTCATTTTGACACAGTTTTAATTACTAGGTACAGCCAGTATTGGCAGCCTAATGGGAGTTTGATGTGGAAGCACATCAGCTGACTTGCTTTACAACTAGCCCTTTCTACTAAACAGAGCTAAAGGTTTTGGTGTCTCATTTAAGTATAATCTGACAAACAGTTAGAACCACATTTTGGATATCATAGGTAATAACAACTGTGTGGCTTAATGTGTCCCAACATCTTTCTGTAGATGTAGATATTTTCATTTGTAAAGATGCATGCCACAAACAAGTAAAAATTGTGAACTGAGATAAAAACCTAGATTTTTTTTCCATGTCAGCACTCATTCGCAGCAATGCTTTCTGTTAAACTCTTGTCAATTCTTCTTTTACTTTTCCAAAAGACATGCAGATGTCTTTTTCCAAAGACATGCAGTTTGTGGGGATAGGTTAATTGGATAATCCAAATTGCCACTAGGTGTGAATGTGAGTATGAATGGTTGTCTGTCCTTGTGTGTTAGCCCTGCGACAGACTGGCGACCTGTCCATGGTGTACCCCGCCTCTCGCCCTATGACAGCTGGGATTGGCTCCAGCACCCCCCGCGACCCTGAAAAGGATAAGCGGTAGCGAATGGATGGATGGATGGATGGATGGTTTCTCTTAATTTCAGTGAAGATATTTTAAAGACAAAGATAATGTAAAAGATCCCTCACAAATGATAAATGGTCCGCACTCATGTGGCATTTTAAATTAAATTTTGCAGTACTATGAACTGCTTCATGCTGTTGCCATTTACTTATTCACCCAGATTTTAGTAATAGCATACAGTAAACAGTCACAGTAAATGGTAACATGTACATCAGTTAATTGCCTCTGAAAATTACCAGTGCACATGAGAAAGTGGCTGTCTTTTAAAGTTTAAGTTGTGTTTCACAGGACTGTGAAAACCTAACTACACCCTGTGATTCAACAGGTTTTATAACCACTTGTAGCAGATTAACTGGATTATATGTATGACTATCAGTTTCTGACATTACTTCAGTCCTCTGAGGTTTACGGTTTATATTTTGTTGCTTAGTTGCTGGTGTGCTTGGGAACATTGACGTCTGGCATTACCCAATTTCAGCCACTTTAGCTGTTGGATGAACATTGTCACATTTGCCTGTTGAATATTTGTATACTGTGGAGTTCACGGTTGACTCCGTGACTGCAAGTTGTCCGGGACCCGTGGATGAAAAGCAAGCCCAAATCACCATTGTGCCACCATCGTTTTTCAAATTCAAATTCAAATTTTATTTGTCACGTACACAGTCATACACAGTACGATATGTAGTGAAATGCTTGGACAACTGCTCGTGACCTAAAGAAAACAAAAAAGGAAAAGGCTATGAATAAGATAGGAAATAAATATGAAAAATTAAAAAGGGTAAATTTAACTAAGAAGGAATAAAATATAAATTAAGGTTAAAAATGAAATAACTGTACAACACAAATTAGAATGAAGGGTAAATTTAACTGGGAAGGAATAAGATAAAATATATAAATTAAAGTTGAAAATAAAATAACTGTACAACAAAATACACAATATAGAACTATATGTGCTTGGTATGAGGTGTTTGTGTTAAGATGTGTTTGTTTTTCATGCTCTGCATTATGGCCAAATATCTCCATGTTTCTGGGAGATGTCCACTACTGGGAAGACTGGTATTTTGTTAACACACAACGTTATGCTCCAGACCAGCAAACTGCTAAAACGTATGCTTTTATATAGGTGGGCACCAATGACAGTCATTGGTGGCCACACCTGTTATTGATTAAGTAACCAAGTAAATTTGAGCAGTGTGTAATTTCTGCAGTGTGTAATAGCTGTAGATTGTGATGGGCATCACTGTCATATACTACAATTTAGTGTAATCTGCTATTGGAGTAGCATGTAGTTTCATACTTTAGTGCAAATGAGAATGATCAAATCTTCATACAACAGTTGAGAAATTGTCCCAATTTTTCTTTGATGCCCCGACGTCAGAGCTGGTTGTTAGTCATACAGGGAGTGCAGAATTCTTAGGCAAGTTGTATTTTTGAGGAATAATTTTATTATTGAAAGACAACCATGTTCTCAATGAACCCAAAAAACTCATTAATATCAAAGCTGAATGTTTTTGGAAGTAGTTTTTAGTTTGTTTTTAGTTTTAGCTATTTTAGGGGGATATCTGTGTGTGCAGGTGACTATTACTGTGCATAATTATTAGGCAACTTAACAAAAAACAAATATATACCCATTTCAATTATTTATTTTTACCAGTGACACCAATATAACATCTCCACATTCACAAATATACATTTCTGACATTCAAAAACAAAACAAAAACAAATCAGCGACCAATATAGCCACCTTTCTTTGCAAGGACACTCAAAAGCCTGCCATCCATGGATTCTGTCAGTGTTTTGATCTGTTCACCATCAACATTGCGTGCAGCAGCAACCACAGCCTCCCAGACACTGTTCAGAGAGGTGTACTGTTTTCCCTCCTTGTAAATCTCACATTTGATGATGGACCACAGGTTCTCAATGGGGTTCAGATCAGGTGAACAAGGTGGCCATGTCATTAGTTTTTCTTCTTTTATACCCTTTCTTGCCAGCCACGCTGTGGAGTACTTGGACGCGTGTGATGGAGCATTGTCCTGCATGAAAATCATGTTTTTCTTGAAGGATGCAGACTTCTTCCTGTACCACTGCTTGAAGAAGGTGTCTTCCAGAAACTGGCAGTAGGACTGGGAGTTGAGCTTGACTCAATCCTCAACCCGAAAAGGCCCCACAAGCTCATCTTTGATGATACCAGCCCAAACCAGTACTCCACCTCCACCTTGCTGGCGTCTGAGTCGGACTGGAGCTCTCTGCCCTTTACCAATCCAGCCACGGGCCCATCCATCTGGCCCATCAAGACTCACTCTCATTTCATCAGTTCATAAAACCTTAGAAAAACCAGTCTTGAGATATTTCTTGGCCCAGTCTTGACGTTTCAGCTTGTGTGTCTTGTTCAGTGGTGGTTGTCT
Source organism: Maylandia zebra (assembly GCF_041146795.1). Lineage (NCBI taxonomy): Eukaryota > Metazoa > Chordata > Actinopteri > Cichliformes > Cichlidae > Maylandia > Maylandia zebra. The sequence continues at coordinate 9,212,745 of NC_135179.1, read as the reverse complement.
TTCAGCCTTTCTTACCTTGGCCATGTCTCTGAGTATTGCACACCTTGTGCTTTTGGGCACTCCAGTGATGTTGCAGCTCTGAAATATGGCCAAACTGGTGGCAAGTGGCATCTTGGCAGCTGCACGCTTGACTTTTCTCAGTTCATGGGCAGTTATTTGGCGCCTTGGTTTTTCCACACGCTTCTTGCGACCCTGTTGACTATTTTGAATGAAACGCTTGATTGTTCGATGATCACGCTTCAGAAGCTTTGCAATTTTGAGACTGCTGCATCCCTCTGCAAGATATCTCACTATTTTTGACTTTTCTGAGCCTGTCAAGTCCTTCTTTTGACCCATTTTGCCAAAGGAAAGGAAGTTGCCTAATAATTATGCACACCTGATATAGGGTGTTGATGTCATTAGACCACACCCCTTCTCATTGCAGAGATGCACATCACCTAATATGCTTAATTGGTAGTAGGCTTTCGAGCCTATACAGCTTGGAGTTAGACAACATGCATGAAGAGGATGATGTGGACAAAATACTCACTTGCCTAATAATTCTGCACTCCCTGTATAAATGCCGCTCAATTCTCACTATAATTAAGTTAATGAATGTTGTGCATCCCCGCCTTGTTTTCTTTCTCTACCATTTTACATTCTTCACTTCCTCTCTAATGCCATGTTTTTTGCCATCTGTGTTTCTCCATATTATCCAGCTTGCCTCCTCTAAGTCAGTCTTGACTGTTGTTCTTTTCCATCCCTTTTTTCTGGAGGTCTGTTCAGTTATTGTCTGCAACTTTTTTTCTATACTTCCTTTTGATTTCTGTTCCACCCTTTTCCTCTTTCTGCATCTCCCAAGTTTTTACCCCCTTTGTGTCTTGGTGACAGATGCCTAATTGAATGATGAATGTCCTTTTATTATGCTCTAATTGAACTGCTGTGATTTTTTTTTTTTTTTTTAGTTGTTGTTGTTTTTGGATTGGCTAGTACTCATGCAGCTGGGCTTGTCTGATTGGACAAGCACATCGTTACGAGGGTTCGGGGGCATGATGTTGGTTGGGTTTCCACTACTGCCAGTGAGTGGTGGCTGGTGGGAGGGGCAGTGTTACTCTCCATCTGTCTCCTCACACACACTTACACAAACACACACTAATAATAGTGATGAGCAACCTACACACACCCTCACTTCATCCTGCATTCTCACCTCTCACACAAGGGAATGATGTGGGTGTGACAGACTGCACATGCTCCTTTGAATCTTAATAAATTATGCAAATGCCCACTGTTCAAGGGCCAAATATTAATTATGAGCATTTTTCTGTATTTTACTGTCTCCACTATGCCCTTGTGATCTTGTCTTTGTACTTTTGTTTAGGTTGATGTTACTCAGCACAACCCCCAATTCAAACAGCATCCCCTAATGCTTCACCTATTCTACCCAGGCAATGTCACACATGCACTCAAACACAGACATGTATCTGATGTCACACACCAGCAAGGACACATACGTAGATTTACGCACATGTGACCAATGTCCAAACACGCATAGACATGCATTAAAAAGCACAAACATGCATACACACTGGTGGGTGTCCTGGACTGGCCCTGACCTGACAAGCAGGCGATGAAGATTAATGCGTCCTCTCTGAGTGACAGGCTGGGGAATTGAAGGGCAGAGGGCCTCGTTAATCAAAAGCCTGTCAGGTGCCATTCAGACCCTCTGAACAACCGCAGCTCCTCTAACACACATGCACACACACACCTAAAAGCCCCCACAAACATAAAGCTTCACAGAAGCAAACCTACACACATTCCTTGCCATTACAAACTTAGCTCTCTTACCTCCTTTCCCTACCGCATCCACTTTTCCACTCGAACAAGCCTGCGTTAAGCACAAGCAGACTTAATCATGCATTGCCAGAATTAAAACTCATTCCTCAGAGCCAGGCTGCCAGCATGAAAATAAGAAAATCAATCGGGCGTTTGGCAGGCCTGCCATGCTCAAAGACTACAGGTCTTTTCCGTATTCATTTGCAGAGGCCTCCAAGCTTAAGGGACTTGAGCAAGGCCGGACTTTATGATCATTCATTATAAATTACCAATAACGCCAAGGACCAGAATCATTACTGACCAACCATTAATGATTAATATCCTAATTCTCCCAGAATTTCTTGTATTTAGAGCTGAGAAAAAATTATTGGGAGGGGAGGACGTATCTGTATTATCTTTGGTTAAATGAGCCGACTTAATACAGATATTGTTTAAGCAGAAAATGGGAAACGTTGCAATGGTTTTTCAGTGTGGTTAAAAGCTTACGTCTAAATACTATGGTTTCTCTTACATTTCACCTATTAAATCCAACTCAGTGAATAAGGATAAGCCTCGGGATGGAATTTCACAGTAAATACAAATAGGACAAAAACAATAGAAAATGAGCCTAAAGTTAGACATAGTAACCGATGCATCTCCCTGGGACCATGTTTGCATAGTGAGGATGCTAGCTTAAAAAGTATTCCTCACGAAATCCAGGAGTTCAGAGAGGAAACAGTAGACTGGATGAAGCGAAGGGGAAAATTTATGAAATGGAAGCTGTATTCCAGGTAACATCAGAGATAGTCAAGCGGCTAATGTCTGTGAAGGTTCTCAGTCATCCAGGTCATCGTAGTCCAAGGAGCTTGGACAGAAAAGCATCTGAACTTCTTTAAGTTGCTTGAAGACGTTTCACCTCTCATCCGACAAGCTTCTTCAGTTCTAAGGTCAAAAGGTGGAGAGTCCCAGATTTAAACCCAGTGGGAGTTTCCCCCCAAAGAGGGACAAAGGACCCCCTGATGATCCTCTACCTAATCACACGAGCAAAGGCGTGAAAACGGGTGTGGGTCACAATCAGCCAGGTTTCAGGTAAGCTCATTGTGAAACCTGGCCCCACCCAATCATGTGATTTCCTGAGGTCAGATGGCCCAGGATGTGAGTGGGCGTTAAGGCGTCTGGGAAGGGATCTCAAAACTGGATTATAGATGGCAGACAGTTGGTGTCGTAAACCACTGCCTCTGTTCAAAGATGGTCGCTCACAGTGGACATAAATGGCTTCTTTCACTCCTCTTTCAAACCATCTGTCCTCTCTGTCCAAAATGTGAACATTGGCATCCTCGAAAGAGTGACCTTTGTCCTTTAGACCTTTGTCAAGCGGCTAATGCAGCATCAAGCTAATCTGGAGGTCATGCTGACTGATTAAGAAATTTGAGCATAAAGCGATAACTTGAGTCTATGGAATACCCAAATACAGACATTACTTTTACTTTTTTGGGGGTTGAGGGGACACAACTTGTTGAAAAACGCACTTGACCCTTCCCACGATAAAAAAAACCCTGGAATTAAGTGGGCACATTGAGCATTATTAGCCAAGCTTAACATAACACAAGCAAGGCACATTGTGTGAACTTGATGTAAACCTGACCACTTGATTGTGGTCAAGTTCAGGAGCTACCCTTTTCTCTGTTTGAAATCCTTCCATTGAACACTGAAGCTTTTGTGGTAACCAATTTAGGAATCTGTGAACAACAACTTAATACTGATCTACTCTTCCAATTTTCCATTTTATTCTAAGGAAATGATGAAGGCAATATACCTTGATGAATACATGTTTAGTGGCCTTGATATCTGCTTGTAATATCCCACTGATTGGACATGTTGCTTCCTGAACACCGCCACAATTTACGAGTGAATAGATGTAGTAAATAGTATCAATACTATGGAAAGGTTTTGTGGAGATGCGAAGTGAATGACAGTGGGATTTTATTTCTTTTTACTTTTCCCCTTTCTTCTCTTTTAACACCCACTCATGAACTTATTACCCTTTCTGTACATTTTATCTCTTCCAAAATGTACAAAGTTCCCATGTTTTGAACTGTCTATGGAGGACAGAGAATATGACATTATACTTGGTTCTGTTAATTTTCCTTGTAAACATAAACTGCCGTGTTAAAGTAAAGAACTAAGAAGAAAGTATAATGTGGCAGCAGTATGTAATTATGCTCCAACAAATGTACCTATGCAGTCCTTATGATAAAACATTATATTCCTCAGCATATTTATCTTTTTATAAAAACCAAGGATTAAATTCGTTCGTTCTTAGTCTTGACAAATGTTAAACAGTAATAAAGAAGGGGACTTTTCATAATTTTTCTCCCAGCAGTAAAACTAGGACCTTATACTGCATCTCTTTACCTATTTCTGAATCATTCAGTGAGACTGCATTCGTTTTTGTAGCCTGCTTTTATTAGCTAATGGAACTTAATATTTCATTAGCTATTAATGGAAATCCAGCTTGTAATTAGTAGTGTGTCAACGATATATGGGCATTTATTTTCATTAGCCATCAGAGCAAGTCTTTTCATCTTCATTACAACCTCTTTGCATCGTTTTTCACTCTCTTATTATGCCTTTGTGTTTGTTATTCACTTGCTTGTTATGCAGTGTGATGGTGATCCACAGTTTTGGGGCAGACAAACAAGCGTGGCCACCTTCTACAGATCTTGAGTGGTCCTAGAATAACACATTGGATTTATTCTAATCTCTGAAAGCACAGTTTCTAAGGGGCTCCTCCTTTTCAGCTTGTTTGATTCAGGGAAGGCAGTTGGTGGCTTCTCAGATTATTAGTGTTTCATAAAGACTGATGAAACCTATTGCCTTTTCCATTCTCAGAGATGAGCGAGGCGTTAAGCAAATTGTGTTCTGATCCTTCAGCATATAAGCTCTCCATCTAAATGACAGTCGTTAACGACAGACCAAGATCATTGACCTTTGGACACTCTGCTTACTGTAATATTATTCCAAATGTCATGCCCCCTTGTAACATAGTAGTTATGCCTGTAGATGGTGTTTTGACAAGAAAAATTACTAGACTGAATATTGGAAGTTTGAAGGCTTTTATATATGTATTTAAACTGATACATGATAACTGTTCTAATCTTTGTCACAAATATTCCATCACTATAGTAGGTCTGTACAAGGTAAGCTTGTGCTATAACTTGCCCAGACAGTCTTCCATATTTTCAAAATGTCCTTTTTTACTTTCAAACTGTCGTGTGATTGTCAGGAGTTTATTGCCGCTCATATCTGGAGGAACAGCGATGACAGTTTCCAGCCAAAGGCCTCAAGAGCGGGCATCATTGTAAGGCAGCCATTGCTCTTTACCATGGCAATTCATGGGGCCGCTATTTCCAGTTGTATTATCTTAATTGTCCTGGCAAGTATGTTCAGTGGTTATATTATCAATTTATGGCCCCTCTTGCCACCCCATTAATCCAGCCGTTAAAACACTGTAACCAGTGGTTCAAACTCTGTGAGAGGAACATAAACCTGTCCCAGGATTGCCTGTGGCACTGGAGGCAAGATAGTGATCCGACAGGAGGGAGGGGTACGATTTTTCTTAAACATTTTTCTTTAGGTGTCTTGTCATAGCTGGAGAAATTGGTCGGCATTAAATGATTGTATGTTGAAGTAGTGGCAATATAGGGAAGAATAATTTCTACATTTCAGTGTTGTCGTTGCACTGGATAAGTTATCATTATTCATCATTCCTAATTAAGCAATGAGAATATATCTCTATGAGTTGTGAGACAAGGTTATGTAAGCACATTTTCTCTCTGAGCAAGTGATTTGCTCTAAAGCAAGTATGTCACAAACAGATTATTTGTCTTACTTTTGAGTGGCTCAAACAACAAAGCATTTTACCAGACAAAACAAATTATCTCTTGACTTATAACTTTGTATTTTCAGGACAGTAGTTTATTTACTTGCTTTATCAAACATTTAACTGTATATAAAGGAAGTTATTCCCATAAAACACCAGCAGTCATCCATTGAAATAAATAAAGTGTACTGTCTCTTTAGATAGCCACCTGTCTTGTCATGGTGAAAGTAATAGCTAAAGGCAAGGTGCATATTAGGCAACAATTAGAAGCTCCTAAAAAGACTGGTAAATGGACTTTGAGAATTAAGGTTTAACCATTAAGATTTTACTGTTGTGATGGTAGAAGTAGATTCAGTTATATTACATTGACTGAATTTATATTATTTTATTTATTTTATATTCTTTACATATAGTACATCATTTTTTCCCCCATTTTCATACTTATCATATATGCAGGCAATTTTGGGGCTCTTACTAAGAAATTTGACATTCAGCAGCATTGAACCATCGATCATTGATTCGTGGACAACCCACTCTACCTTCTGACCCCAAGAGTCTTGTGTATATTGAGATCATTGCTGATAGAACTCATGGCTGCTGATGGTTAGAACTGTGAAAGAGACATACACTCTGCCTCTTGGTAATGTCATATGCCACGGGTTAAAGGTCCAATGCCTGATCCAATTATAGGCTTGTCATATACTGCACATGATCCAGACAGTTGTTCTCGCTCATACACTGCAAGTGAACTACAAGAAAAAAACGATGCTTTAAAAAACAGCAAGATAAGCGATTGCAGCACTCATTTTAGGCAGGGATATTAATGTTCATATGCATTTATCTATTAGCATACGGGGCACTGTTGTGTTTAAGGTTATTTTTATGCTCTATTTTAAATTTTTTGAAAACTGTCTACCATGTGGTTAAAGAGATTGTTTTAATAAACTTTGGAGATACAAAGTTTTAGTGAAATGCGCAAATTCGGGAACATGTAGCCTTTATGGGAGCTGTTTGTGTGGGGGTGGGGGTGTCTGCATGTACTATCTATTTTGCTTCCATCTCGCTCCAACCTCTTCGCGTCTCCAGGCTGAAAACTGCACCAGCAGTAATTGCCTGACCTTTACGGCAGTGAGATAGTCTCATTAAGCCTGATGGATAATGATGGCGCCTCTCCATGCTACGTGAACTTCTGTGATAATGAAACAACAGAACAGCCCTGCTGCTCCACCCAGGGGGTCACGGGAGAAGGCTGATAACCCAGAGAGAGCAGCCCGTTGCTGGCTAACGACAAGACCCAGAACTCCCTGTAGTGTCACCCTTCTCCCGTGCGTCCACATAGGAGATGGTGGTGTCATGGTAATGTGCTGTTACTGTCTCTATTTTCACATTCCTTCCCTTTGATTTGAGACCTTGATATTCCTTGGCTGGTAAATCTTCCCAATGAGGAAGATAAGTCAGGGGGCAGTTAGGAACTAGGAGTTTATATGCAAATTAAAGAAGAAAACTGACATCACTTTGAACTGTAACATTTACCTGTGTCTAAGTATAGATGCAGTTTTACCAAATGGTGAGGTTAGCTTGTTGCCCTGGCCAGTCAAAATAATCCAAATTAAAAATATAAACTTGTGAAAGTAAGGTTTAAAAGGCCATCAAGGTATTTAGATGGATTGAATAATTACATATAGGATTTAATTCATTGACAGGAAACAAAATATCACAGACATTGCTGTGTGATCGCTATGTGATCAAGAAGTAAGTCAGTCAGATGTCAAACACGGTGTGACAGTGTATACAGTGGGACTCCTGAGAATAGGTTTAGTATCAAGTGTAACTGAAAACATGGTGGTGTAAAAAGCTTTCGCTGTGATAGATGATTATCTGTATTTGAAGTGTGTGAGGCTTGTTTTTCAATATTGGGCCTGTTGTGCTCCACCGTCTGTACAAATCAGGGTTAAACTCTTGTTTGAGAATCATAATAATTTAGATGATAATTGTTTGTTCAAAAAATTATATGTAGTTTATTTTAATCAAGACTAATTTGAGTGATTTAAAGAGTTTTTGACCTTTAGTAAAGGAAATGGAAAAGAAACAGAAAACATGATTTGAAGTGGTTACTGCTGACACTAAATAACTATATCCTAAATGCAACATTTCTCAAAAGCCATAAAGTATGCGTATGTCTTTTTTTTTTTTTTTTTTTGGTCAGATGTCAGCAGGTGTCTTAGTGGAGACTTGAGTGTATAGTTCACTTTGGGGAAGGTTGATAGACTTTTTCTTTTTTTTAGTTTTTGGTTTTGCAGTTGTGTCTGAAATGCATTATTGAAATATCAGAGCAAAACTATAATTGGCTTAATACTGCACATCAATCCTAACATATTTTTATATAAACCCAGCCCGGGGTGGCTGATTTTCATCAAATTAAAAACCGAGTCACAAATAGATCTGAAATAATACAATAACAGTTGTTTAGTATTCCAGTTTCATTCATTACTCTAGGCATAATATTTTTCATAAATTCATTCCTAAACTAACATCTCATTTATGAGAAACTCTAAAATGAAAGCTAGGATGTTACACTTTTAGCTTGATAATGGTGTATAAAAACTCCATATCACACCGACCGCTCATTTTTATACTCTTAATTACCTTCACTACATTCTGTCCACCAATACACCAATAGGCACCTCTGTAAATTTAATCTGAAGCTGTATTAATAGATAACTTATCTTAAGCATGACCTTAGCCAACTCATTAACTTGTTTTCTACTGCAAGGTCTAGCATTAGCACTTTTGTTATGGAAGCAGACACACAAGCACTTGTTAAATATAGAGAAGCATAAATATTTCGTAAACTACTGTGCCCTGGTATTGATAAATAAGATTTCGTCATCGAACAGGAGACCTTGGAAATGTAAAGTAAAATAAAATGGCAAAAAGGTGAAATTAAGAGAGAAACATGACTCTGTCATTCTGTTTGTACATAAATGGAGTCTAGTAAAAAGAATAGGCTTTTTTTGGACCACACTGAGTGTTTTCAACAATTAATTTTCCCGGGAAAGTCTTAAGTTGCAATAAGGTGCTGTTGTATCATAGGACAGGTCTTGAGAGATTTGGGTGACTGGGCTGGGGGTCGACCAGAGGGCAGAAGTCCCAGTCATGCAGCTAAAACCAGCAGGGGGTGCTGACACCCTGATAACCATGTGCTAACTCCTCTCCTTCTCTTCTCCTCTGAATGTGGTTGTTGTGCACAGTTTTTATCCAGAATGTGTGGATTTTGAAGCTTGGTGAACTTGGTGAACATAAACTGGCTGCACTGTGTTTAGAAAGGACATGGGGCTCATTAATAAGTAGTGGGGGGGTAACTCAAAACATCAAGATGTGGAAAATATTAAAACAACACTTTACTTTTTTACTTCTAATGATTTGGTTTCTACATGTCATAACTCAAATAGAAATATATTAGGAGGTGCTGAATTTGATCTGGCAGATTCTCATTTTATTAGCTCATTGTGATTTTGATTCTTATTGATTTTCTTTTTCATTTTGTCTTACTGTGCAACAGAAAAGATACGTTTATCTATATCTGCTAAATGTTATGTGATACCCATCTCTCAATAGTTGATTTATGAGATTAAAATAGAAACCAAGATATTCTGTACAAAATAATTATGTTAATAGGTTGAACAACCACATTGCATATCCACTTTTGAAATGTTTAATTACAAAATGATAATTATGAATCTGAAATGCCCTAATTATTAAAACGGTGTTGCCGTTCAACCAATAATCTTTTTAATTAATGTTGGAATTATTATACAGTTGAGGGTTCAGATAAGAAAACATGTCTGCAGTCTGAAGTATTTGAATCAAAGAGTTTTTATAAATTTTAATAATGTATATTTTAATGATATATATATATATATATATATATATATATATATATATATATATATATATATATATATATATATATATATATATATAAATTCAGCTCATCAAATTTATTACAGAAATAACTTGTACTGCTACATTTTTCTATCAAATTAAAATGACAAAAACACTGATAAGTTTGAATCTTTCTTGTGGTTTTGCCCTAAACTTTCTGCATTAAATATGTTGATTGAGTTGCACAGTAATGAATATTAAAACTCTTGGAAGTTTGTGTTTGCAAATAATAAAGCGAATTTATATTGTGCCATTATTCAAAATCAGACTTCCACGATAGTATAAATAAAAATGTCAAAATTACATTTTCAATCTCACTTTGTAATATTGAGCTTTGTCTAAACTCTTTTGAATTTGTAAAAAATAAATAAATGGTGCAATGTGGCAATATTCCATATGTAAGTAAACCCCTGAGTGAGGGCTCATTTAAACTGGAGATGATTTGTATTTATTATGCTAAATTCAATATTCTTAGTTAAATGTTAAGCTGTATGCATGTATGTAAACTCAACTGAGGCCTGTGAACCATGGCAGCTTCTGCATTAAGAGCTGTATTGAAAGACAAGTTGTGTTCATATTTAGCATAAAAAAACACATGTGCAATACAAATTAAGCTTACTAGCATTAAAATGAATAATAATCTATAGCAGATGAATAAAAAGATAGAGTTATCTTATATTTATTCTGCCAGTACTGCTTGCAAGAGATGCACTTGATTTCATTTTGGAGTTTTGGTCTCTACATTTTGTGATCGAATATATAAAACTATAAATCAAATTGATTGTGATAAACACCTCTGTGTTGAAAGCACTTTCTCTACAATATTATCTAAAAAAACATTGTAGAGTTTGACCTTTTTATTACATCAGATTTTTGTTTATACTACTATATTATATTTTACTTTATTTAATCTGAAAATGAACAAATAATCTCAGTGAGATCCTCTCATGCCATTCACCCTGTTCGGTTCAAAAATATACTTTAAAAAAAATCTTTCATGTACTTACTAATTTTGAGCATCATATTAAATTTTCAGACGGAGATTTTCACAGCGGTGCTTTAACGCTGCATCATAGCATGAGCTCATGTAGTGCTGCTGTGAGGCACTGGGCTGTACAGTGAGTGCTGTGTGTTATGTGCCAGCTGTGGGAGTGGGTGGGCAGGCGGTGCTCGAGCCAAGCCAGGCAGGCTGGAGTGGATCAGCTTTGTGATACTGCAACCCCCCGGGCCTCACGCCCAAGGGAGGGGTCACAAGTTCAACTCCCCCGTCTGCTAGGAACACAGGAACCCTAGCCTCCCATTCATGTGTGTATGTGTTGTTAGTGTGTGTGTGTGTGACTAGGTAGCAATAAAGCCAAAATTAGTCTGACATATACAGTACCTGTGTATGGTATATTTGAATTCCACAACATTTTTTAACACATGATAAAAGGCAAAGACCTGTGATATACACTACTTTAATTATTTATTAAATACATTTCTGGCCTCGAGTCTCCAAGTCACTCGTCCTGTTTGTGTTTCACATCATCTCCAATCTATTTCAACATGACCAGGGTGTGTACATCATCGCTCTGGTGAAATAGCTGTGTTACAAATGCCCCCTAGTTTCCCTCAGAGGACAGCATGTAAAACATTTCAGGACCTCTGTATATGTGTTCAGTCTCTCCTGAGGTGAAAGAAGTGGTGGAAATACTGTGAGACAGACTCTTTTCAAACTGTTGGATTTGACTCGCCGATGTGCGCTTATGGGTTCAAGGTTGTCATCTGTCACCATCTACGAAATGCCGCCATTTTGACTTTCACATGAGGTGCTAAAAGGAGATTTAGAGTGGGTAAGCCCTCTTTTGGACGCATCCATTTGGGTAATTGTGATATTGTAACTTGAGAGAAACTCAAAGGGGAGTTGCATTACATGAGATACTGTGACATTGGAACAATGAAAGAGGTTAGAAGCTAATCCATGTTGATCAACTGATAATGATTGCCTCCAACTTGTATGACTGCATCTTAGAATAATGGCAAGCCTGTGAAATTCACTGCTGGACAGAGTAGCTCAATGTGTCTCTCATGAAAAATTAGTTGGTTTTGTTTTGTTTTATCAGTGGTCTGGTTCATTTGTTCATCTGTTAGTTGAAGCAAGCTAATATTTGTGGTTTCTGGCTTCATGGTCTGCCTGAGACCCTTTTGATAAACTGCTCAGGTTCTGAACCCACAACCTTTAAGTGAATGTATTTATAAGAAAATCATTATTACGTGTTGCTGTCACATGTGATTGGTAACTTGGTGTGATAAAAATTTTTGTCAATTTAATCATAATCTAAAAACTTTACTGTTTGACCCACATTCGCCTTATTATAGACATCTAGCATTAGTCAAAGGTTGTTTTTTTTACCCTTGTGTCAGAATATGGATCTGACAGCTTCAACTATCCATTGCACACAACTCCTCCTCCTTTCAAAGGAAGCACCACGCTTACCAGAGGCACCTCTGCAGTGATAGATATCCACAATACTTCACCAACCAGACCTTTGCAAATAGAATACCCTGCTGTGCTAAAGAAAACAATGTGTTTCTGAGGAGTAAAATACTATCCATCACCAAGTCCGTTAGGACTGCGAAAAGGGAGTGAAGGAGGAAAGACAGGAGGCTGGAGAGTGCTGTGGAGGGGTAAAGGGCTACCTGGTTTTCACATCAGAGGAGTTTAGGGGAAGGGGGATTGCGAGGCCTCAAAGGCTCACAAGCCATGAGTCTGGCATTGAAAGGACCTCACCATTCACACTGCTTCTCCTGTTGGTGAAACTCTAGCCTGGTTCAGGCACTGCCACAACAGAGCCAGCTTTAATCAATCATCAGCTGTGGCAGAGGTGACAGGAGGCATTCTAGGAGATTAATTGTAGTCTTTAATTCAAAGCCTGATGTAACCAAGGAATGGCTCTAGCGAGTGTGATTAGTATGTGGCACATGGGGGGTAATAGTTTAAGGGTTAGAGAGCAGATAAGCTAATGGCCTGGAAACTTCTAATAAAATACAATTGCTTATTCAAGGGCTACATCAGTGGGTGATTTTTAAACCACGGCGTGTTTGGAATTAACATCTAGGTGATATCGCTTTAACATCTCACCCTTCTTTATTCATTTGCAATTTATTAGATAAAAAGTTAATATATTAACTTGTTTCTGGATATGTATTCACATTGCAAATGATTGTTCATTTTGGTGCGCAGTGTGTCCAGGCTAAAGGCCAGCATTGGGGCAGAAGCATCTATCTCTAATTCAGCTTAAATTCAGTATTGCCACACTTTGGTAAGCAAAGGGCTAAAGACATAGTAGAATAATTGCCAACTGGTTTGAATATCATGTTTGCAACTATTTTATCATAGCAGGTATGAGGCTGGGCTATTTGTACACTTGGACAAAACTATTGACTGACTTTTTTTTCTTTTTATTAAACTTTCTTTAGCCTACTGTGCAGTCTTCTTCGTTCATTATTACCCACATCTAAAGACCCCTGTATGGATGACAGTACCTAGCCTTGTCTTCCTACGTTTGCCCTTAACGACCTCCCGTCTCATTTCCTGATGGACCGAACCACCCCCAAACCAAAAACATTACACTGAGGTGTTTTTTTACACCGACCTGTGGGGACGGGCAAAGACACCTCAGTCATTACCCATGATAACTAATCTATTAATGTTGAATGATAGCCTCATTAAAAGGTTCAAATATAAGTCTAAGCTTATGTGTTAATGACATGTTAATGCTTCTGTCAATTATAAGCTGGGGTAATGACACCTGCAATGAGAAGATATCAGTGGTTGAAGTCAAACTTGTAATTCTATCCCTCGAGAGGTTAAGTGGAGCGTTGATCCCTTGGTGGCAAATGGAAGATGAATGTTTCACTATGGTTAAGAGTATTACACTCATCTAATAGTTGGGCAAAGTTAGAAGAAAATGAGAGTGAAGTTTCATGTAGTTGTTGGAATAGTTTCAAGAAAGAGAGCAGATTGGAGGTTTATGGAAATTAGGAATATGTCCTGATTTCATTGTTAAAAGATACAAAAGAGGCACTACTGAATTTGTTAAATTAGTTTTATAATGGTTCCTGTGTCGAGGGGAACTTTGACAAATCACGAACCAGAGATGCTGGTTTAAAAGTTGTGGGCATTTAGCCTTTAAAAAAGGGCGAAAGACTTTCTTGAGTTGCATTAAGGGAGGTGTAGTCTTAGGGTGCAGTTCTTTTAGAGACTGCATACATTTTGTACTTTTTGTAGATGCATATGCATGCCCTGTGTAAAACAGTTGCCTAATTGACTCAGTTAAAGTAGAATAAAAATAGGGTGGCGACCTCCTTGTGAGCAGGCGAAACTGCTGGTTGCTCGGTGATTGCATTGTGATGAGCGTCTAACACCCTGAGCCTCTGGGCAACCACTTTCAAACCTGCAAACCTGTTTCCAAACAATTGAGGGCCAACTTGGACTGACCTCAGTCATTTTCAGTCAGTTTGGTGAAAGTTTGACATCTAATTTAGACAGGCAGACAGACGGCCAACCTGTTTCAGTCAGTCCAGTCTCATGAAGCAACTTTTCTGTAACAAGTCCCTTTGATTCGATTTATCTTGTTGGCAAGTGGTGTATTTTTGTTAAATTCAACCAAATTCAGTTATATTATATTGAATTTCTGTATTTATTGTTGGTAACAAATTTGCAATTTTCACTAGAATATCACAGTTAATTGTCATACTATCATAAAGGGATTGATGCAGTTGCCAGCTGGACCCCTTTCAGCCTCCAAGTGATTCAGAGAGATTTTGTCTTATTGTAGTTTTATCACCATCCTAAGCACCAACTACTTTGAAGATGCCAGCTGACTGTGAGTGGTCGAAGACCTGATCCCGATCTTTGAGACGACCATTTTAAATGCATCAAATTCACTGCACGTGTTTGTAATAATTTTAGTCACACTGCAGTCTTTAACCACTGTTTCCCTAGTTTGACAAACCAGATAACCTTACACTTTTTCTGTGTTTGTGCAGGTACAAAGCCAGTTCTGCCTAGGTGGCTTTTGAGAACCACTTAACATTTTGGCAGGTTAAAGAACTGAATGTTATGTAGTGGTAGTTTACTTATTGCAAGGAAATTATTCCAAACAGAATCTGGAATATGCATCTTTGAAATCATATTTTGGAGACCACATATTTGGTCTCCAATTTTGTGCCTATTTTTCCGGCACAGTGCTGTGGCTAGCTTTTTGGCAACAACATCAGTCTTCTCTCAGTGGAAATTTATTGGACTCATTCTAGATTAAGCAACAGCAAGGTATCAGTAGAACAAAAAAAGATACACGATTCAGCTACAGGTAAACTAGACATCCTAAGGGCAAAGCAAGTGAGTAAAGAAAAACTTTAGTCCACTGAAGTTTAACTTTCTGGGTGATATGCAAATTTTAATCACAAGTAATTG
Source organism: Maylandia zebra (assembly GCF_041146795.1). Classification (NCBI taxonomy): domain Eukaryota; kingdom Metazoa; phylum Chordata; class Actinopteri; order Cichliformes; family Cichlidae; genus Maylandia; species Maylandia zebra. The sequence continues at coordinate 9,197,668 of NC_135179.1, read as the reverse complement.
GATTTGGATTCAGATTTATGTAGGATGTTTAATCCTATCTGTAAAGGTATGACACCATCCTGGGCCTCCCTGATGCAGGCCTGTCTCCATGTCATATGGCGTTCATATCATCAGCCTGTGCCAGCTGTGCGATCAGTGGGATTGATCTGCTGGCAGCAGGACCATATTCATCAGTCTTCTCTCTTTCCTTCACTCTTTCTCTCTGACAGTCTTGCTCTTCTCTTATCCCTGTATCATTTAAGCCCCACCTCTCTGTCTCTATCCCTCTATCTTTCTCTCTACGTCTCTCATTGCTTTCTTTCTGGCCTGCAGACCATTTCAATGTGAAATCATGGTTAATGCTCCATGACAATCTGACACAACGCACAGTCCAGGCCCTACTCCATCTGGTTTCAATTTAATTTGGTCAGAGAAGTGGGGGTGTGTGGTGGTAGCGAAGGGATGGAGGGGTGAGATGAAGGGATGGAGTGCTGGGTACTGGTTGGAAGGGGGGGAGATGAAAGCTTGGCATGTTATTCTCCGCCGAATCGTCTCACCATCCTTCATTCTTCCCAAATTGCCCTCTCCCCTCCTCACATATAGTATTAACTCCCTCCCAAAAAGTTTAAAATGATAGCTGTTCGATCAAAGGTCTCCAAAAATATGTTAAAGATCTGTAAGGGGAAAGGGCCATGAGGTGGCTCATTAAAACCATTAGAAGAAGAGTGTATGTGTGTGTGTGTGAGATGGGGGTGTAGGGGTGGGTGGTGATGGATCAAACAGTGTTGAATGGACACAGAAGGGCTTTAGCCTTGGTGCAAAGAGTTAATGGGGACATCTTCTTGCAGTTTGGAAGATGGAAGAAATGAGACCATTACTAAACAGCGGACCTGTTAAGAGCAATTTTCCTAATTATAGGGAAGGATCCATGTGTCAGTTGCGACGGCAGACATGTCAACCCATCAGGTTGTGGAGACGGAAAGTGTTAACTCTTTAATGTGACTAACTAACAGCCTTTGCTTAGGCCAAGGCTTAATGACTTAATGGAAGTAATGATCTAAGGAAAGCCATATGCGTTAATGCTGAAGGGGCCACAGTAGTGGTGCCAGAGTTCAGTAGAACAGTGGATGATGGGTTCATTGTCTTTACAGAGCATGGCTGTGAAATCTAAATATTTTACCTTACTATAATTTGCTTAAACAGCTTATAGATCCCATGAAATCCTTCAACATAATTCCTGTTCAAGCAGGTTGTTGGCCTGCAACATTAACAATGAAGGATAATAAAGTTTATACCAGTGTCTCAGTTGCACTATAAGGCAGTTTGACTTCACAGGCAGAAAAGCAGAATTGGACCAAAATTGTAACAACTTTCACAGCTGGGGGTTTAAATTTGTACCTACAGAGGTAATGTTGCATAACCTTATGGTTTTCACAGATTTGTTCTGATACTGAATTATTTTACATTTACAATGTGTGTACAATTTGGAGGTTCCATCTGAAGTTATGCTCAATAGTTAGTTTAGGTGATGGGAAACTATTTATTTATGTTTTGATACAAAGGTGTGCTGTTGATTCATTTGTCATTTGGCAAACTCTTATTAATAATTCTCCAAAATAAATTGAATAAATATAAAGTACCTTTCTTTTCCACTTTCATTAATTCAAAGCAGCAGCAGTCGCCAGTATGGTCTAAGCTTAATATCAGAAACACTGCTAACCCCTATTTAATGAAATCTTGCAGTTAAAAACAGTGACAATATCATACAACATTATATAACTTTGCCACAGAGTAGTACATGTGATGATGTTGCATGTAGGCAAACTTCACACTAGACTTGATTTCTTTTTTCAAGATTTTTTGGCTTTTGACTTTCAAGTTAGTTTAAAAAAAATCTCTGTTTACATTTTCTTAACTATGATTGTGTAACTGAAACAAGGCTATTTCAGTATTTAAAAATCTGAAAGTCTTTTGGTCTGTATCCTGTCATCATGTTTGAGTGAACTTCAAACTCCTTTCTTTCTTTTCATTTTCTAATTTGAGTATTGCATGTGCTGAAATATGCCCTGTCCTTCAGTTCTTCATGTATACAGTCCATGAAAGGAAGCTGTTGCTCATTGGATTTGTTGGCCAAGGCACAAACTCCCTAAACCTGCTACAGAGCAATGGCTGCTTCTGAAAGGCAAGCATGCAGCTGTGGCAACAGCACCTTGTTTCCTTATAGAGGTCAAGAATGCATGCATGTCTCTCCTTATCCCAGTGGAAAGAGATGGAATAGACCTCAGAGATCGAGGGTAACAGAGAAAGAAAGGGCAGGATTCCCACCTCATCCATCACTCTTCATGCAGGGTCTGCCTCTTCACCTCAGCCCAGATTTACACACCACCTCTCATATATTGCTTTCTTTATGGACTGCTTTTCACAATAGTGAAGGGATCAGAGAACGCACCAGAAGAAATTAGTTCACGTCATCTCTCGTTTATGATGTGTTTAACTAGTAAGAGCTACTGAAAGGAGTCTAATTTGTGCAGCTCTATATTTCTGCCCTGCCCATTTCTTCCACTTCAAGTCAAATACTCTCTGCCATTTTAATCTTAGGTTATCAGGTCAATAAAACACGGTGACCTCGGCTAATCATAAAGGAGTCGATGCAGGAGAGTAAGGATTGATTAAGTTTATAACTCGATTTGAACTGCATAGAGTCTCGACGATAAAAATTGGAATGAACACAAATCTAAAGCAAGGGCTTAATCCAAAGAAAATCAAAATGTAAAGTAGACATTTTTAATAGCATCTGTTTTCATCATGAGAATGTGGTCTTTTGACTGGATGACTATTGATGTCTTTGATCCACAGCCTTGCATTTTCATGAGTTGTATGGTTGAAAGCACAAGTTGAAACTGGTGTTCAGCATCCTGTTAGGGCACATGACATTACCTCATCTTCTCCCCAGTTCTTATCAGATCCTTTTGGTATTGCTCTCCACTACAGTTAAATTAAACAAAGTTATCAGCTAGCTGATGTTCAGATAGAGTCCACCAAATTGAAGCCATACCTTGGCAGTGGATCCCCACTGTTAAAAGTAGTATTGTGTTCCCTTTAAATTCAGAATTTCCAAGTTATCAGTAGTAATTTTCAACTGGAAAGCCGCTACAGGTCAGACATTCACCTCAGAAAGTTAGAGCACCACCATGAACCCTGACTTTACAATCCAAGATGGCGGCAGTGCATGCAAATAGTAGCAAAACTGTAACACTTGTAATCTGCGCAGCCACTGTTGTGTATTTGTGCAGTCTAAATAACCATACAGAGAACAAGCAGCAGTGTTGTTTTTAAGCATATGAAAGCAAGGATTGTGCTGTATTGCTGGTGACACATGAATAGCTCTGCCTTGCTAAGAAGCAAAACAAATCCTGTTTTTCCTTGTTTTTCCGACTTTAGCACTGGAATGCGCTCAACTTGGAGATGACATCACTCCCTGCTCTGACATCCAGCTTCTGAAGTAAGCTGCTTACAGATACTTGTGAAAAAATACACTGGTTAACATTAAAGTAGTGTTTCAACTTCACTAAAGTCAAAGTGAAATGTATAAGCTCTAAAATGCTCTCAACATATTAAAAATAAAGTAGCTCTTTGGAGGACGTTTCTATTAACCATTTTTGTGCAAAGCTAACTGGACTTCATGTTATATTAATATGATTTAATACCAGGGTCCTGTTCTCTCTTTCTTACTTCTTCCTTCATCTCTGAGGATAAACTTGGTGCACTTTAACTTTCTTTTCTCTCACTAAGAACTGTATCTTCATCTTGCAGACACATTTTGTGTGTTTTCTGAAATTTGCTCACTTATTGTTTTGTCTCTTTCTTAACTACATAAGTCATCACCAATGATGAATGCACCAGTGGGTTGGCTTTTATATGTTATCATCATCCCAATTTAGGTTCAATTGGGATAGATATTGGCAAGGCACACACAGTAACAAAAATAATAAACGATTTCCCTCAATTGCGTTAAACAAGCCTGTTGAAAATGTAAAAAGCAAAAGGTAGAGATATTTGAGGTAAAATGTAGGGACTAAAAGTGAAATATTCTCAGAAAAATAAATACTCAAGTAAAAGACAGATGCATAAATATTCAACTTAAGTACAATAACAAAGTATTTGTACTTAATTAGAACTTTTTTACATTTCATCTCTCCTTTTTAATCATTATGAAGCCCCAAAGAGCCTGCCAGCCACTTACTCTATTCTGTGTTCAAAGATTCACTTTGTTTGATAAGCAACAGTACATTCAGATCAGTAATCACATTTACTCAATAAATAGACTATTTTAGTCTCTTTACAATCATCCACTTTACTTTCTTCCTCACTTCTTCTCTTTTCCAAAACAAAAAAATAAAAATAAAATAAGCTTTTTTTCGTTGTTTTTAACAATTTATTTGCAAAAATGCAGGACACTGAAGCTAAATCCAGCTGACCTTATTATAGCACATTTGATGGTGCACCATGGTGGCCTTGTACCCATATACCCACACTGATGCTGCCCATCATCCAACCTGGCAGATGGCTGGTAGCTTGAACAGCTTTCTGGTGTTTAATTATGATCGTAATCAAGGGAAATAAAGATCAATTAAAGCACAAGTGAAACTAATGAAACGCGAGCGCCATGAGCGGGCGGACAGTTGTCCAAAATGTTTCTCATAATAAATGCCAACTGAGTCCTAAGAAAGGATTAGTGTGAAGTGCTGCCTCAAACATAAAACACTGGTGATGATGGCCTATGTAGAGGAGTCCTGTTTGATATAAATGCCATTGTGTTCATATTATAGTCATAATCTCAAACATTTGCCCATAAGTAATGTCCATTTTAGTCCTCTCCAAAGCTGATATAATCCAGCATTACTTTCATAAATGACTTTAGAGCTCAAGCAGTTACTTGTAGAATGAGACAGAACTGTGAAGGATGAACAGTAATGGTACTGGAGAGAAAAAAATTACTGTCTTGTGTTTAAAAAGTGCAAAAAAAATGCCGATGAGTTTTAAGATTCTCATTTGCCCTGACTTTGAAGGAAGTTAGCACATATTTTGCAATTTCAGTTCATTTACTTTTCAAAGATGGAAATAGCCAGAACAGCATGGGGCTTCTGGCAACGGTTCAACTGCTTTTCACCAAGCTGTGCGTCATACTACGAGGCTGCACAGTCCATCTGAGCAAGATGGAGAGGGAGGAAAAGAAAGGACAGGAGTGGGGGATGAGACGAGAGGGAGAGGTAGAGGAAAGGGGGAGGCCTAAGTCGGCAGATGCCACCACTGTGGTCGTGGCATTGTGTGATATTAATAGTCCAGAGCCACATTGTGCCAACTTTATTGGAAATGTGAGGGATGCCTTGCTGTGCCACCATCACACGCTAGCATCAAAATGAAATGAGAGGGGTGTGAAAAATTTCCCAGAAACAGTGGAGATTTCAGGGAGAGTAAATGCTGCAAGGTACTGCAATAATTTAAAGCCATTTTAAAAACCAATACGAAAAAAAAGTACTTGATGTATTATTTAAGTGTGTCTCCCCTGTCAAACTGACTTTCCTTTGTTGTCAGATGTTGTCTGGAATTTATATTTTGCAACTCCATTTTAAAAGAATAGTTATCTTAGGTCTGCCAAGAAAATGTTATGCTGAAAGTAGGTTGAAATAGTTGGCTCCATGTTTAAACAGCCGACAGTACATTTTCTGATATATTGATATGCTCTTTTTTTTTTTTTCCAGGATTGTTGTGTTTTATACTACTGATTGTTGAATAAAGCGTCAGTGTAAGGAATATGACAGGAGCCAAAATATCATGTATATAAATTATATTGCCAGGAGGCAAAAGACATGCCTATTCATAATTCTTCAGCTGGAGCAGAACCCCTTGCAATGATGAATGACTTAACAATATTATCCTAAACAAAAGCGGGGTAATTAGTGACATTTCCTTTAAAGCTCAGTGTAGCTCTACAGTTTTTCAAGAGCACAGTGCTGCAGTTCAGAACAGTAATGGCATAATTTATCTTTTCAGAGACGGCAGACATGTTGCAGCTGATTGAATCATGCTGGAGTGAAACCAAGTCTTCTGTGATACAAGATCAGAGGAGGTATGTATAATTGTTATAGCCATTAAGCTCTAAGGCTGTATGGGCTGAGCATACAAAATGCGCTCACATATGGCAGACACTGTAGGTTTTGTACCATGACCAAAGCCATATGCTGCCACCCCAGCTAACCTACCTCAAAGTACCTTTTGTCTCCTAGTCATAACAAAGAGCTAACAAAGGTTAGCTTAAACAATAACACAATAATAATAATAAGAAAAACTAATTATATCTAGTCATAAAATATGCCAAGAAACTAGTTTGCAGGTGATATTTTTGTCACTTAGCAAGCAGATTCATCAGGGCAAGCATTTGTTTTTGGATTTTAACTTTCCCAAGAGAATTTATGTGATTAATAGCATGCATGACTATTATGTTATGAGAAAACTTGTGTAGAAAAGTTACACTTTGGCTTGAAGATAAAGAGAGAGGCAACTGTTTGAAATGTATTGGTTTTGTCCTCATGAGAGCACAAATGCACACACTAAACTTTATGACTCTTTGGCTATTTAAATAGTTCTGTGTGTACGTGTGGAAATGTATGTCATTTGAGAACCTTGAAGCTTCATTTGCAATCACGCCAATAAATATTTAACCCCGCTATCTAAGGATTCAGCAAATTGTGAAAAAGTATCAGCAATCGTGTTACCTTTTGAACATTCATTAACCTCTTATATATTTCAAAAACTTAACCTGGTTCAGTTAGGAATAAAGAAGTCCAGTTCCAGCTTTTGGGTAAATAGAGACGTAGTTAGCCATGGAGTCCAGCTCAGCTGCATTTGCCAGCTGATGCCCTACTATGCATTTCATATAGTAATAATTATTTAAGCTGCTTTAAGTTGCTTACAGCTCCTGAAAGCCACTTTGAGACTCCCTTTTATCCATCTTTTCTGGTGTCTAACTTTATCAGTCGCTGAACTGATGTGTTCCTGCTGTTGTTCCCACTTTATTCATTCTGTGTATGCCTGTAGAAGAACAGGGAGTTCCCAGAACAGAGCCGTAGCATCGAATATAAATTACTGCACACGGAGATAACAATTTTCTAAAGTCATATTCATTAAAGATCAGTTACTAGAAGCTAAGTCTCCCAAACAAGCTTAATCCTGCAATGAAAACTTTTTGGTTTGTTTGTTTTTTTTCAGTGAAGATAAAGTCCTTTAGTTTTGTTCTGACAAAATCAGTTTACATGAACGACAGTCCTCTGATGTCTCTCACAGGACCCCCTTAAAGCTGTGCAGTATAAGACATCAGCCCTACAACCATTATCCCTGAATACTATCCCTGAGTAATTCAGCCATGCATTACTGCCCCTTGCACTCTGTTTGGAAAACGCAGTAATGAGAAAAGCTATATAATGCCTCGGTGATCTTTGGTGCTGAAAAAAAGGATCTATTCTTAAGTAAGAGACACCATAGACGATAGCTTACTGGGTGTGTTTTCCCACACATTTGATGTTAATAGCCGAGAGCCCTAAAACCAAAAAAAATGGGGTAAAAAAACCTTCAAAAGAATTACTTACATATTTTTAGCCAATTAGATATTTCTAATGTTACTTTTGACGTACAATTCTCAGCCGAGCGTCCTCTGTCAGAACAAAGGAAGGGAATGCATCAGAGTCTCTTCCCTCTTGATCATGCAGCGATTTTCAAGGTGTAAACACGAAGCTGCTCTGGGAGAACATTTCTAGACGGGGGAAACGTTGGCAGGAGTTCAGAGGAGGCTTTGTAAAGTAAACCAGATTTGTTCAGGGGTCTGTGATCAGTTTATTTTCCCAGTCCCCCAGCCTTTATGCTAGGCCTTCTTGTAATTGTCCTCATGTTTCAGCTAATTTCACATTTCCAGAGAGAATAAGGGAGGGATAATGGGAAAGAGGAAAGAAATCTGGCAGCTTGAAGGAGTAACACCCTTAGATTTTTTTGTTGATGTCACTTGAAATGGATTTGGGAGTGTTTAGAGTCCATTGCACCACAAAACCTCTGGAGCTTTAAATACTTTCTAGCATTTCTTTCTGTTATTGTGGAAATTACTCCCATATCTACATCCAGAAATGTAAAACAGTCATCATTTTTAAGGAAATTTTCTCAGATATGAAATGCTTCTCATTGCTAGCCCATACAGCTCCTCTGAAAAAAAAACAAAACAACCAACAACAACCACCAAGCAGCAAAGTTATCAACACCTTCTCTCAGAAATATGTCTGCCTGCACTCTGAAACCATTTCAAAAAAGTCACAAAACTTTTCAAGGTCTTCCGTCTAAGGTTTCCTTTGTAGTTCTCTGGACAGATTAGAGTACATAATGTGAAATTCAATGAGGCATGCATACACATCCCATGCACATACAGGCCAGCCTAAAACAGCCACTTAGTCCACAAAGATGATGTCACCCCTGTTTATGCTTAACTCTTCCTGAGTGTAGATGACGTGTAGTCTTTCATGTTTAAAAATCATTGCTATCTGTTTGTTTTTTACTTTTATTTATTAGGCTTCTAATAACTTTACAGTATAGTCATTATAAAAATGTATATGTATTATTTTGCTGCCTGCCAGAAAACATATATGCCCACAGCACAAACATAAGAAAAAGTCAGGATCAAGGTGTAGATAGGATGTTCTTATCCAGGTAGCAATAAAGTATTTTTATTTTTAATAAATGGAAATCCATATTGTTAAGGCATGGTTATAATGCTGAAACACATGGTTAAGGTTTGGGAAGAGTTTTAATTACAGTTTATGGAAACCCAAATGTTAACTACCTGTTTGTGACTGAATGGTAACTCATTTTTCAGGAGAAAATTGTGAGGTTGGGTAATTGTCAAATGTGTTTGTAATTTGTAGGACACTGGGCTGTTTCACGAGGGCTGGTACTGAATAATATGACGGGGGGTTATCTTGAAACAGTGATCCTCATCTTCTAACAGTGGGTGTTTTTTTTTTATAAACATCACAAACTGCTGGTGGGTGTTGCCCTTGAGATGCTTATAAACAGAAACCTTTGTCTTCTTTGAGATACGGTACTGTACAAAATTCTTGAGCTATCTCATGTCTTTATATTTTTCTAAGAAAATGACAAGTAGGTGCAGTAATTTATCAAAATGTGCATGCATAAATAGAAGTGCAGGGTATAAGTCAAAAACTGAATTTGTACTTTTTTAACAAGCTGGTATTGCACAGTGGATCAAAATATGACGGCCCTTTTCTGTGTTCATAAGTCTGTTAATTTTCAAAAGATCTCCAACACCACTGGCTAACATGCAGCACCGTGACAGAGCCCCCACTGTGTGTTACAGATGGCTGTAGACACTAGCTTTTGTACCTTTCTCCTTTCCTGCTCTGCATGTATTGATGACCATTCAAACTAACTAACTGACTTTCAGTCAGTTTTGTCTGTTTCTCTTCCTAGCCAGTCAGTTTTGGCACTATAACCTATAAACACAGAGTTAATGAAACAGAAGCTGGTCTGTGGCCTAAAACAAAATGCAAAGCTCCTAGACAGAACACCAACCGTAGTCCTGAGAATTGAATCTTGTGTGTATTTTGTGACAGCAGTGGCTCAAAGAAAGCAGTCTTTAAATTATTTTATTGTTAAATCATCATCTAATAAACTGGCAAATTGATACAGTTAGTTGATCAGGGCTATAAATCAACAACCTTGTCAGTCCCATAAAAACTATATTGTGCTGCAGGGTTTTTCAATGCTAGCATTTCACCCATGTGTAATAAAGATATTTCACAGACTTTTCCATATATAGGTTTACCAAATAGGAATCATATTTAGGTCCTACTAAGGTAATGTCTACATTACCTGCTTAATTTAATTAGAAGCATTTAATTGACTATATTTTTCACAAATCAAAGCACTTCCTTTAGGGCTTGGATCAATATGAATAAATGCCATATAAATGCCAACGCTCGTCCATATCAGTTAAATCGTCGACGGTGGTGATCTCAGCTCATACACCATGGTTGTAGGGGAAGGAGGCAGGAGGGAGAATGCCTTGAAACAGAGGGGAGCTTCTCTGAACCATTACCCATCAGCCCCTCCTCTCTCACAGGGCAAATCCCACGGGGAGAGAGGGTGTCCACGGAGGATACGTTGTCTTGTGTGAGTTAATAGGGGATTACACATGTTAACATCTATCTCACAGTACACTTGGCCAAAGGGGTTCTGCTATAGGGGTTAGCATATGAATAAGGAATAAGGGGTTGATTGAATAGCGGCTAGGGTGAGTGAGAGCTGCCACTCGAGGTGGAGCGATGGGGTAGATTGACTAGGATGAGACACAAAGACCTAAATCACTTTTAGAGATGGAAGAGGAAATATCACACTCCACTGAAGGATTTGTCTCTGCCGCCATTACAGGATTTGAAGTGGGGAAAGTGGATTTATAAATTATTCATTAAAAGGTGAATTTTAAACTAGACCATTTGGTATTTTGGTCCATGTTCATTGTCAGGATGTTCTCTTTAACTTCTTGGTTTGAATTAAAACGACAAAAAAGGTCATTTTTGACTGGGAGACCGTTTTTGTTTCCAGTTTGCTTCTCATCAGTTCAGGTCAGAAGTGCTCCTATATTTCTAAAAATGATTTGTAGTGGTTTGTAATAGAAGGTGCTTGTAAATCATGTCAACAAGAATATTATTGTGGGATTTAAATTGGAGGACTTGGTGGTGAAAATATTACACTAAACCTTGTCAAAACAGTCCACGGGTTTAACATGTGCTCTCTAAAGCATTGGAATAGTTGTAGTTCTCACAGAGTAGTTTAGATGGAAGAGTTTGTTTTCCCCAAATTGTATTCATCTTAGTGTTGTCCTGAGACCTAGTGATGAAATTGACATGCAGCACAGACATCAGCAGAGCTCTCTGGGGGAGCAAGGTGTTTATTTCCTGAAGGTCAGGCCTTTTGTGTGGAGAAACTTCTTGCCAGATGAGATAGGGAGTAAATTGCAGATCTATCATTCACTCCCTCCCTCCTTCTCTCCCTCCTCTTCCTTGTATTCTCTACCTTCCACCCAGTTTCTCATTCTTGGCATTCTCTTCTCATTTTGCTTTCTAATGTGCTCTCTCTCTACTGTTCCTCATATTTTCATCTTCATCCTTGGCCATCTATCACCAAAGATTATTTGGAATCACCTTCTCCATTCTCTTTGTACTTGATTCTTCTCTTTTCTTTGCCTCTCACACATTCTGTCTCTGCTTCTGTGAAATCAGTGGAGGAACCCTTGGCACGATCTGTGATTTATAGCTCACTCTGAGCACACCCTTATCAGGTGCAGGCAAGGCTCGCTGTGCTGCCGCCTGCATCTGAATGACAGCGGAGAACCAGTCGCATTATGCTTTGCAGCCTCGCCTCCTGCATTCTGGACACTGCAGATTACATCTAGCTCCTTGATTTATGGACGCCATTTTGGCTCCTGAGAGGGACATGAAGGGGAGTTTAGAGGTTGGGGGGTATAGGATGGTGGATGTGGTTTCCAAGGCCAGCGTCTTGGCCAAAGATAATTTTGAAGGGAACCTCCTGGAGGTGTATTTCATATGCATATGTGTGGATAAAAAAACACGATGTGTGTTTGTGCATTGTATTCATGTGCATGAATCTGTAGGAAGGTGTGATTTATCATTTTGTCAGGAGGTTTTCTGCTCAGGTATTGACAGTGCCTATTGTTAGAAGCAGAATGGAGGCACACTGACATTAAAAGTTCAGCATAATATCAAATAAATATACCTTTTATTGACCGTTGATGGTATAAAAGGTTTTTGCAGATACTAAATCCTTTTTTTTTTTTCATCTTTCTGTGTAATTGAATCATTGCCATGTGCATCTCTGGAGATAAGATGTTATTTGAGAGAATTATTTAAATAAAAAAAAAGTGTTAGCTAATGTAATTAACAAGGAATTATCACAGCTGCAGTTCTTTGTAGGAAAGAAGTAATTATGTAATCTAACACATTAAATGAGGAAAATGAGCATCACATCTAAGACTTAAACACAGCAGGCATTTTGCATTGACTCTACTTAGTGATCTGTTTTCTTTTTTTCTTTTCCTTTTTTTGGTTACTGTTGTATGTTAAGAAAATTCAGTGAAATGACACTTTAGAGCAGAAGCTTCAGTGATTTAAAAAAACAACCCACAAAATAAAACCAACCTCTCTGTCCATCTGAGGCTGCTTCATCCCATCATTTCTTTATTTATGTCCTATATGAAATGACACATTAAAGTTAAGTGAAATAATTACTTGGGTCATAAAAATGATAGTTTTGGTTTAGTTGTCCAGACAGTTAGATTTCAGAACTGGTTATGTCTCTTTTCCTCTTATTGTGGCAAAGCACCACTTTATTGTTTGCTTTGAAAAACATTGTGCAGATGACCAAATTCCTCAGCCTATGACTAAGTTTAGAAATCAGAAAATGAGACTCGCCAAGCAATTCCACTCAAATAACTTACTTGTCTTTGCTACCGCCATTATCTTTATAATATACACAAATAAATATAATTCAATTATGTGAAAGATTACATTAGAAGATGCCAAATATAAAAGATAAAACATTTGTGAATTGTAGGCGATGGTAATGCGTAGAACTAATAAAGGCTTAATGCATACACCAGGCTGTGACCTTTCTAGTCTTCCCGCTCTCTCGCTTGGGGCTGCTTCCATTCTGCAACAGCTGTGAATAAATGTAAATATACATGTAAATGTCATTCTCTTGCAGTGAAGTTCCCCTTTCCTGTGTTCCCTGACCAGACCTGTAAAATGGCCGCCAATGCAGTCTCCAGTGGCACGCAGCTTACTGATAAATGTCTCTCTGAATACATTTCTACAGCAATGAAAACCGAAGGCTTTTAGAGGAGGATGTCTTGGTACAACCAAAATAGAAGGAAGGTCTAGAAACCCATAGGAATGTTGCCTCGTGTTCCAAAGGCAGAAAAAAAGCTCTGGCTTAAAGTGGGTTTCATAAGGACTTGTTGTTATGGTTCTTGCAATTGCCAAGCGGCGAGAGCTAAGTGGAGATAATGTCCTTGTAGCTCATCAGACTGTAGAAAAGCAATGTGGGCAGCAATCTTAGTGGACAGATGGCTAAGATGACTAAAAGTCACGCCGCAAAGCACAGATCCACGTCCTTGTGTTTTTATGAACATATTGCCTCATGTAAATAGAGATGTAGATAATAATATATATATATGTATATGTACAAACGGATACCTGGCCAATAGGACAATAGAAATTACAAAGTATAACAAATAATAATATATCAAGTAAAGAAAATGACAGAGTTTCTGCTCTAAATTGTCATTTATAAGATCATATTGTGTTGACACTCTACAGTCTGTTTATATCTCTCTCCGTGTATGAAAGAAACATACAAAAACTAAAAAAAAGGTCGTGGAAAACAGCCCACTAAGTGTATTGTATCATGTTCACAATCATTCAAATTCACGAGTGTCAAATGTGAAGTATCAGACCTGAAAATAATGATTGTTTTAAACTTTTGATTAAATGTGCTGTGGAAATGTCAGTGTGTGCCAAAACCTCAAACCCCTGGTAGCTAACCATAGTTAATTCTTTTTTTCATATACATGAAAAAAAAAATTACTAGGCCTGCATTTACCACTGATACTTGCCCCATGTGGCATATTCTGTACTTTGCTTCCAAATACACATAGCCACACACATCTTGATAATACGTAGACACAAGACACCTTGAAATAGATAGACAGCATGAGACCAGTCACAAACTATACTACTCACCTATCTCTCTCTCTCTTACACATTCACATGCACAAACACACACAAAGTGGTACCAGGCAAGACTTGGAAGGGGTCCTGGACACTGTCATGGGTCCACACGTCAAATGAGCCAGGGAGCTGAACAACAACAATAACAACAGGAGTTAGAGCATATGGGGCTTGGTACCAGCTGAGAAAGGCCACAGAGGTCTGCTGTGTGTGTGTATATATATGTGGGTGTGTGTGTAAGAGAGAGGAACAAAGAGTGAATTAGCGATAATAACTGAATTCAAGTGCCTAGAAAGTAGTATAAAGTATATTTGGGAGAGTGGGGGCAAATAAGACAAGACTACTTGTTTTTTCTAAGGTGTTCGCCGAGGAGGCAATATAAATAATATAAACGTGTGTATTTGTGTCAGTATAAAAGCAGCTAAGAATAGGAAATGTTTGGGTTCCCTGAATCATTTGCTAACATTTTCACACAATTCATTTTATGTGAAAAGGTTAGTTAAATAATCAATTGGTGGACTGACAAGTAGCATTTTTATAAACTGACTTGATCAAAGATGTAAATTGGCACATTATCATGGTGGAGGGTTACATGGCTTACATAGCTCCTGAGTGATCCCAGGAGCTATGTCATTTGGGGTAATGAGCCCCTGGTGGAGTCCTAAAAAATACTGGCTTAAGGGGCCAGAGCGAGTGCAATTCAAAGCACTCTGAAGAAAACATCTAGACAGCCACCAGCCTCACCTGAAACAGTATTCCCAGGGCCCCGCCCTGAAGCAAGGCTTCCAGGAGAGCCTTGCTGGGAAATGCCTGTGGCCAGGCGCTACTTCATGGGCAGCAAACAAGCCACATGGGTCAACCCATCACCTGCAGATTCAGAGCTTTGTGGATTAGGTCTCAGAGGCTTTGGCGGTCCGGTCCCAGGGTGCCTGAACTGGCCCTAGGAGAACATGAATCCTCAGTTGTGAGGAAACCTACTTTAAATCTTAGAGATTTAAAGGAGGTATAGTCAAGCTTCCCTGAATGTACAGGATGGGTCTCAAACAAATCTGCTGTGTAGGGGCTGGACTTTAATCCACGCTGAAGTTGTCCGCATCAGAGGTTGTAAGCTGTGGGTGGATATACTCCTGGAGAGGAGGTCTATAGAGGAGGAGAGGAGAAGGTTGTGTCTTTAGAGTGGAGAACAACCTCTGCCATTATCATACCTAAGTTCCCAGCCTTCCACAGGACTGGTGCTGGAAGGTCCCCCATCTGATGACTGCATTTTCCTACTAGGGATTTCAACATATAATGTTCTTGGACTTGCGATCTACTTACACTTTGTTTAAACACCACGTTCCAGCATAAGGATGTAAAAAAAAAAAAAAAAGACTCAATTGAGCCCAGATACACCTTGGGGCATAGTTCCAATGCTGAGCACGCACAGCTTCAGGCCTAAGTTTATTGCACCTATCTGGGAACCCCTGAACCAGATGGTGGACACCAGAAGTAAAAAGAGCCATCAAGCTGAAATCTAATGTGGTTAAGTTCAGAGACTTTGGAAACAGTCCCAGTAACTGCTTTGGCAGTAGCTGAAGCAACAGTTTGTGTTTGCAGGAGTTTGCAAGGGTAACAGGAGGACAACTTGCCCATCAGCAGAACGAAGGTTACTGGGTTAATCAATACAGTCGTTGATGGCTGTGCCCTAGGATTGGATGAGTTTCACTCCAAGTTCTGCAAGCCGGTCTTGTTGACAGAACACGCTGGATAGAACTGACATTCACTGGCATCAGTGTCTCTTGAGCTAGTTTGAAGATCTAATGCATTTTTATCATGTACATCTTCAAATTGAAGCTTTAATTTTTCAAAATGGTGGATCATATAATTTAATAGTTAATCAGAATACCCAATCAAGAAATCAACCTCTAAAAATAAGTTCTTGATCTCAAATAGTAGCTTGGTGATTTTTGCAATGAAAGTGCAGATCTCGATTCATTATTTAGACCAGAATGCATATTTTTAATGAAACAATTTCTGTGATTTTTTTTTTTTTTTTTTTTTTACTTTCTCCCTTGAAGAACTTTGAAATAATGTGTATTAGTCTATGTATATATCATTTTAAACATGCAGTACAGTTACCAATGGCATATACCACCACAGAATGACCAAATGAGAGCAATGGGTATATTCTGAGTGTTTTAATATAAGTCTCATAAGAAGGAACTGACTTTCATCAGTCATAAAGATTTTGTTCCATGACATTCTGCCTACAAGCAGAAATACATTTCAGCTACAAGCCATCAGATATTTGTTAGACTGGAGAGTAGAAATCAAAACTGGACTTCAAGTACATAGCCTGAGCAATAAAGTAAAAGTCAGAGAAATTGTGAACTGCAGAGGGCAAACACTTTAAGGCAGCAGATTAAGGAGCTGCAGAGCAGGGATTACCCACCATGAATAAAATAGCACCTGCTGGGCTGGTGTTTATCTGCCTCCTTGCTCTGTATACACACTCTACCACACAGCACTCACAATAAATACATGTCTATGGCAAAGTCAGGCAGACTGAAGCAGCGTACATGTACACAAAGAATTACACCGAGAGTGGAAACACGTATTCAGATAGACTAAGTTCAGGTGGACATTGAGTACTTTGTTCTGTAATTTTGTGCTGTAATTATGATTGCATGCACACTGTTCTCCTTTCTTGTAATTTGAATCTTTTGGATGGTTTCCAAACGATTTGTGAGATTCTCTTTATGTTTTCTATAAAACGTGATATCATTGCAGGTGGATCCGTTGTCACTAAGTGAAAGGTTTTCTATTTCTTTCATTCTGTCATCATGTCATTAATGCACATTTATAAAAATATTGCTTTAATTAATATATTTTCAACACTACACCTGCAGAAAGTAGTAGTGCTTAAAGTGGGCATACATTCACCCAGAGTTAAGTAGGGTTAACCAAACATGAGCCAAAACACTAGTATACTGTACACACTTGGCCTGTGATTTCATCTGAAAGGCCCACTTGTAATGCTATCACTCTCAAAGTCAATTTTTGCACTTTTGCTCTTATAATCCCAATTACAGAGCTCATTCAAAGTGATGGATAATGCTTCTCGTAGTGCCTAGCGAAAACAATTTGGCCGCTGTACTTGGGGAAACCTAAGAGGCGAGTCACGCCACACACATCATTTTTCAGCTTACATTTACAGGGCTCGTAAGAGCACGGGTTGTAAAGTGACTTCTCAGTGAGTTGATTTTGGCCAAAATGGGCACTATGGTCAACACATACACACATACACAAGCAGAGAGTGAAAAGAAAAAAGTGGAGAGAGAAGGGAAATAAATAAAATATGAAGAGAGAATACAAGACACTCAGAACATTTAGGGGTAAAAAAAAAGGCAAGATCATGAAACGTTGAGTAAGGATACAGACAATAAGAAAGGAAAACCAAACAACAGACCAATGAGAGAAAGTAAAGGTTGATGTACCACAATTGCAGGCTCCAGGCATCGTAGCTTAGATTGAACCTTTCAGCAAGAGGCTGGTGTGGTATAAGGTAAAAAATGGGCTAGTTACACCAGGTTCCTGATGACATGAGTCCTGGGAGTGTGTGAAGTAATTCCTGCAGCTATGGTTAGCTACCAGGGGTTTGAGGTTTGGCACACATTGACGTTTCCACAGCACAAGCATGTTTTCATGTGATATACTTCTGCTCACTATGTGAGTTTGTCCGACATCTAAAGTTTCCCATCTAATTGTCAAATTAATATTTTCTAACTTTTCAAATCGTTCAGTTAACAAAATTCTGTCAGCTGAGTTGGAATAAATACATTTAATTAAATTAGACTGCACCCAGAGGAAAGAGATGATTATAAAAAACAAAATTAAATCAAATTAGACAGAAACACATCAACAAGAAAAGTGGGAAAAAAATGTCTAAATGTTGCTTATTACTGAAAAGAATGTTACTGGTCATTTAGGTAGTGGACACATTTGCACTGAGACAGAGGAAAAGTGGTTCCATAAGAGTAGGGCACAATGTGCATGACATAAATTATAAGTATGATTGATTTAATTAAACTACTAACAAATGACCCCTCTGGATCAAAAAAGATCTGTGATTCTGAGAATTAAAGGAATTTTCTTGATTGAACAGTTTTGTATCGATCACTGCAAAAATCCTACATTTCAGGCCACTATGATGCTGAAAGGATAATGCAGCACTTCAGTAATAAGATACCACAGCATGTGGATGGTCCAGGTTCAGCGTTCATTGCCAAAGTAGTTTTTGCCTAACCACAATTTACCACAACCTCCCACAGATTATGCAGATCTTGTTAATAGTCTCACTCGGGTGGTGGTGTTGAAACTACAGAATATCTATTGTTATTGACAACGCAATTAGCTGATAATGTGGTTATCAGGAGTTAATAGCAAGAGTTAATGTGCTACACCTAGCCTAATGGTGTGAAATATTATAATTTTTTTTTCTTTTATTTCTTCTATCGATAATCTTTTTTTTTTTTTAAATCAGTTTCTTACTTCTGCCATCATCTACAGATTCTTGCTCTCTCATGTAATTGAATCTTTTTCTTTCCCCTTACATCTCATTGTGTATCATTGTGGCAGTTCTCTCGAGCCTTGTGTTCCGTTTTTTTTCCACCGCTGCCTTTCTTTAAGCCTCTCTTCCTATTGTCTTCAATTGACTTGAGTTGTTTGTCTCCCTATCTGTCCCATTTTTAGCCCTTCGCCAAATCACCCTCCGCTCCATATCTCGTCTCCTAATTTCCCTTCACCTATAATTTTATGTTTTAACACTCTCTACTTGTTTCCTCTTCCTCCATGTTCCGTCCCCTTTAAAATCGCCATGACCTTATTTTGACTGATATGAGTCTTTTATTAAGCCCCTTATCGTTCCCCTTTTATTGTCACTGTTATTTTTAATTATAATGATTACTTAACCAGGTAGGCCTGATTGAGATCAGAATTTTCGTCTTTTGCAGTGACCTGAACAAGAGAGCAGCAAAACATACTCCCACAAACTGTACTCCCTTATCTCCTCTTGGTTCTTCATCTTACTGTATTTCCCACATCCCTTCTACTCGTCTTTTTACTCTTTCCTTCCAACTCTCCCAGATTTCAAACCCCTCCTCCTCTCCACGTCCCTGTGGCCGTTCCCCAGGCTGTTGGGTGTGGAGGGCGCTGGCTGGCGGCGTGATGGATGACCATTAAGGCAGCTTATTGGAAACAGTCTGATTTATGGGCAAGTGCTGCCTCGGCCTAATGGCTTCATTTCTTTCTGCCGCCACATGATGTCACAGCCAAGGTCACCGCGGCAACGGCCCCCCTTTGTTGTGGCTTCGCTCGCTGATGACCTGAGAGGGATAGAGGGATGGAGAGGAGAGAGAGCGAGAGATGAAGGAGGAGAGAGAAAAGGGGGTTTGAGGTTTGTTTGCGAAAGGAGGGAGGTGATGTATGAGTGTGTGTAGGTGAAACGGGTTGCGTTTGCAGAAATGCTTTAGAATGAATTCTGTTTGGTATGGAAAATGAGTTTTTACTGCTTATCCTTCACCCTCTTCTCTAAATTGTCCCTTTTTCTTACTCTACCTTGGTTGCACTTCCTCTCCATTTTCCTCATGCTCTCTTGTGCTCAGTAAATTGAAAACTCTTTCTCCCCCCTCTCCTCCTTCGTCGCTTTCTCTTTCTTCTTTTCCCTTTCTTCCATACCCCAATGACAGAATACGATAAAACACAGACACACACACACACACACACACACACACACTCTCACACAGCTTTACGGCCTTCCCTCAGACAGCTATTACTCACTTCTACTTTAAATGAGTGCCGTCAAATATATGGGCCCGCCATTAAGAAGCCGATCAATAAAAATGCCATTAGGGGTGGAGTAAAAATGCTGATATTAGTGAAGCTCAAAACAAAATATTTGATTTTCTGTCTGATAGTTAGTGAGATGGGGCTCTTTGAAGAAGCTTTGAGCAGAGATTGGGTCAAGGGGATGTGGGTTTGCATGGTTTTGGAGGTGTACCATGTCTTGCAGTCAGTTCTTTACCTAGGGATGTTTACTTGAATGTCTATACCATATTCCCATCTTCTAGCCAAAATTTCTCACCAGGTTAGTCTGAGCAGGTGGCACTCTCCACTCTGCTTGAACGTTGTGGACCATTTTACCAGCCCATTATGTTTTTATTGATAGATCTAATTAGCTTATACAGTACAAGTCTAAGATATAACTTATTGGATATAACTTAAATGTATCAAAAATACTTTAAGAAATGATCTTTGGTTATGTTTAAGTTTATACTCTATGTAATTGCATATTTACCAGTGATCTGTAGTCTAGTAGTCTAATAGCTGTTTTATCTTAGAACGCAGATATTTTATATTTAGATGTTAAAGTTGTAACAAACCCGATGTTTTCTTCACTATAACTGTGACGAAAAAGGAAATTTGTAGTTTTTAAAGGGTCCTATTTGATTAGTTTCTTTCTGTGAGTGTTTATACTCTGTGGCTTGCTCTAAATGCCTGTGCATGTGTGTTTTCTAAAATTAGATCAGCGTTTGTCATGTGTAGCATATAAGAACATATATGTGTGTAGGTGTGTGTGTGTGGGGACGACTTTTTACTCATTTGTTTTGTTTAGGTTCGTTTTATGCGCTCTGGCTCGTGAGTTTTAATCACTGTGTAAATACAGAAGTCTGACTTCATTGGTGATTTATTTATTGACTACAGACGTGGAGGGTAGACCACTGAGTTCTGGGAACCAGAGATTCTCGACCTCTACAGGGCTCATGCACAATGTGTGTCACTGTGTTTTACTTTAAATGGCTGTTGAGACACAGATCACAAACTATTTTGTGTTGCTTATTAATTGCAGAAGAGTTCAACAGTGTGCAAAACTTCAGTATGTACGTTTTGTGTGGTCATAATGGTCGGAACATTGTAATTCTGTATTTATATCGTTAATTTTTTTTGTTTCAAAACATTTTGTTAACCTGGTCAACATGCACATATGCACTAAACTACGTAAGATGTTAATCATTTAAATATTTAACGCCACACCTTGACAGAGATATTTTCTTTGATTTTATATTCCAATCTTTCCCACGACAGTTGCAGAGAGCACACAGAGAGTCTTAAACAGCCTGAAATGCTCATTTTAGCCCAGTATTCACCTGATTTTACATGTGGGCAACACACACATATTACATCACATTAGTAATCCCCGTTTTTGCCCATGTGCTGTTAATTTAACCTGCTGCTGTTTGTTTAGCTGTCATGACTGATGTGGTCTTCCTCTCCTGATGTTTATGGTCACTTGTCTGTTAGCTTTACTTTTTTTATTTGGAAAGGTGTGTCTGGTCTACAAAACAGCTTCTAGACATGAAAAACTGTCCAGAATTGATCCAGTATGGCAAAAAAACCCACAAGTATGTAACACAGATGTGAAAAGGATATGACTGTATTTGAATTTGAACACGATTCTGTGGCGTATGCTCAAATATGGTTTCTTAGGTAATGTTTTATATAAATGCTATTATTACATTTGTACCAAACTTAGAGCTGATATAGAACTTGTTGTGTGGACAGTTATAACAACATGAAATAGTATTTAAGTTGGCATTTGGTGAATCAGACACGCACATACTCACACAGAAATATAAGAAAACGGTTCATGCTCATGTTTAAAATTTATCTACCATTCTGTCTGACACATCAGCAAATTTTTCTCAGAGATGACAAATTATTAAAATAATATTTTCAAGGATATGTATGTAAACCGCTGTGTTTAGAAAAGAGCACCACGGAAAACAAAGATAAGAATAAAGAGTTTAAGTTGCAGGCTAGTATATGTTGAAAATAACATGTGAGTAGGTGGTAAAGGTGTGACTGCAGACGGGAGCAACAACACTCCTAAATCTCAGGCTGCTGCCCACCACGCAATTCTCTTGATAGGCAGCACAGTATTCTTGTGATTTATGATGAAACCTTCTCTCAATTTATCACGGGTGGCAGGAATGTATAATTCAAAACATTTTCTGTTTTGCTGCATGTGTTGGTTCCCTCCATCTCACCACACCTAACACCTTTCCATCATCACTACACACCAAACATGCTCTTCCCTTTTTTTTTCTTTTCTTTTTTTTTTAAATTTGCTGAATGCACACACAGGTATTTTAAATCATGTGTGGCACGTGAGTCATTGTATGTTTCCCACTGAAGACACCTGGTGCGGGAAGATGGCACTAAAACACGATCAAATGTTCCAAAAACATGACAGCACTTCCCTCCCTCTGTGTTTGATGTTCATTTGACTGTTGCTCTAATGTTCCTGTGTAGGTGAGTATGTGTGAATGATCCGCGTGGATGAGCATCTGTGTTTTTCTTGTTTCATACATTCACTTCATGTTTTTCCATCAATCGCTACCCTTTTGTGGTAGAGATGTTTGTGTGCTTCAGTGGTTCCAGGAGCTATTTTATCAAGGGCAAAATAATGCAGTGCAAAATAATCCTGGTTGAAAAGAACAGACAAAGTGCAATTAAAACACTCCTGTGAAGACAGCATCCAGGCACCCAGCAACCTCACCTGCACAATACTTGGAGCCCACCTTAAAGCTGGGTTTTGTGGATGACCGAACAGAACACACCCCCAGCTGGCTTTTAGGGGTGTTGATGTCATTTATCTGGTGAAGAAGGTGACTGAATTTGTGTTTGCTTTATATCAACCCCTCCAATACCAAAGTCTGCTGATAGCAGCAGCCAGGCCTTATCTCAGTGGCAAAGTACAGATTGATGCTGCTCATCTGTGGGAATGGGGCTTTAAAAGAAATCTACCCTCCGCTCCTTCCTTACTCTTTCACTGCTGATTCCTTCTGCCTTCTTCAACCATGATATTCACACAGATCCAGCCAGCGAGCCACTTCAATAGCTCTAAAAGCTCTAGTAAAACAGGACTCAATACCTGACTTACATTAGACAGCTCATGAAGATAATTCCCTATAAATAGCTTTGCATACCTTGAGACTTAAAAGGAAAATCTTTACTGTAAATTTCAAATTTTGTGTTGTTACATTAATAACAGATAATAACTTAAATGTTTAATTATCTGGAATGTCCTCTGAAAATCAATGATATAAACTATATGAACAGCTTTCTTTTCTGTTCTGTCTGGTTTTATGAACATTTAACCAAGTATTTTGGTGATAAACACTTCTGAGCTGACCTGGACTCACCCTCAAGAACTTGAATATCTCTTGCAGTATTCGGTCACATTCTTCCTGCGAGGATTTTCTTTGGAATTCATAACTGCCATTCCAAGAATATCTGGAATTTTATACAAGAAAGTATTCCTGTAGCTGCTAATTTAGAGAGGGAAACAATTATGGAAGCATGGCTGATCAGAACAAATGCTGACTCAAGATGCTTGTGTATGCCCAGCAGATATTTGCTGACTTTATACTTCAGAAATGTGTCACAGTGTGGTCATCAGTGCTTATTGAATTGCTAATTAGTGCCTAATTCCAAATCCCTGTGTAGATTATTAGTTCAACACACTGAAAGAATGGCCATTTATTGTAAAATACAAACCCAAACCCAAAGTTTGATGAGATTGTTGAATGTAAATGATTGCCATTAAACATATTCAATATAGCCAACATCCCCTCTGGTTGTATGGCAGCACCATGTGGATAGCTTACGGTCTACTATGAAAACTATGTTGTGGAGCACGTGATGGATATCCAGTGATATGTGTTTCAATTGCATGCCCCATCCACTTATTTCCCATGGTGCCCTTGGAAGGTCAGTCAGCAATGGTGCTCCAAGCACATTCACACTCACAGACTAATTTTGCATCCTTTAATATTGCATGGAGCTCATTTAGAGGATGTGGGGATGGGGTACAATACACACGCAGACATGTATGCTAGCATGCAAACACATCTATTGCTTTGTAATTTTCTTTCTCAGCAGCTCTCGGGGGTACATTTTAGGATGCTGCAAAGGGTTTTGGATTTATCTGGTTACACATGGTTGGTGTCTTTGGATTTATTTGTGTGTGTTTATAAATAATTGTTTTTGTGTCATCTCCATGTATATACATGTGCAAATTATGTATGTATGTTTGTGTATATGCATATCCCCTTGTTCTGCAAAAAAGTAATGCAAAAACCTCTTCTGCTGTTCTCTTAGTCATCAATCAACCTGCCACTTTAATTTATGTGGCACTTTTGGCTGCATCGTCGTTTATTTTGGGGGAGAAGAATATCACTGTTGCGCAGCTCTGGGGAGAAGTGGCTTTGGTTAGGCAGCATACATATTGCTTTTTAACCCTTTATGGGCTCAAAGAGTTTTCCTGTATTTTCTCAAAAGTAAAGCCACATTATTCTGTGGATATGCTTATGAAAGAGTTCACACTTATTTTTGATAAATGTCAAAAGTTAGTGCCTAAAGCTAGGCGCCTTCTCAGAAAAAGTTTCAAAAAAGTAAATAAATAAAAATAAAGATTTCCTGCTGGCTCAAGTATAGATCTGGTATAAAGTAAAATATCTAGTGTAGAATCAAGTAATTTGATTGTATGTGATACCTAAGGTTAGCAACTTAGCAGCTTAACATGAAAAATTAGATCCGGCCAACCTGAAGATAAATACAGCAAGAATATTTGACCCACTTCTGTTTATGTATTGTGGAATCAGTCAACAAAGGTCACGGGTTATAAGTTGAGGGGTCAAGGAAGTCATGGCTAGATGAGGTCAGCATGAGGTTACTTCCGTTTGGGGATTCCAGACTATTCCTGTCCATCATATAAGGCAATCCAGAAGACCTCTTCCACCCGGAGCCTCTGCTCAAGTCCCTCCTGTCAGAGTGATGTACAGCAGAAGGCAATAGATGCTGAGAGTGCAAGAGATTGAAGGCAGTCTGTTGGGAGAAAATGTGCACACACACAAAAACGCACATACTCAGTCTCTCACTTGCACACAGACACACACAGAGACACACATACCAGACATTGAGTGCGAGGTTATTTTCAAAATGTATGTCCGTAGCTGCAAAATTATATTATTCATATGTGATAAAACACTAGAAAGGTTGATTCAAGCAATTTTCCTCAAAAAGCATTTTTTATTTATCCGCTCATGATAATGTAGCTGGTATTTAAAAGTTAGTAATAGACTGTTGCAAAATTTGGTAGCACTTTATAATAATGTCACACTATTAACAATTATTAATGTATAAGTAATTCATTATTAATATAGGATTATTCCTCCTTTGTATGCCATTTATAAATACAAATATATTATTATGGCTATGATTATGATTATTACTAGCAGTGATGTAGTGGTAGTGATAGCTATACGCACTTACACGTACATGGTGTTATAGTAACAGATGGATAAATATATCTGTATATATAAATGACATATCAAGGAGCGGTAATGATATATAAATGATGAATTAAGCACTCGCTAATACCTTAATAATACCTGCCTGATGCCTAATAAAGTGACATTATTATAAAGTGCTACCCAAAATGTAAAATTATTGGTAGTTATTAAAAAAAAATGATGCTAGGGACCTTCAGCTTTACTACTTTTTCTATCAGCCAATTGTTTTTTTTTTTGTTTTTTTTTATCCTTGGGGGCTTTTTTGTTGTTGTTGTTCTTTGAAATATTCAAATAATATAAATCTGTCAGATTTCATCACACATGCACTTAGCTGTTATAGCCTGGAAGGCAATCTTCACTTGTGTTATGCTGTAACAGCTTAATGAATGTGAAGAAGGTGATGCAGTGAGCCTCCCCTGTTTTATTGACTGCGTGAATCACAGTGTTCACTGTTGCTACCAGCTAAATGCTACATGCTACGTGCTAATCTCCAGAGTATAACTTGATACAGGCAGAGCAGATCTCTCCACCCTGCTCCAGGGATCTTTATCTTTGCAACGGGATTGAATTATTTCTTCTTGCTTAGCTGGAGGAATCGAGTTACAGTGACCATAATGCACAACAACATACTGCTATTGTCATAGACATGTGTTAGATTAGCAGGGTACACAGCAAGATGCTAATTTAGCAACAAGTCACATGCTACACTTACTATTGGAACTATTAGAGGGAAATCACAGTGGCACAGAAAACCAAGCTCAGAAGAAGAAAAATATTTCCCATATTCTTTCGACAAAGACATTTTCACAATGGCTTCTAAACTTAAGAGTACTGTGTGCAGCTTTATTGATTTTTTTTTTTTCCTTTTTTTTTTTTAGCAGTGTCCGGGAGATGGCGCCGAGAAAATGAGGTCTGGCTTGAAGGTTTATGTCCTGCCACAGTTAGAAGGAAATGTGAGCTGAGGATTCAGCTGGCCTTTTATTGTAAATGCGCTCCCTCTAGATGGGCTTAAAGTGTCTGTTTTCCTGGCTATAGGAGGGGAATTAAATATGAAGGGTATCAGTAAATGAGCAGGAAGACTCCAAACGAGTGCTTAGGGACAGTTTTCCATTATTGTCATCTATTATCCCGGACAGATAGCGATATCGGCCTTTGAGTCGTCGATTTGCAATCCACTGCACGTTGGTGGCAGGTTGACACGTTATGGGTTATGTGAAAACAAAATAGCACAGTTAACTCTAGGGATAATTTGGGCTATTTTAATCCAGTCAAATACAGAGCATTTACAACTGATGCACATCGTAAAACAGTACTCCAAAGCGGCGCAACAAGGCTTCCAGTTCATGATTAAATAACCATCTGGTGTTGAACTGTTGAATGTGTACTGCTATACAGTTCTCCATATTCTCAGCTATTCTAATCTCTCTCTATGGCAGAACATGCTGGGCATATTTGGTAATATTCAAGCAAGTCGAAAACATAAAATGGTGTGAAATCTGATAGATTAACCTATGTCTGATGGCATTAGATTAGATATTCGTAAGATTAAGTAAAGCTTTGACCAGATAATCTTGCCAAGCATTCACCACCTTAACGTCACGTTACTCTAAGTATTCTCACTTTCCTGTGTCAGATACTAGCTTCGTTTTGAGCTCACCGCTGCGTGGCCGCTGTAAAGCATTGGTCTGTACACAGACAGTCACTCTGAATAATAGGCCTGCAAGCCATAAATGTCAGCCCTTTAAATCACACATGGGCCAGCACTGTGTCTCAGAGAGAGAATCCTTCATCACTGCTTAAACTACAGCCGCCCATTTATTTATTATGTGTATGTTTATAAATCACTAAGGAGACCCCGCATTCCTGAAGCCTGTAAAAGTGAGTGAAAGAAAGAATAAGGTGTACATTGGAAAGAGAGGTTTAAAAAATAAGCAGGGTAACATGAAAATGTGTGAAGAGTGGTACAAATCAACATAATATTTTATTGTTTATATTTTCAGAAATGACAAGAAATATTTTCTAAAAACTTGTTGTTTCTTTACACGTCGCATGGAATTCTTATTTTAATGTTTTTGATTTTTATTTAATAAATTTTAATTCAGTTCATAAGAATCTGCTGTCTACCTGAGGAGTTTGTTGATGAGGAAAATGTTTTCACTTTCCAACCAAATTTAGGGATTTTTTTTTTAAAGGGATTTCTTTTTCTAGATGTTTTTTGTAACAACCTGAGAATTCTACTTTAAACTTTTCAGTCTATTTTCAGTGTTGTTTAGACATCTGGAAGGGAGATCAGTTTCTTACTCAGGTATATTAACAGTAAGTTTTTATAGTAAAACTATGTTGGATACTATTAAGATGTAAGAGGATAATTAAAAATGTTTTTAAAAATGATATTTTCCATACATTTGCTGTATGTGTTTAAGGTAAATTCTAATCTCAAATTGTTTTTTTGTATGATTTTAATTTCTCTTCATCTGCCCAGATGTTTCAGTTAGGTAAAGCCAAGAAAATAAACTGACCAGTGCTGTGAAACCATTATTCCACTGTTTCATTAACATCTTAGTAAATACATGCCATTTGCAGTTACTCTTACCTATTCACTATGCTTTTTGAGCAACATAATCTGTAGTATAGAGAACTAAAAATCACTTAGTTTCTAGTGGTTGCAGTCAGGTATTTATCTAAAGCATTATGGTCCACTGATCATTGAGGGGGCTTGATGGTCCTCGTTTACAGTGTTCCATGAAGGGCCTTTAATCATAGTAGTACAATAGAAAAATGTTGAAGTGCACAGTATTATGAAGTTTGATTTTGCACAGATGTGTCTGTGCCAAAAATCCATTCAATCCATTTATGATATGGATATGGAAAAGTTATGTACATAACCTACATAGTCTAAGTGAAAGACATAACACATATTTTACTGTGAAAGCTATAACCATAGACTCCATACACTGCTTCACCAGTGATATCATACCAGTGTCTATGAAGTGTTTAGCTACACCACCATTCTCCTGAGACTAGCACACTTTTTATGGACAATTAATATTAACACAGAAATGACAGTGAATTCCCCGGCTTCACCCAGGAGTGTCTCTCCACAGGCAAAAAAAAAAAAAAACTCCACTAAGACTACTCGTCTGCAGATCAGTCAAAATAAGCCAAATGGGTCTTTCATCCTTTGCTTTTACAGTCTTGGAGATTTATGATGTACAGCAGTGAGATGTACAATTGCCCAGTATATGTATATGCATGCTTTTAGTCTTTCATTCCCCCTCATAAAAGACGACACATTCCAAGATTTTACTCAACCGTTGGTTCCTTTACGTTTTCCTTGAGGGTTTGAGACGGCATTTCTTTGTTCCTTTTAATCAAATACTTACTTCTGTCTCTAAGTAAGACACAAAAAATCACAGCCATTTAAGATGCAGGGATTTGCGATGTTTTGACCAAATGTTTGAACTACATAAAGGAAATGATCCTTGTGTTACAGGGAACAAATATGGCAATGCATTTAGAAACAAAGACAAAAAAAATCTTTAAAACATATCTGTACACTTTCTTTCTTTCTCTCACTCTCACACACACACACACACACACACACACACACACACACACACACAGAACAGCATTCATTCTCACTGGGAAGTGTATACTTCCATTAAATACACAGTCCCTAGTCCACTTTCTCTTTTCCCAGGCTGCTTTATTTTCCCTCAGGTCCTGTAGGGAGTTTGATTTTAGACTCAAGAAACCACATCTCATCAGCTCCTTAGAACCTGTGAGCTTTTAGTTGTGAACCCCCTCAAATTTCAGATTTGGCATTAGTGTATTTTTGTCTGGAAGTTGTGGCCTTAACCCTTGAACTCTTTACCACTGGGTGCTTGTCAGATTGCCAATCTTAGACTGTTCCCTCAAGCGCAAATAGAAAGTAAAGTAGAAATAGTATTAAAATTTTGTTTGGTTATAGCCACAAATCCTCAACTTCAGTTTAGCTTGGATCCATAAGTTTTGAGCACATGTGTTTCTATCATAGTTGTTGATGCTGATAAAGCAATGCATCAGTCACTTTGATTAGAAGTCATTTAGAGTTGGAGCACAACTGTAATTCATTGGCCTAGTCACACTAGAGTAAAAGATCAGGTTATCACCCTCCTTGTTCCTTGGTAGCCATCAAAAACATTGGTGGCTTCCAAGTGATTGCATTGACTTTTCTTTTTGTTTTTGTTTTTTTGCATTCGGTAAAACCCTTAAATCTGGTCAACCACTAATAGCAAGGCGATTACGCAGGTCATCTTGGTGTGAGTCGACCTGTCTGCAAACAATCAGTCTCAGAGAGATTGGTGGTTTGAAAACAATTTTCATCTAATTTATTAACGCTGACTGATTGATTGTGATGTGTTGACATCCTGAGTCAGTCTGCAGTGTGTCTTTTTGCAATAGGTGATTTGATTCAGCTGGTTGCCAACTGGTTGTATTCTGGCTATATTCCTATATAAAAGCAAGGTTGCTGTTCTACAGTAAATCACCATCCTGCAACAACTATGTCACTATTTGTGGATGAATTTCTGAATTTCTCTTTTAAATCTATGTTGGGACTCTGAATGTAAGTAGTTAACGTAAATCACTGAGTTTAGATATAACAGATTTGCACAGCAAAGCAAAGTTGCTTTGAAGATGGCAAATCACAGCAAGTGGTCGCAGACTTGGTCCCGTCTTTGAAGCAACTATTTCAAGAGCAGTTCATTGCACACAGACAGTTTTTTCTAGTATGACTATTGCATGAACTTGCAAAGCGTTCAAGTGTAAGGAATTCAGCATATGTAGAAATCTGCCTTCTGCATTAAAACTTCATTCTTGAACTACTTAGTACTTGAACTGTTTTCCTCAAGGCTACTTGACCAGTACATATGTATGTCAATACATACCCTGGCCTTTTCTTAATTGAGACATATCTGTATTGAGCAGACAAATCTACAAGTCACTCACTGAATATGAAAAATGGAGCATGGGAAGGAGAGGAGAGGGTGGGAAGAGAGATCAATGATATGGATCTGCATGTACAGACTAAACCCAAGCCTCCATCCTGTGTGTGTATGTGCTTGTGTCTGCATGTGTGTATGTTGCAGGTTCTGCAGCCTTATTGGACATCTGAATGAGTAATGGTGTCGTCTCAGACTGGGTAATTACCACCAGTGCTCGTTTATTAAAAAGGGGTTGGAGAGATGGAGAAAGGAGGATGGTGCTCTGGTGCTGAGGGAATGTGGGCTGAATAGATAAAAAAAAAACTGGAAATTTTAAAATTATTTTATATATAATTCATTTTAATGTCCATCAAATCTACATTTTAGCCCTTTCAGTACAAAGATTTAATGCTTTATTTAGGTCCCCTGTTTGGGGCTTTAGTGGTTATGCATAACTAAAGATTACCTTTCTATATTGCCCTTGTTAAAGAACAGTTTATCTTAACTACCACCACCTTACATGTTATTGATTTTAAGTTCATATTATTTCATCTTGCTAAAGAAAAACTATCCATCACTAGGGTTGGGACTTGATACGAATTTAGAAATACCAATTCCATTATTGATATCATTTATTGATTCAATTCCTTATCCATTTTCTTGTCTATTGTCATTGGGTTCTCGTTGGCTCCGTTTTGAGAGTGACCACCATTGCTAAGCACCAATAAAGAAATGACATTTATGCTAATGAATTGCATACCGTGGTTCAAATGTTTGTGCATGTTTGTTAAGGTTTTTCACCTCTTTGTTGTGGTCAGTGTTGGAGTTGTTACTCAAAAAGGTCATTATTACACAGATCACACAAACCACTTCTCTTAAAAAATAATGCAGTATGTCATTTAATTATTCCAGGGAAAAAGTTGTTCGTTATACTAGTTACATTTCTACTAGTACTGTAACTACTCGTTACATTACTTTTATGTTACTCTGTGAAACAGCTTAAACAAACTGTCTCATAATCACAATTTAACAATATAAACCTAAGGCTACAACCCCTCCAAACAATACAAATCCCTAATGAGGACACATCTCGCTAAGGTCGCCACAGTGATTCTGTTTTAGAAATGTGAACAGGTAAAAGTAGAGACTGCAGCCTGACTGCTCGTCTGCTTGTTACCTGTTGAAGTTCAGGGTCTGCCTAGTGGTGTCAGCATTCACTCAGCTTTCATTTTGGGTTCATCTTGGCTAGCTTAGCGTTAGCATGCTGTCTTGGCAGATGCTTGCAAAGAACCAAAGTTGTTCAGCAGCATAATGCAGTTGTTTCTCTCCTGAATGCAATTTTCCACTTTACCATTTATCTTGTTGTTTTATGTGATAGAAATAAATATCCATATCCGTGCCATGTTTTTTACAAGAACCAGTTCTCGATTCTCATCCCTATCCACCGCTTCCTCACTGACAGCTGATTTGCACAGAAGCTAACAGTGCTCACCAAACTAATTTTAAGATTTTAGGAGTCTCATTATCAGCAAAGTTATTTAAATTAAGCTCCCAGCTTGTTAACCAGAAAGTGGAGTTAACTAGCTGGAGTTTGAAAATAACAGTTTTCAAGAGAATTTTTAGTTTGGAAGACTTCCATGTTCTTAAAGAGTATCGTTTTTATGTACTGTGCTTCTATGGGCTGTTTAGTACTGAGACCGAATGTGAAAGCTTACAACATGGACTAGCAACAAACTGAATGTAAAACTGCGCCGAAGAGAGACACAATCAAAGCTCAGCACTGAGTAATGTGAAAATTTACATTTAAAGATTCTGAGTGTTGAGTGTGATGCCACTTTCCATAATTTCCAATTCTATTTCTGAAGTTGTGAACTCTGGATCAAGTATCGAATCATAAAACTCTATCTAGCTTAATTCTGAATTCAACCAACTACAGAAACAAATAATATTCCTCCTGCACACTATTTCTCTGCTTTTCCCTTTTCATTTTGCATTCTTCTTCCCATTTCTCCCTTCCTCTCTTTTCTCACCCTGTCTGTCTGCATGTCTGAAATGCTAAGAAAACATTGTGGCTATGTAGGCTATGCTGAGAATCAGTCAGCAGCTGCTTGGTGATCAATGGGAAAGAAAACAAGTCCTAGCCAAAGGAATTTGAGTTTTGAACTCTGTTCATAACTTAGAAACCATGCCAGGGAGGAAAACCATCTGACCAATGATAGATGATTGAGATGGCTATGCTCCTATCTATGCATCCATCAGTCCAACTATATAGTACTATATGTAAAAATGCAGATTTCTATTCATATATTTAGAGAGTGTTTATATTAGAGAAAGAAATGGTAAAGAAGGCCTCGTTTGCCCTTGTCTATTTCAACATCTTGCCTCAAAATAACCCCCTACCCCACACTTCCATCACATGAGTAATCATACAGTAGCACATCCCTTCTCTTATGTATACACACATTCATAGTTTGGCAAGGCATGCTTGACTCATGACTCAACCCCAGACGCCTGCCAATGCCACTGTGTTGGTCTAGTGGTGCCACAGCACTCAGAGAGTCCTCGCTCTGTCCCTGCCGTGTCACGAATCCACACAAAAGGCATATTGTTAATCATGCTTGGGAAAGACCAGAGTTCAAGGACATTAATAGCTACGATGTGTAATTTCCCTCCCCTCCACATCCTACTCATTCAGCTTTTTGGGTTTAAGAAACAAGGATAATTCATCTGGGAAAGTACCATTGACAAAACTTGACTGTACTACTGGAAAGCAATTGTTAACTAGTGAATTATTAGAATGCCGTTGGTTTGTTTCTTTTTAACATCACCAGTTTAAAACCCATTACTAAAATGTGAAATGAATTGGGCCAAAAGACTTAAAGAGAACACTTAGGATGAGTCTGAGGTGGGCGCCTTAAAATAGTGCATGTTTAAGTTTAGAGTAACAGATTAAACCTGTAAATAAGCCAGACTGGCGTGAAGCTAGCGTGGAATCAGATGTTTATCCTTTTTTTTTTATTTGCTGAAATGTTCCCTTCCAAATTTCATAGACACTGGGAAAGTCAAATTTCCTATTTTGTTTGTCAAAAAGAAGAACTAGTTTGCTTGATTTTGCAGAGACATATACATTTCATGTGAAGTAAACTCTTAAAGAATTAAGAGAATAGGTTCTTGCCCACAAAGAAGCAAACCTACACTAACATACATACTGCTATAAATATAAACACTCCATCGTCTCTGGTCTCTGATCACCTCACAACTGTTTAACCCTCCTTTTCCTTCAACACAAAGGGTACGCCACTGTGTGCCAGCATCTCATCTTACGTGCCACAGAGGAGCTTGAGACTATTAGCCTGAGCTTGTCTCTTTTGTGCTAATTGGCAAATCCAGCATCAACTTCGCTATTGTTTAATTAGTCTTAACAAGATAACTGAACACCATTAAACAACATTCAAGTGACCCCATCAAGGATTTAATAATTAAAGCAAAAAAAAAAAAATCTTGTTCAAGACTTTTTTAAAGACTTTTCTCTAGTAGGAAAATGAGGTAACTTTTTAATGTTACCGCCAATGTTATCGCCTGTGCACAGATCTCTATTTTCAACTGTTGCAAAGTAACATAAAAGCAGAATTATGATAATTGCTTTGTTGTAAAAAAGTATGTTAGCTTAATGTCGATAATACTTAAAATCATACAGTGGGTGTAGACTAGTGCAAAGAATAGAAAATATTAAACAGTCAGTAAAAAATATACTGTTTAGCATCAGCTTTTATATGGTACACAATACATAATGTAATGTTATCACTAAGTTTTATCTTCTAAAATGTACATTTGCCTTTATTTTCGCTTTGTATTTAAACAGTTCATCTTAAAATTGCAACACTATTGTCAAACACATCTTTTTATTTAATTTATAAGAGAGCAAGTTATTCACAGATACCAACTCAAGGTAAGGGGAGAAATGCACCTATCTACATGCATAAAAGTGCTTAACTCTCACATATAAAGACATATAAAGACAAGGCCATTGTTTCATTAGAGGTGTCACACATCTGAATTGAAATCAGCATCCTTCTCCATTTCAGTCTTCAGGCCTTTACCGCCCCCTTCTTCTTTTATTTTTATGTAAAACACATTGTGAAAGGTCAGTGAAGAGAAGCAGCAGAGAAGAAACGAGAGCATGAGAGAGTCGAGTGTGCGTGCATGTGTGCATGCATGTATGTATATATATTTGTGCATGTGATTATGAGTGTAATTCCTTGCTGTGTGTATGTGTGTGTGTGTGTGCATGTGTGTTTTCAGAGGGGGTAAAACTCTGTCTCCTATGCATGCTGTGCTCATTGAGAAGTGGTGTCTTGTGCCTAGGGGGGCTGCCAGGGAGAGGGCAGGCGGGCGGCCAGGCGCCAAAGAAAGAGGTCACATCCATATTCATCGCATTGGACATGCACATGTAAACCACTTTTAATATGCCGTGACAGGGCAAAGTTGTGTTGAGGCGGAAGGACAGAGAGAAAGAGGGTGAGGGAAAAGCAGAAATGATGACAAATACGGAAGGAATAATTGTGAGAAAAGTCCACATGTGCATCTTCATCGCGGTCTAAGTGACTTCCTGGTGAATCTCAGTGACCTGCAAAATCCAATTATAGGCAGGCAGTGTAAAATAAGTCTTATTAGAAAGGAGAACTGTACGCTTGCGCACACACAGTATAAGATATATGTAGCATTATAAATTTTTAACACATTTAAATTGGCTTATGTACATAAATCTGATGGAAAGGATGGAAAAACTCTTTACTGGCTTTAAACACATATAACGATTGCTAAAGTGCTACACTGCAGATATTTCCAACTAATTAAAAAAACTCAATCTGTATCAAAAGACCGGAAAACACAAAAGGAATGCCTGTTTTGATAGGGCACTTTGAGGTCAGTGGGGGCATATCATCTTCACATCATAACAGGAGGCCCAGGTAGGCAGTTATGACAATGTGGCATTATATGGTAGCTTTTGAAGTCTACCAGTGACAGCCCCTCAATGTAACCGTCTGTCACAAGTCACTGCTTTGAAGTTGGCAATGATGAAAAAGAACAAAAACCAGGCAAAAAAACAACAAAAAACAATCCATTAAGATTATGGAGTCATGTCAAAGCAGCATTTCAGAGATTTGGACAAGGAGTGTAGATGCTGTGTGTGGTATATACAGTGGTATTTGGACTGTGAGACAGTATATTGTAGTGTTCTATATATAGACAGAAAGGAGCTGAGGATCTCTTTTGCGTTGGGAAGGCAGTTTAGATAGAAGTGGAATAATAGGACCTTTCTCCAGGACACTTAACCCCTGATATCCTGCTGGATTGCCCTTTTGATAATGGCACCACTTACTGTCTCTCTGTCATGAAGCACTCTCTTCAATCCTTACCTGTAGGGCCTACATTGGACCATCCCTGGGGTGGAAAATAGTCACAGTGGGGGTTTTACTCTAGGGATGGGGTTTTCTAGTAACCCTACTCTTAACTTTTCAGACAACGCCAGGGTCCCCTGGGCATCCCCCACCCTCTATGGGCTTTAATTCCAACAAAAGTTAAAGTTGCGACAGGAGCTTCCCTAAGCGGACAAATTATGCTATCAGTTTCCCTGCTGTTGTTGGTGTATAAAAGCACCTTGCTTCTGTTAAAAAAAGAAAAAAAAAGAAGTGAAGTTCTCCATCTGGAAATCTGTTTGAAGTCAGTTAAAACAAAGCTGACCTAAATTTGTCTGCACATTTGTTCTGTCAAGAGTTAAATTAGCATTGTTTAATGGAAGATAGTGAGTTTAATCCCGGTGCATAACGCAGCACTGCCATTGTTAATGGGGCAATCAAGGTGACAGGTTTATCCTGTCCAGCAGAGCACTGGGTAGTGAATCTTTCTGGGCCCTAACCTCCAGCTTGCCTCAAACAGTGGGGAATCCTACTCAATCACTATGAGAGGGTCTTCTCAGCTTCACTCATATTTTAACCACCAGCCCCACACCATGGGGTGCTGTGTAGCGGCCCGTCAGTGGCTGTAACCTAAGCACCAAAATGGCTTTTTGACAATGTATCTTGTGTTGTTTTAAGAACCCCCGTCTGTCTTGACCAGACCCCACCTCCACAAAATATGATTTAATCATTTCTCTCACTTACTTTTCTCAGCATGAGAGCAAAAAGGAAGACAGAAAAAGAAACTGAGAGGGGCTGGGGGGAGGCATTCCAAAGTGGTGAAGAAGGAGAGACATTACAGCAGTTATTTCCGCAGCAAAGAGAAGAAAACCTCTTACAAGGCACTTCTTAATAGGAGCTGGTTGCCAAGGCTAAAGCCAAGCTACTTCTCTGAAGAAATCCTCTGGGTGAAAATATGAGCAGGCTTTTAATCAAGAGGCAGTGGACGTTATACAAACAACAGTCTATGCTGATGTCATTCTGAAAAATCTCCCCTTTTAAAACTCAGACCTCTAGTCCATTATTTACATTCTTTTTTTTTTTTCTTTTTTAAGTGTGTTTTGGGGGAAAAAATTAAGATTGTATCTCATACAGATTGTAGCTTACAAAACTGTTGTGTCACTTGGTATTTTTCAAAAGCATCCACATAACAACTAAAAAAAAAAACAACTTTAATGTCAGTCTTCTAAAATGCATTGAAATTGCCAACGTTGCACAAGAGATGATCTCATGTTTCTAGTCACATCTTGCTTGTTGCAAATTTCTGGGAGCAGGCCCTGATTCCTGTCTCTGCTCATCTCTTCTGACCCCACTTTTCTCCTCAGGAGTATATCGTTCCCCACCCTGCCTGCATCAGTGGTTGACACCCACTTATGAGCTCTGAAGCACAGTGTACACATTACCACAAGTGTTGTTACTGTTACCAGGGACTGTCTTACCCTCTGTAATGAGTTG
Organism: Maylandia zebra; assembly: GCF_041146795.1. Taxonomy (NCBI): domain Eukaryota; kingdom Metazoa; phylum Chordata; class Actinopteri; order Cichliformes; family Cichlidae; genus Maylandia; species Maylandia zebra. The sequence continues at coordinate 9,160,553 of NC_135179.1, read as the reverse complement.
CAAATCTGACAGGAGCCCAGTTTGTAATAATGTGTGGATGCTGTGGTACATCATCCTTATGACTGTCTGCCGATGTTGATATAAACTACTGTGTTGAAGGCGTGAACCCCTGATTTCTTTCTATTTTGTTTCCCAAGTAAGACTTTATCTTTTTAAAGTGGCTGTGAGCAACAATTCTCCAGGCTTTCTAAAGGTCTTCCAAAGATTTTCTTTCAACATTGGCTGCTTTTTCCATCATTAGTCCAGTCCATGACCATTTTCAGACGAATGCTTTGATTTGTTTGTTTTTTTGGTTAAGCCACTAAACACTGAGTGGTAGATCACCTACCAATCGGAAGGTTGGTGGTTCGATTCCTGTCCGCTCCAGTCTGCATGCCAAATATCCTTGGGCAAGATATTAACCCCAAGATGCTCTCTGATGGATCCATCGGAGTATGAATGTGTATGAATGTATGATAGCAAGAACTTACATAGGAAGAGCCTAGAAAAAAGTGCTTATGTTAATGACTGAATGAGGCAAGTTGTGTAAAGTGCTTTGACTGCTCAGATAAAGTAGAAACGTTCTATATAAAGAACCAGTCCATTTACCATGGGCAGGCTGCTAGCAACAAAGTATTGTTGGTAGCAGCGTGTCGCAAAAACACATAATTTGTTTCCATCTGTTCTTTAGTTAAATGTATGAATGTGGAGTCCCAAAGATGACCCACTGAGAAGCATAGAATAGTGTTTTTGCACCAAGCAAAGTGATTCCCTGTTAGTTGACAACGTGCCCAACAAGTGTGCAGTGTGTCTTTTAAAAAACTGAGGAAACTGGACAAATAGAAGATGAAAGAAAAAGTGATAGTCCTCATAACTATCTAGAACATATGAACGGCATCTGAAGGTTACGTCCTCAAGATCCCACTTATCCAGTAAATCACACAGAACCCGAGAGATGTATTTGGTCATAGTTGATCTATCTACAGTACTGTTCAATATAGCCTGATCACAAATGGTCCCACTGGAAGGGCGACTGTCAAAAAGAAGAAAAGGAAATGGGGAGAAAACCTTTCCTCCGTTCCACCAATACTGTTTCTCTGTCCGGGCAGTCCGATTTGGATAGCACTAAGTAGCACAGACACTGAAACCTAGCATCAGTATAGCTTACTGTGGCTTGAGCGACTTCCTGCTGCTCTCTATGCAATGTTCGTATCTGTTTAATACTGTTTGCATGTACTTAAAATGCATGTATTGTGAGGTCCCCCACAAGTGGTTCAATCTAAACTCATTTACCAGAAGAGTGTATAAGCAGGGCTCGTAAAATTGCTAGCCCGACGTCCCGGGGCTAACGATTTTTCCAGTCGGGCTACCAAAATCTAACTCAGTCCTGCCCATTGGGCTATCATAGGAAGGAAAAATATGTGTCAGTGCTTCTGCATTCCTTTGCAAATGTCGCAAAGGGTAATTTTGTCATTGGCATCGATGAGCCACTGTCAATATGTGACATATTGAAATCGCGTTTGAATTTGCATTTGTTTTTTGCTTTCACTTTCACTTTGCAATCGCGTGAACTGTGTATAGAGAGCCGCTGTACTGATTGGTGAGTGACAGATTAATTGCGCACCAATTCCTCTGACATCGTCTTATCACTCATTAGCTTACTATTCAAATGTGACAAGTGAAATCTCCCGCAGCAAGCTTAAACATGTGATAGTGGTTGATTGCGCAGAGAATCGCTGACCGTTATGTGTGTGAAATCCATCTGTGTAAAAACAGATGGATTTACGCAGGTATTTTAGTTCTGCAGAGCCAAATAAGACAGGTCAGGGTGAAGAAGGGACAGCAAAGAAAAGCCTACTACAAAATGGAAAAGTTATGACAAATCAGACTATGAGGCAAAAAAGAGTAGCTGTTTTGGTTTCATGGACAAAAGAATTTCTGTGGCTGGAATATGACAAGCTAAATAACAATGTTCTGACGAGTGTGTCGTGAGTTTCCCTTGATTTCTGAGTTGGCAAGCGCCTTTGTTACTGGGACCAGTCTTTTTAAGAAAGACCCCATCAGAATGCATGAGAAATGCAAGAAGTGCATTATTGCTCAATCTGCAGTATCTTTCCCAGGACAAACACCAATTGCACAAAACATACTAAAAATAAACCAAGCACAACAAGAAGTCTTGAAAAATCTGTTTAGAACAGCGTAATATGTTGCAAAGAGTGAACTACCACTGGCAAAATTTAGCAGTCTTTGCAAACTTCAAAAAGCAAATGGCCTAGATCTTGGTTCCACTTACCTCTTACCTGTAACTTCAGTGGAAATTTCAGATTCAGGATCTGACACAGACTGATTCATGTTCTACACAGTTCTGACAAAGTCATAGAAATTTTTGTTCAATTAGAACCAAGTATTTGAGTTGATGATTGTAATTTGATGTTTTGTTTCCTTCACAATATTATACTTTAATGTATAATATTGTAAAGGAAAAAAACACAAATCAAAAAATCCTTCTCTTTTTTATTCGGGCTACTTAAATTTATTTTGGGCTACCAAAAACTGAAGCGTGCCTGCCCGAAGGGCTACCAGGGATTTTGAAATTTTGCGAGCACTGATAAGATACAGTGTTGGGATCGTTACTCAAGAAAAGTGATGTATTACACATTACTCGTTATGGTTCTTCACGTGCCAATAACTGAAGGAACTATGTAACGTATGTAAAGACATAATTGTGACTGCAATGTAATGATTGAATTTAGTAATTGGTTACATTACTAAATTACTGAAAAATGTAACGTGAGTACAGTAACACATGTTTCTGCCCACTTGATGAATGTAAGTTCACAACTCTCACTTTAGTACTGTATTGGACTTTGCCAAAAAATACTGAGCCACTCTTTTCCAATGCTTTAGTGATGCCAAGCTTTTTTCCAACAGTGCAGCTTTGTCTGTCTGTGTATTCCCCCCACACTCATTCCCCACTGGAACTGCTTCCTGCAGGATTAATAGATGAGGTTAAAACACACAGTAAAATTGCAGACTGTAACACTAAATTAATAAGCTAAAAGAGTCTAAAAGTCTTTGTAGAGTTGCAGAGATGTGTGGTATTTCCTGCTAATTTGGCATGCAATCAAGCTTTTCATATCGGAGTTAAAAAGGCACAGGTTAATGCTGCTTCAGATTTTGCAGCATTAACTCTTTGAGAAACAGTGTGTAGCGTCTCTCAAGCCACCCAGTCTTTTGCTATGATTAATGAACAGCTAGTAAAGGTCAACACATAATAAACTGAACTGCCTTTACATTAGATTTTCCTGACATCAAATTTAGATAAATTTATTTTTCATTGATCTTAAACAATAGGTCACAGAGAGACAGTTTGCCTCAGCAGGTTCAGCTTTGTCCGAGGAACACAGTTTCACCATATTGTTTGGTTGTTCAAGGGCTGACACTTGATAATGCCAGTGCTCACTTCTTGGAAACCTACCACTCTAATTCTCATGGCACAGAAGAGACTTGTATCCTAAGCACTTTAGTGGGTCATCACAAGAAAAAACTGTCATCGATGCCAGTTTCCTTTCAGTGCGTCCTTGCCCCTTCACACTGCACAGCTCCTTTTTTCACCCCTCTAGTGCCTAACCAACCTGTGGTAATAATGACGAACATCATTTATGCAAATGTAATTAGTGCGAGAAACATGAGAGTGAAGCACAGGGCGCCAATGGAAATTTATCACTGAACACCCAGGCTCTAAACATTCAATTAAAATATTGAATTTCAGTGGATTTAATCTAAACGTAATAAATTAAGAAGTGGAAGAAGAGTTTGCAGCAGAGCAGGCTGACATTTGGCTGTCACTATCACACTTGGAGATGGTCACTGATTCCACGTCCTTACCTTAACCCTTCAAAATGCAGATGGTGGGCAGAAAGACAAGGAGAGAAGGTGATGTCTGGCTCTTATCTCTGTATCTGGGTCAGTGTTTTGTCGAAGCATGGAAGGGTGAGATTGGGCTACAGTGCTGAGACAAACTAGTGCTGCACACCACAGGCTTTAATGTTTGATAATTTGATATCAACCATGTATATGACGTGTTTAACTGCTGTTAAACATATTGTTGTAAGCCTTCATGGCTTTGAAACTACAGTCTTTACCAGGGAGCACAACAGGAAATTGGTAAAACAGGAAAGAGGGGAAGACACAGACACCGTCGTTGGAAGAGAAAGTCTGGATTTCAGGAAAGCATCCATCACAAGTCAGGAGCAGCGTCAGCTTGGATGACACAAAATCACATATGGAGTCCTTCTTCAGGGACAGACAAAAGTAATTAGCTGGGCTCAGATACTGACATTTTCTGTCCTCTAGAGCTGTTTTTCATATTCTTTATATTCTCAGCTCTATTAGATTTACACCGATGATCTGCAGATACAGTAAGTTCATCAGAACAAAGTGTTGTCAAACCAATGAGTTAAAAGGCCAGTTAGTTGGTAACATTTTATGCAATCAGAGAGTTTGTTGAGGTTAGAATTATTTCATCCACAGTCCGTGTAACACATATAACAGCGTTTCTCTTCCATTTCAACTGATCTTTTTTCTCATCATCTCAGAGGAAACCGTTCTAACACTGACAAATACATCTGGTGTTCGGTAGTGTCACCACACCTAACAATTTTGTGGAGTTCTTCTAAACATTTGACCATCGCTTAAATTAGGATAATGATTAGCTGTACTTCAATAAATATCACAATGATAATAGATGTTTGGTGAATTAAGTGCTTGCCCTATAAGAGCTTGATAAAGTGGATATATTGAAAGTTGTGTGACCCTATAATGCAAAACTGTATTTCTTTTTATCCTATTCGACTTTTTTAAGAGTTGAGACACAGGCTAGGTGATAGACATGTTACTTGTAGATGTGTTTTGAGGTAAAAGTAGTTATGCAAATGTCTTTGGAATTTTAATGCATAATTAGACACAAAATTTTAAATTAGCCCTAAATGAGAATTTTTTGAAAAATCTTTTATCCTGCTAGACTAAATGCTAGTTGAATAGTTTCAGGTGTATAAAAACAAAAATAGTCTATGTGCAGTTTTTATTTCTAGAGCTGACATTATACATGTTAACCAGATGGATGCCCTTGCCTCACTCTCTTTGCTTAATGTACCATGAGGCCTTCTTGAGAGTTGATTCTCACTCAAGACTAAAGCTGCAATTACAACCCCCGTTTGTACACACTTGCAAGCTGTGTCAATACTGATCCAAAACACTGCTGCACTCCTGAGAGCTGTACTCTCAGCACTTGCTGTGACAAAGTCCAACTTAATGTTTTCTCCTCTGTTCATGTTTACATACAGAGGACATGGCAGCCTGCCTCCTTCAGCTTCATGGTAATAAGCTGCTATCGCCCTAGTTTTCTTAATATCACATTAGAATTTCATCTCAAGGGGAGGAAGCACTGAGAGTGTCAGAACGTTGTATGTTTAATGAATAAGACTAGGGAAAAGTGTCTTAATGGTTGCATTAATGCTCTCTTTTTTGTCACCGTCCCTCTGTACATATTGTGCATAATATCAAACACGACCTGATTCTTGCTCTATTTCCATAACGCCCCTCTGGATCTTGGTGGTATTTTGTCTCATTTTGTGCTGCATCTGAAAGTAGAGGGCAAAATGAGGCCTGTCTATGAATCAGTGCTACAGATAACTGGTGATATTATACACTGACATCCTTTAAAGAAGACTTTAATGCAAGCACTCAATGCATGCCAATTTAAAAGGCATAAATAATGTAAATACATTTTAGATCTTTTGAAAATCTAAAGCTTCCATCCAAAAGCAATTTGCTATATTAACCCAGTCTAAATGATCTTTTTTTTTCCTATCTTGAGCTATTTAAAATAATGTTAATAACAGTGGCAATATTCATGTTATCTATGCCAGCTTTTATAGTGTCTAACTTTAAATAGGCTACATGGCCAAACGTTAATGGCACCCACTGTTAGAATTTGCCTGCAGTGATTTTCTTCCATTTAGCCATTATAGCACTACTGAGGTCATTGCTGTTGGATGATGAGGCCTGGCTCACATGGCATATCAGTCACTCCCAGAGCTGTCATATGGCACCGATATCATGCCATCGAGTTTTTTGCACACCCTAATCAAGATATTTCTTTTTGTATCTTTGTTTACTTTGGTTTTTGGATTTTGAAACCACAGAGAGTAGTGCACAAACAAAGTGTCACATAATTGCATTGCATTCAGTTTCACCTAACTGGAAGTAATGGGCCTTACTATAATCATGATCAAGTCAGTGTCAGCAAACTTCTTTTTTTAAACAGTCTGAACAGGGTACATGTAACTTTGACATGCTAACAAGCATTAACAAAGGCTAGACATGTAGCAGGATATCTATGACCACTAGAAGCAATGCTTTTAAAGTTTAATCCATTATTTACTTCAATCTGGACCTTACTGTGTCTTTGATCTACCATTCGACACCAAACACGAGCTCTACAGCCACAGATAGCTTGCCATGTTTTATTTATCTCTAATTAGCTGCTCATTCAACATCATGAAACAATAGACCAGAATAGACATAACTGACTCCTGCATCTAGGCCAATGTTTAGTCTGGGATACCAAGGTTGATCTACCTCTCTGTATTTGATAGTGCCACGATCCATTATTCACTAAAGATCAAATTTTAAAGCAGGGATGCTGTTCAGTATTAGAGAACTAGGGAAGAAAAGATATCTTTCTTAGTTCTCACATTCTTTTTGTCAGTGCTTTTTAATGCTCTTTCAGTTTCAGTCCAGGCTGAGAAAGGATTTAAGGGAGTTTGGCATTTACATCTGTGAATGAACTTTTTTTTTTAATTTGTTTGATAATTTTCCCCCAACATTATGCCAATAATCTTAGGTGTAACATGTCCTCATATAGTCTTTGTAATGTGCTTTATCCACTGCCTCCAGTGCACAGTATTGCTTATTCTCTATTATCTGCTCAGGTGACATCAAATCACTTACTTAAATAAAAATGACTTAAAGAAACACAAATGATGTGTTGGGAAAAATTGTTTGTAATTATTATTTACACTGTTCATGCTAAAAACATACAGGTACAAATGTACAAAAATAGTATAATAATAATAGACAGTATAGTTTAGATGTTGAGTTAAGCCCTTTTTTTAAAAATAGTTACAGCATACCATCTATAATAGCATATCCTGCAACAGCAGTATTTTAATTGCCAAAATTTTAGTGTCTAATACCCATACAGCTGTTTTCCAGAACTAGACTTTATGAGTCACTATATAAATATTTTATCTGCACCATAAATATCGCCCTAGTCTATGATGTTAGCTTTGGTCAAGTGCTTATTTTGGACCATCAAGAGAGAGCTACAGAGACTGAATTGAGTTTTGGCTCATCTATCTTTTTCACTTTTCACTTCTCAGTCTGTGCTACTTTTCCTCAGCTAAATGAGACTGATGATACAACTGAAAGGAAAAGGAAGCACTAACAGCAATGAGCAAAATTGTGAAACATATTATTAAATGCATTAAGATGTGTCCACAGCGCAAGAAATCATTAAATGTGTAATTCTGGGCAAGTCCTCGCTGTCTAGATTTGCTCTTTTTACCGCTAAAGTCAAATTAAATTGTGCAAACCTTGGACCCGTACTAACTTCTCTGACCCTGATGAATGATTTGTAAAATTCTAGATTCTCCACAGTGTTTACTTTGGATGACTGCAACTTACAGAGGTTTGATAGATGATAGTTAATTTTCCTTTTTTTTTCCACATTTTTGCTATTTTGGATCCCTCTCTGTGACTGAACTCAGACCTTCCTCCATTGTGCACTTCTCTTTACAGTAATGCTTTGCAGCTATTTTTACTGTGCATTCCTGTACAGACATGCACTAATTACAGTGGTATCTCATAATGGATGTCCTAATGTTTTATTTACCTTATGAGACTTTAATCAGCTCCCTGATTTCCTCTGTTGTTACACACCTTACCTTGAAACATAGCCTGTCTATATCCTCTTATCTGGCAGTGCCCACTGTGCTCACCAGCCTGCTGCCAACAGGAGAGCTGGAGGTGGCAGACAGTGTTTGAGAGGATGTGTTACGTGTGTGTCTGTTTGTGTGTGTGTTTTGAATGTTGCCTTTGTACATTTACACATGCATGTCTTTGTGTGTTTGTACTGCATGTGTGAGTGTCAATGTGTGTGACAGGTGCCAACTCCTATGTCAGGGGTGAGGTCGCACCCTCCCTTCTCAGCCTAGGTGTCTGCAGAGGTTCGTATCCACTCAGCAAATAAAGGGTGAACACCTTTTACCCCTCCACACACACTGATATCTAGAGGCGAACACACCCAACCTGCTAGATGTCATTAGCCTTTACACTAACAGCGATCCCCAAGACAACTTGGGAAAAAAGGCAGGCACATATTTTTAGCAGTGAATGCCAAAGTAAGTGCTGTGCATTTGCTGCTGGGATAGCTGTAGATGCCAACTGAGACGGCACCTATTGGCAAAGATTTTTTTACCGAGTGATATATTTAGGTGATGCGTATCAGCTGTTTAGAAAGAAATTTGTTGACACTTTAATTAATCTGCTCTGATAGCATCCAGAGGTGACATCGCAACTTAAGTGTGTTTTTTGGGGTCTACTTGAGTGTTTGTGTAGTGTAGTGTAGTAGAAAACTTTTGTTTTTTCACTCTTGCCTGTTTTAGAAATGCACTCCTTTCCATTCATCTGATGACATTTGAACATATCCTAGCACAAGTCTGAATGCATTTATTAACAGATAAGCACAAAATCATCACTGTACTTTTTAAACTGTTTTGCAGAGAAGTTAACTTGTACTGTTCCAGATTACAAAAGGCTTGTATTTTACTTTGTGCCTTTTTAGGGAATCATTATCTTACATCCTTTGTCTTTTTCTTTTTTTTAAATCAAACAATTCCTGAGTTTTTTCAGCCTCCTCAAACATGCAAGAGAATGGCCAAAAAAGGAAACTTCCCAAGCACATTTCATTCATGGCTCAGCTCTTAACATATTTAAGATCTAACCCAAAAATCTAAAGTATTTTCTTGTCAATAATATATCACCGTATTGCCTAGAGAACAAAAAAACTAAAGTAGCAACCAAAGATTTATTTCTCTCAGATCAAGCAAACAGTATGTTTATGTTTGTCATTTGTTATTCTTTCCCTTTAATTTACATTTGCTTGATTGTATTTCTTTGTACATCCACTCATTCTTAATTTTTCTACCACTTATCCTATCTTGGGTTGTGGGGGCTGGTCGTTGACAGAGATGCCTAGACCTTTCTTTCGCTTGCCTCTCTTGAGTTCTGGGCATTCACCATGTCCAAAATAACAGCAAACTCCACAACTGACCAATACAGCATTTTCACACTTTTATACTTTATACTTTTATACTGTCATTGTGGAAATACAGACCCATGCCGTGTGGTATTTACTTGTGTAAACTTATACAGGGTTCCTTTTATCACTTTTAGCAGATTAAGCTGTAAACAATTTTCCTGAATGTCATTAAGTGTTCAAAGAAAACATGCAAAAATAATAATTCAGGCTGAAGAGCTTGTTGTTTGCTATGTATTCCAGTTATTTCCGGAAATGCACTGAAGCAGGAACCTGGAAAAAAGTTGCTAATTTGGAAATGTGTGTTCTTTTTTGCATGCTGAGACTGTCTTCAAAACTATTTTATAAAAACATCATGCATATATGTGCAGATTTCTAGCATATTTAACATTTAACTGCATGTAAAATTGTGTGATCAATTGATGTGTTGACCTGATATAACTTGACAGTATGTGTTAATGAATGGCAGGAGTAGATTGAATTTGTTTCAAATATTTATATCTGGCACAAATTACGGGTAAAATCCATCATACAAATGTAACAGGTGTCTAAAATCATCAGCTTTCTCTCCAGCTGCCAAGATATATTCTTTTTATTCTCTTTATAACACCAGGGTCTCCTCTGAGAGTGGTGTCACTGTTAGACCCCATATATTTACACTATATTTCTCTCACACATTCCTTTTCAGTGAGCCAGGCCTTGAGCTGCCAATGGAGGATGTGAAGTCAAGCCAGGGGGCCAAGGCCACTGTCAGCTCTCTCAGTGGTTAGAATAACCCAATAAATTCTGCAGGGAACTGGGCTGGGACTGGACCAGTGCTGGCAAAGAGTATCAGTGAGAGGTAAGATGATAGATAAGGGAGTTTTGTTTTTTTTCAAGTGAAGTTAAATATATCAAGAAAAGCAGATAAAATGAAACCAGAGATGTTTTAATATTTTGATATGTAGTTAAAAAAGGTCATTGGTTTGTAGATAACCTACTTTATTACCTGTGTGCAAAACTGTTACCTAAGAATTAACTTTTTAACTTTATTATGAGTCTGTAATATGTAAGAAATAGTCAATCAGCATTTTACTCAGCGCTTTTCTTCTTTTGACAGTGTCCTTAAGGTTCATGCTTTATTTTTAGGCTCTCAGGGTTTAGGCAACTTCTGAAAATAGAAACTGCAGCATTTCAAATTATATTGCATCCACAAGGCCACCACTGTTGCTGATGAAAACATTAGTTCCATGATTCTAAGCCCTTGTGTTTGTATATATGTACAAACACACACACTTATACTGGAAGTGGCTCATTCATCCCTTTTAAATTTTACAGGCACATTTTACAGATAAGAATTAAAACCTTTTCATTTAGTTTTGTTCCAAAGCACCAGTCTTTTTTTAAATTATATTGTGTGTAGTCATACATATCGGTTGGTTCTGCAGGACCGATCATAATTGACACCAATATGCCTTGCAGTGTTGGCTGGATCCAAGGTATTGCCATCTAAAGTAAATATTTTGTTAGACACCATATTGGTAAGATTTCTAGGACCAAGTACAGCTTTTGTCTGAATTTAGAAATTGGAAGTTAGAGGTCATCCAGGCCTTTAAGTCTTTAGACATGCCTGTAGTTTAACTAGATGATTTGTATCGTCTGGCTCAATGGACAAATGCAGCTGGATGTTTTTTGGATACTGATGAAAATATATACAGTTTTTCAACTAGTATTACCCAAGGGAAGCATGTATACTGTAAAAACTATTGGTCCCAGCACAGAACCCTGTGGAACTCCATGACTAACATAAGTGTGTGAGGAAGACGCCCTATTTACACGCACAGATTGGAATCTATGAGATAGATGTGATTCAAACCACTGAAGCACATTTCCTTGAATATCAACATGGTATTCTAAATACTGTAGTAAATATTGTGGTCAGTCGTACTGATAACGATACGTCCTGTTAAAATTCAATTGCACAGAGGTCTAACAGGACAAGCACAGCGATGGGTCTACTGCCAGAGGCTATGAGACAGTGTACTTCCACTGAAACAGAAAAAAACACTGAACAGAAGCTACATTTTAAAAGGAATAAGCTGGCTACCTCTACACTTCATTTTAAAATCTATCCATTTCTATTCATTATTCTTAGTCGCGCGTCCTCAGTGTGTGCCTTTGACACGTGTGGAAGAAGGACACAATATCAGCTTTTCTAATTACTTATTGGTCATGATCAATTAGTAACATTTGAAGGCACTAAGGTACCCTTGTATAAATACACTGGTGAAGTTCAACAGCCATCACGGTTGACAGTTAAATTGGCCTGTCACTGCCAGGCCCTTCATTAATCTCAACTTGTCATTCTTGTTTATGCTGGTTATAATGGCTTTGTTGGTGTGTGATAAAGTCTGCGTGTGTGTGTGTGTGTGTGTGTGTGTGTGTGTGTGTGTGTGTGTGTGTGTGTATGCAGCCACAGGGCAGCCAAATCAGATGTGTGATGTGTGAGAAGTTCGAAGATGTGTGTATATACATATGTGTCATATGCACATGTGTGTTTATTTGCATGAATTCATATATGTACATGTGCAGGAAGTGTATATTTTCTGAGTGCATAAGTGTGTTGTGTGGAAATCTTTTTAATCGCAACTGTCATGTTGAAGCCAGTTGGCACCCTCCAATGATTACCTCATGTGTCCTTGAGTATTTTCTAAATTGTTCCGAGTTGTTTAGAGCCGCTCCAAATGACTTTCATAATCATGTGGTAACGTGGCCATTTACACCATGTGAGAAAATTCCTACTCACTTAAACCTACCTTTACACTGATTGACTTAGACAGAAAGGCTATTGTATGTACATTTAGTCTGTAATCTGCAATCCTCTCGCCATTTCCCCTTAGATTTCCTTAAGTGTTTGCCTCAGTAAAACTTTAAGTTGGGGAATAACTATTTAATTTGCTTTTGATTATTAGTGATTTTATTGGTTAACTAAGCACAAATGGGATCACTTAGTGAGTGATGTTAAGCCCTAGGAAATAAAACGCACACACATATACACACACAATGAACAATAGTTAGAACGACGTACGCACAAACACGCTCTTGTACTGCTGACCTTTCACCTTCTTCACTGTCTTCTGACCACCGCCTACTGCGACCCCCTCCACCTTCTCTTGGCAAAAGGGTACTTTGGCACTGCCCCCTTTTCTCTTTCCCCTCGGCCTCTTTGTTTTTCAAAGGGTGTATCTGACTGCAGATGAACAAAGGATCATGTGGGTGCTTGCAGGCACAGGCTTGCCCTGGTTTGTATTTACATATAAATGTCAGCACCTATTTTGTAACTTGTCTCCTATACGGAACTTTCATCACTGATATGATGAGTGTGTAGATTTATAAATGTCTGTGCAGTTATGGTGTGTGTGTGTGTGTGTGTGTGTGTGTGTGTGTGTGTGTGTGTGTGTGTGTGTGTGTGTGTGTGTGTGTTGCATGCTGATAAGTGCATAATGAACATTTGTGAGCTTTCTGTTATCATAAATATGCAGGGAAGTTATTATTTTTTTCTTTTTCAGCCAGTAGCGCTGATTAATATGTTATTGTAAAAAAATTTTGGATTCAGTAAATGCAAATTATTGGTGATTAAGAAGCTCATTTTTCCTCATTTACTGTGTTTTCTTCCTGTCATCTGGACACTCTGATGCCTTTAAAAGAGAATAGATGTGACTATTGAGGTAATCAAGATGATAAGTTTATGATATCTTTGGTGTAGAGATCTGATAGATTTCTCCAGGTTATTGCAGCAATCAGTAGTATTTACTAATCAAATATTGTTTTCATTTTGATTCTTCATTTGGAGCGCAGCAGGAGAGATTCAAAGAAATTCACTAAAATGTCTCTGAATGCATGTTTTAAAGTTTGACATATACAATTAATTGAATCAACTAATACAAACATTAGGCCCAAACACAATTCCATGTATAATACATTTCAATTCAGTCACCACATGATCATTGAGTTGCACATGCAATAATGGATGCATACCTAAATAGAGGCAACTGTTTGATAAAATGTAAAAAACATATTCACTTAAATGAATATGTAACATAATAGACAGTAGAGTCTTTTTGATCCTGTTGTTCTTTGTTCAGAAAAGGATAATCAACTGAGAATATTTGCACATGGCCGTATTTTTTTACTGTACTTGGCAGACTGTTGGTGTTAGCTATTAGGTCATTTACCTTGATTGGCGTGCACTCACACACAAGCACACATGCACATTAATCCATCATTAGTAAGATGTCCATGCTTGAGTGATCGTTTGTTGAGCAGTTGAGTGGACAGTTAGGAGGAGGGCCATGTTAATGCAGACAGACTTGTCACAACTATGGGTGACTGCAATGGGGACGCAAAGGATGAAGGGACTTCTTACCAATTAAGAATCCCTAATATCAAGTGCTATATCTGAGTTTATACTTATGTCTGCGTCTGTGCTCTCTGTCTGTGAAATATATCTGTCATTGGTGCATTCTGAAATGATCTGTTATTTGTTTTTGTTTTGTTTTTCATTCTTAATAATGGCACAAGATTATGAAAATATAAAAATATCAGACATATCTGACAACACGCAGGGACATCAGAGTCTGTTGATGGAAAGGTGATGTTCCTGACAATATTAACAGAAGAGTTTCTTTTTTATTCAGTCAATGAAAAAATTTGTGTTAGTGGAAGTCTGTTTTTATTCCTTCATTTATTTATTTATTTTTGACTGGATGCATTTATCCTGCTATAGCGTTGATGCTGGAAATGTAATACTTTTCTTCCAAGTTTTTGTTAATTGTAAGAGGCTAACAGCAAAAGCCAATGCTTGACACATTTGACAATCTACTCTTTTGTAGCTTCCGAAAATATTTCAACAGTGTATAAAATGTGTGAATTTAGTGAGCTATCCAAAAGGGTACAGAAAATACCCTCAAATACCAAATTCAATAAATATTTTAATTTTGACTGAATTAAAATTCCTATTACTGAGAATATCATCAAAAAATGTGCACTTCACTGCAAATCACTGTCCTCAAATACAGAAACTATGTTACAGTTGCATTTTTGGAAAAAATACATATACGTGTGTGTGTTTTAATTCAGGAAAATTCTCTTCAGGTTCACTGACTGGTAACTAGAAAGAGGTGTTTGTAATTAAAATCTACATTTAGCAACCCCCCACCCCCAACCCATCACGTAGCCCCATAACAGGCCAGCCACTCTCTGTGCGTCTGGGAACGAGCTGGTGGTGTCCTGCATTCGTAAAGGGAGGGATTCATGAATGGTACTCACACATCAGTATGAACGCACCGTAACATGTGCATATATACACACTAACCTTGCATATATCTTCACCCTGTGTCTTACTCCTCTCTCTTGTTCCAGCTGAGTAAGAGCAGGCCCGTGTCATTTCACCTCAAGGTGCCTGCTGGGGTCAGGGGTCACATGTAATGGCCCAGTGCATCTCCTAGCACAGTAAGCCTACACCAGCAGCCGACACACTCCGCTATTCCCTTCTCCACCTCCCGGGCCTTTTATCAAAGCCAATACGAAAACAAGGAGTTTGTGTGTGTATGAGAGAGAGAGTGGGTTTGTCAAAGATCACATTCAGAGTTTCAAGTTGCTGAACCATAAAGTGAGAAAGAGCTAACTTTCAGCCTACAGCAGTATCTGCACTGTGATGGAAAACAGCCAACATTCAATTAGTCCTAATCGTTTAAAGTTCGCCTCAATGCACTTCTTAAAGTAATAACATAGAAATGAACTTACACGGTATGGCAAAAAGAATTTTATTTCAGAAATCTACTTTTTGCCCATTTGAGTCTGTTGCATTGGGTCGAGAAGTCTTTTTAGTAGAATATTTCTCTGTAAAAATAACATCAATAATAACAAGAGAGTACTGATTTCTGAGTTTAATCTTTTAGCTTTAGATCATGACTGAA
This sequence comes from Maylandia zebra, assembly GCF_041146795.1. Classification (NCBI taxonomy): domain Eukaryota; kingdom Metazoa; phylum Chordata; class Actinopteri; order Cichliformes; family Cichlidae; genus Maylandia; species Maylandia zebra. Next base: position 9,145,235 of record NC_135179.1, on the reverse strand, counting down.
ATAAACAAAAGTTTTAAAGCTTTTCAGTCTTTATGACTTCAAAAAACATTGTAAAAAGTGAGGTCATATAGGTCTGTCATAAAGTTAAAGTTGTTTGTCAAAAAAAAAATAAAAAATTCTGGGCTGCTATATGTTTTTGTTTTTTAAGGCAGTTCATGCTGGTTTCTATCCACCGGGCAGACCGTGAGATTTAAATGGTTTGTATATTCTCTGTAGAATCTCTGCTTCTCCAGCAGTGACAAGACACATTTTCAGTGATAGTGGTGTAAAGTTCCCTGCTGCATAGTTTGATGGGATATTTGCATGTGCTTAGTAATTTATTACACTGTGTGCTTTTTATGAATGTGCATGTTATTACACTGTGGTTGATGGTGGCAGTTAAAGAGTAGGGAAAGTGTCAGTGTTAAGATGGAGAGGGGATGAATAATGACCTCTGTAAAAATTTGAATTATGGTTTGATACAACATTGGTTTAACTTCCTCTTTATTTTTACACAAGGTCATGTCAGTATTATTTTAAATATATTGCAGTCCTAGAAATGTAACACTGTGGTCCTGATGGAGATTAAAAAAAAATATATATATACATGCTGCATTTATTACGATCATGTTAACAAGTGTCCAGGGTCCATATTATCTTGCTTCTGCATCACACATTGTGCATCAAATTTTATTATTTTTATACTTATTATTATTAGCAATCGTAGTTTTTCAGTTATTACCATGGTACAAGTCTGTTGCAAAGAAAAAGAGTACACGAGCAAAATAGCATTTAACTGTTTCAACAAATGAACACTAATTATTCATTTAATTAAGTATTGTCAGCTCATTTCAAATAACACAGCAGTCATTAATCTTTTACACTTACTGTCAGGTTTGTTCCTGATAGAATGACTTAACTTGAACTCCCTGCCTCATTCTGCCTCCTCTCCTATTCTCACCTGTCCTCACTTTATGAAAAGATGTTTTGCTAATTGCATCAGTAGTGTGGAAACTTATGAATGTACCTGGTACTTTTAACCAATAGGTGAAAGAATACTGAACTCCTGCTTTGTGATTATCACAAAGCCATTGTTATTTTATTAAATTATCTGTACATTTTTTAAATTATTTATTTATGTATGGGGTCGGCAGAGTGAAAGAAATGTTAGAAACAATAATGTCTTTTGTCTGGGGCAGAAGGGGTTATACGCTGTTACTTTCACTTCACTTGCTGTATAGCTTTTTGATATGTAATGTGTAGCTGCTCTGTGTAGCTTTGGTGTTGATTGAAAATTAAATTCTTTTGAGATTTAGGATAATTAAGGCAGGATAAAGCTTAAAATTGTTATATGGAGCATTTTTTGAGTATTTGAATTCTTTCTACTTAAAATCAGTTAATAGTTGACAAAAAAGCTGGTTTAATAAGCCCAGTTTTAGTGATGCCAACAAAAATGTTATAGTTGTACAAAGTTTGTCTTTGTTGGGACAATACAAAAATACATTTTCAAAGTAATAAACATGTATTCACGTACCAAAGAATAAAACTTTAACTTTCTTAATCTAATATGTTACTGTGAGTATTTTACTACTTACTACTTACTGTACTTTTCTTAAAAGATGCTTTTAACAGCTGCTTTCTCTTTGTCTCAGCTGGCAAGTTTTTTTTAAACTATGAGTATGCAAATGTCACATTCCAGCTAAAATCAGCAGTTATCTACCCTCTTTTATATAGTTTACCACAAGTCAATCGAGGGATTTTATAGAGTATATACAGACTTTCCATACATGAAATGTCTTTTTGATCTAATAGATTTTGGCATATTGCGTATTATATTGTTTTTTTTATTTTTTTTTATTTTTTATGAAATTCGCTCAGAGAAAAGAAAGTTTACCTCTGGTTTCTTTAATGAATATCAAATGTTTTCCTCTTAAAAACCTCCAAAATAGTTTAAAGACATGTTCAGATTGCCATAACACCAATATGGTGACAAGGGCATTCCCTTTACCATACTTCCCTTGCTTTGTTCAATAATGGAAGTCAGTGGAGAAACAGTCAGCCATATGGTCTTTGTAGGTCAAATGCTTAAGACTAGGGATTAGTGTGTGCGTGTGAGTTGTGTGTGTGTGAGGTAGCTATAGCTAACTAAGTGACTCAGTGATGTCATGTACTTGTGTTTTCACATGGGAACCTGATAGCTCTGAACAATCCAAGGCAAGCAATTTTTGGCTCAAGCATACTTGACATAACAGAGAGATAATTGTAGACTTTGTGTCCACGGACCCTCCAGAGATCCGGAGGATCAAACCCCCTAGGATTTCAGACACTTTGATGATGTGTTAATGCCTGGACAAACATTTACCGCCTCAGAGATCACAGACGGAATGATGTAAATGTAGCACAGTTCAAGCTAACTGCCCCCTGATATCATGCGATGATGTAAAGTTTAGATTTTTGACATATTTTTTCCTAACTGTTGCCAGGGTGTTGAACAAAAAATGCGTTCATTTCATACTCTACTTTTACACCTTTGACCTACAGCATCACTATTATAGATGACATAATGAATGATTTTATTTTGTTTAATATAGTAATGGGAACTCCATGTAGTGACTGATCCTGATGAGGTCAAGTAGAACTCACTCGTTATCATTAACGTCTGGATGACTGAGTCGATGATTTTCTGGATAGGAGTTGACACTAATTTAACTGTAATAGCAGATAATACCGGCTATGCTAGAGCCTTAGATTTACTTAACTTTTATTTATTGGTTTAAAACGAAGTGGGAGAACACATGCTATTTTTCTGTAGTTGCATATATTGCTGGCTGGTTTCATTGAGGGATGAAAAGTTCTGCTCTGCTAAAACCAGCTACATTCAAATTTGTACCTTCAGATTAACTAGGAATTTAAAACCCAAGTCTTTTCCAAATTTAGTCAGTAATAGTAGATCACAGTGAACAACGGTAGTTGTATTTATGGGGAAATATATCTTTAAAGTATTTGTTTCTTTTTTTATAAAGCATTCACTTTTTTTCATGCTTCCTGTGCAGAGAAGAAACCTCAGTAGCTTCATATTGTTTTGCACACTGTGAATGTTCTGCTCTTAATTACAATGAAAACCACCAAACAGGTTTTAGAGTCTATTCAGTAAACTTTTATTGTCGATAATTAGGACAAAGAATGCCTACCGTCTTAATGTTTCTAGCCTTTGAGAGAGGAAAAGGTGTTGGCTCAGTTTTTTACAAGAAGTATGTTTTAAGAGGCCAGTTGCCTCGAAGCGAAGCTTGAATACCTTCTTGGTCATAAAACCTCTCTGAAATTTGGTAGACTGAAAGAAGTGCAATTTTAAAGCTCTGTTTAAAACTTAACAGTTATCTCACTTGACACCTGGCATTAATGACAAGCTTTGGCAAGTAACTTTTGCTTTACGACTTTGCATACACACAATCATCAGTATTCAGTTACTGTGGCTACCGTGCGTATTATCGTCATTGTAGACACCGAGTGTGTTTCGTATCTTCTGGGGTGAATATCCTCTCAATTTATTTGACCCCTTTTAATGACCAGGAAACTATATTGACTCCAGGTCCAATATACAGGCAGTCTATCTTGGCACCAGTAAAGGCAGTTTTACTTTATTCTAACGACTTCAAAATACTCTCAACATACGTCTTGATGCATTCTCAATCATCCAGGAAAGGAAATCTCCAAAAGTTGATCCTGTTCATCTGGATGTAGTGTTTTGTGGGAGAAACTTGTGTTTTGAACTTGTCAAGGCTCTAACAATGAATTAAAATAATTTCCAGACTAAGCTGCTTGATATACAGTGCATCACTATAGATCATGCAGCTCAGCAGTCACACATGCCAAAACTCATTCGCACAGTGGAACGATGGAGGAAATAAGTTGAATCTTTTTATAAAGTTACTTTTCATGCAGAAAGACAGCTCTGTGACTGAACTTGCTCATTTTAATTACTGCTTTGTTTATAATTGTCATTACCCATAGGCTAATGCATATTGACTTATGCTATGGCAATGTATGTTGAGAGTCTCCAAAAGTTGATTCTGTTCATCTGGACGTAGCGTTTTGTGGGAGAAACGTTTCGTCACTCATTCAAGTGACTTCTTCAGTCTCAGCTGACTGCAAGTTTCCCCAATCTTATAAACAGTACATTTGCATAATGACTGAAACCAGCCTGCTGAAGGAGCAATGGGCTGGGAGGTCAGTTCTTTAGTCTTAATTATGCAAATTCTCATGACCATTGATCATCAACCACTGACCAAAACCCACTGATCAATGGCCATGAGTACCATTCACAGAGAGTTGGGGAATGCCTGCAAACACAGCATTGTAAGATGGCGAAAGATGTACCACAGGCTGTACCCAGGGGAGTCTACACCAAGTCTATATGGTTTACCGAAAATACATAAACAGGGTGCACGTTTAGGACCGATTGTCTACATCTCCAAGTTTCTGGCTTTGATCCTCAACCTGCTAGTGGGTAGCTCTGAACACCACATCCACAACACCCTGGATTTTGTTGAGAAGAGACAAGATAAGATAAGATAAGACTTTATTGATCCCACAGCGGGGAAATTTTTGCGTCACCTCAGCTCAGGTACAGATATATGAAGGAAATACAAAAATACAATTAAGTACAATCAATGAAAAAAAGTAAGATAATACACTATATACAATGGTAGCATACACAGTATGTGATTATGGATATAGTTGTAAATATGGAAGAAGGTGAGAGATATCATTATGGAGGCAGATGAAACCATGGTCTCGTACGACGTTACATCTCTCTTCACTTGCATTCCAGTCACAGAAGCGTTGGAGGTAGTCCGTAAGAGATTACAGGATGACACCAACCTCAGCAACAGGACCACTCTCAGCATCGACCAAGTGTGTTTGCTTTTGGAACTGTCTTCATTCCACCTACTTCACATACAAGGGTCAGTTCTACAGGCAGAAACATGGGTGTGCCATGGGCTCACCAGTTTCACCCATCATGGCCAATTTGTACATGGAAAGAAGTGGAAAAGAGGGCTTTGCTATCCTACCCTGGAACACCACCAAGCCATTGGTTCAGATATGTGGATGACACCTGGGTGAAAATCAAATCTCAGGATGTACCACAATTCACGGATCACATTAATTTGGTGGACCAACACATCAAATTCACCAGGGAGGATATGAAAGTGGCAGGTTAGCCTTCTTGGACTGACAGGCTGGTTTCAGTCATTATGCAAATGTACTGTTTATAAGATTGGGGAAACTTGCAGTCAGCTGAGACTGAAGAAGTCACTTGGATGAGTAACGAAACGTTTCTCCCACAAAACGCTACGTCCAGATGAACAGAATCAACTTTTGGAGACTCTCAACATACATTGCCATAGCATAAGTCAATATGCATTAGCCTATGGGTAATGATAATTATAAACAAAGCAGTAATTAAAATGAGCAAGTTCAGTCACAGAGCTGTCTTTCTGCATGAAAAGTAACTTTATAAAAAGATTCAACTTATTTCCTCCATCGTTCCACTGTGCTAATGAGTTTTGGCATGTGTGACTGCTGAGCTGCATGATCTATAGTGATGCACTGTAGACAAGTTCAAAACACAAGCAACAATGCCACTAATAGTGTTATAAATAGAAGACACAATATCATTTTAATTAATAGACTCTGTAGCACAGTAGTGCAGGTGGTGCAGGTGATGTACAAGCATTGGCACCAGTAAAACCTCTACCTTCATAGATTTTCCAATTTTGAATTTAGGAATATTTGTTTTATGGTTTTGTTCTCATGTCTACAAAGCAGTCCATGGGTTGGTGTATTGTCCTGCATGTCCTTTTTCACCTGCAAGTATCCTTAAAAATCTGTCATCTTATCACTTTACAATATTCCAGATCATCACTCCACCAAATTCTTGTTGTTGTTGAAATCTGGTTGAAAATAGTGACCATGTAAGTCACTAAAACTCCATCCATTCGGACACATCCAGCGTAGGAGTGTATATCCATATGTGTCAAAAACACTTATATGGATGCAGCCCTTGGGATTACAGTGATATTAACAGTTCCACATTTTCGTTCTTTATCTGTTTTGTGGACTTAAATGTGTATCTAGAATCCAGTTTAAGTCCAATTAATTTATAAAAAAAACATATTTTTATAAAAACAAGCAAATTGTAGTTAATTAAATATATAAAAGTTTGCTTAATCACTATATAAATGGTATAGTTTGTAGCATTTACTGTATGGTAATATATAGTAATATTAGGTTTTAAAGATGGTGAATAGTTGCAGTTAAAATAGTAGTATTGTACATTATATTACACTGTGTGATGATGTGTGTGGGTGTGATAGTAGTCAGTTTAATTGATATACTCTTTACTCCTATCTTACTGTAAGATGTGAATATGTGCTATTATTATTTATTAAAGCAGGCAGATCACGTCTGGCTCATGTTATCTGTCCGTGTAGGAGTTCAGGCTGTTCACTCTGATTTATGGCTGTGGGGTCTAACTATGTATATTTACAGTCTCATGACCTGAAAATGACACCCGCTGGGCTGAACAAGTAGGGGAGGAAAGGGCTTTGGAGGGTCACAGACCGTAGTGCACACAAATATATACAGACACACATTATGTGTTTTTATCCAATATGGTCACATAGGGGCATGCCTGCACTTTTTGGATCCCGTGTCTGCAGCACAGATTATTTATTTTAAAGTGTAGTTAACCTTTTGTTGCATTCTGACTAAAATCAAATGTTAATAATTCTATATGCTTTGACATGCATGTAAAGTGAATGTATTTAGTGGTCAAGTTAGACAAAAAATTCAGTGCAATGGCTGTTGCTAATTAAAGCAACAAATAGGAGTGATCCTGGGAAAAGTGGCAACTAAGAAATGCAAATTACCGCACGTCAACACATCAACAGAATGACTCCTGGAGTCAGACTAGTGCAGATTGAGTGAAGTGGAGGGTAAGAAATTGCAGAGCGTTAAATAAGGTGACAGCTGCATGTTTACAGAACCCAAAGCCCAGGGGTGTGGGTGGCGAGGATTGACACTTCAGCTTCAGATTGTCACGGGCCCATTTCCAAAGAGGCAAATGGTCCTTGGCAATAAGTGAAGTTCACATGGGTTGGATTAAACTGCTGATGATAGTTTGTACCTTTGCAGTGTGGTGATAAAAAGGTTGTGGCCATGTGTTTGTGTGATTTGCATGTCTTTGTCAAGCTCTACTTGACAAAATAAATGCCTTCAATTTCTTTCTTTTTTACATTTCATTTCTGCATTGTCAGAGCATTCTGTTGATAAATGTCTTTCTTTTACCTATAAATTTGCTCTTTCTGCTTCTTTCTCAACTACCTTTCCTGTGCCTCTCATCTGAGTCCATGTTTTTTTTGGAAAGTGCTGGTCTTTAAGCATTCTCCCTCAGAGTAATATTAGAAGAATGCTGTCAATCTCCTGCATATGGTTTAGTTATGCAGCTCCAGCTCCATATAACAATCACAAAGTAATGAAGACTTAAAGTACACCGAACCAACTAGCCTGACTCTGTTCTAGTTGTTCAAAAGCATGGCAGTCCAACACCTCTGAAGTTCACTAATTTAAGCCTCATACCTTATTTGTTTAGCCACAACACAGTCTTTAATTTACTGTCCAAGCACCAACTCTAACATTACGCTCTTTGACTATTTTTGGCAACCCACCCTGTATCCCGATTTGCAGTCTCAAAATGTGTTTTGTTCTCTTCGGTAAATGTACAGGACATGTGAGATTTGTCTTAATTAGTCATGACTCTCGCTCCAAGAATTTAAACTGAAGTATCAGAACTATTTATTTAACTCTACTCTTGTTTTCCTCTCTCGCCCTTTTTTGTGTTTGGAGATTCACAGATTCTGATTGGTTGTTCCAGGAGGAATAAACGATGTGAAGCTGGGCTCAGAGAAGGGGTCGCTGTGTTTTATGAGCCATTAAAGTTTTATTCATCCCTGTACCGAGGCAGCCTTCGGCCATGGGGTCACCATGCTTTAAATAAACTCCCATCATTCCTCTCCCCCCACCTCCCCAATATCTGCCTTCCCACCCCCTGCTCCCCCAACCCTTTCACCCACAGACTTAATGGACTGTTTATTGTTTGATGTTCAAGTCCGACTTCATCATTTTTTCCCTCTCTCGCGCTCTTTCTCTGTTTTCCGCTCTCCACTAGTGTTTAGCGGTATGGAGGTTTGACTGATGCGGTTTGTCCGTGTATTTGTGTTATATGTGTGGTTCATTTTGCGTGTGAGTGCGAGTCCTTGCATGCATGGGCTCTGCATACATGCAGAATGTCTATAAATTCCTTTGGTGTGCCATGGTTTCCTCTTCATAACATCTTCCCTCCACTCGTCTGTTTCATGAGTGGATGCAAGCTTTTACGGCGTATGACTGAATGTTTAGTTTTTAAAAACAAGGAAAGGAAAGCACATCAGTGAACCACACTGTTGCACTAGTGATGTGCAATGTCTTCATTACTTGATCGTGAGCATGGCTACCAATAACCATTTTGAAGCAAAGGTAAATTAATCCATGCTTTACATTTTTAACATATATAATACTTGAGAAAAAGTTTGCTAGAAATCTGTATACATTCTGAAGTTGCACCCTCATAAATGTGGTTGGAGCTTACATGGATAGGAAAGGAAAAAAGTACTGAAACAATAAGTAGATGTACTCAGAAGTACACATTGTTTAAACTTGTGTGACCACTCTATTGATGCATTTTTGGTGTCAAAGCCCAGGTGTCCTGGGGTGGGGGGGGGATGCATAGTTGTCTGGTGAGGAAATTAATCTCAAGTAGCACACATTCCTGCAAGATTCCTATTTAATGTGTGCACTGGATTTCTGCTTACCTCACGCTCATTTAAAAAATTGTCACTGCTATAATTTCCTACAGTTGTAAAATCTGTCCTCGTGGAGTTATAAACCAGAGTGCAGTGTTTTGGCATCCAATAAGCAACTTCTCTATTAGTCAAAGTGGACATCTTGGATCTCACCTGCAGTGATATACCCCACTCCTCCAGCTCCTTCCTGTTGTTTAGTCTTTTAAAAAAAAGGAACAAATCTAAATGCTCATCTTTTCATGGGCTTTCTTCACCATATGCTTATCGTTTTTACTTTAAAGATGCAGTAGTTCATCAACCTGGAGCTTGCAAAGCACTTTTTGGCCGAGGGGGACAGAGTGATAGAAGAGATATTTGTGAGGGGGGAGAGATGAAGAGTTTGCAGAGTTCCCTTACAAGCTGTGTTACAACTGACCCTATCCTCAACTTTGGCCCATGACCCTACCAGAGATCTGTCATGAGAGAGGGAGCTGCTTAACACAAAATGGAGCCTGGTGCAAGAGTCAGAAAGAGAGAGAGAAACACAGAGAGAGTGGGGAACAGAGAGAGAGACAGAGAGAGAGAGGGGGTGAGAGAGCATTAGTGCACACAGAGGACTCATTTATCCGCTCTCTCACTTGACTTCAGTTTTTTCTTCCTCTCCTTTGCTTTCTCTTTTGTTTTCACTCCACAGACACTGTTGCCCTTTCTCCCAATACATCCCGTCTTTTTTCCCTCTGCCCCCCTCCCCTTCCCTCCCAATCTTCTCACCCTCATCTGGTTGATTTTGGACAACAGCATGCCATCATCAGCAGCCACCACCACCACAGGTACGGATTCATGGCGGCAAGGACCAGCAGGATTCTGGGAGGGAATTTGTGAGATGAAGCTTTAATGAGAGCGAGGCCTCGTCAGCCTGGAAGAAATGTATGCTAATGATATGCACACACCAAAAGGACCCTGGGTAGGCAAGGCAAGTGCTGGCCGAGCTCCCGCTGAGCTCTGAGGAAGATGAGCAGCTCAGGTCAGAAGAATAGCAACAAAAACGCCTCCTCCTCCTTTTCTTCTTCCCTTTTCTTCAATCCGCATCCAAAAGGGCAGAGAAAAACTGGTTAACTTAAACCCTTAGAAATGAGGTTGTGTTGCCACATGATGCTGCTGTTGATGTATTTTAGTTTCTGGATTTCTCATTTTTTTCCTTTTCTTCATCTTTGCAAGCACATTGACATTGTGGGTTGAATTAGCTGGAGATTAAACACATCTGTGGTTTACATCCAGACTTTCCAGAATTTTAACTGTCATAAATAATGACAGTTAAAAATGAAATTGTGCTCCAGAGAGATGCAATGTGTGTCCTCTAATTGTGCTCAAAGTTGTCTTTAATAATAGAAAAATTGATATTAATTTGTTTTGATACTTCATTTAGAAATTTAAACTCACCACACCCCTAGTTAATAATGGTGTATGGGCAGTATTTAAATGAAATGACCTGTTTTCATTCAGGAATAAAGTGTATTTGTTATTAATTAAGGAAAGATGCTTGTTACTGGAAATAATGTTGCTAAATGCAATTTATATTTATTTCAGTGTTATCAAGTATGTTTCAGTTACTGATTCACATGCATTTTGTTTTTATTATATATTTTAGTGCCAAACTTTTAATTTATCCTGAAATTATGCTTGAATTAATAAATAAGCCATGTATTTTGTAGTAGCCTTTATTAAATAAATGAATATTTTGGAATGCAAGTAAATAATGTCTGATATTTCTGTTTATTTAATGATCAGATCTGTTTTCTGGGGAGACTTTTCAGTAACGTTATTTCCTTTTATCATAGATTTTATTTACAATTGTGCATTAATTTTTTTAAATTATTATTATGTTAACGGGAAAGTAAATAAAAAAAATCACTTCGTTTAAAGCGTCTTTTAGCGCTATATAAAATTATCTAATTCACTTGTTACCAAATGAACATTTAAGTGTTGATTTAAAAAGAAAACTATGCAGAATTCACATCAGCATTAACGTTACGGTGCAGTCCCTGCTCCCCTCTCCTCTTCTCTGTTTCTTTGCTCGGAGTATCGCTCCTGCAGGAATTACTGGCCTGTCTGATCTGATTGCCGCTTGAAAAAAAAAAGGAAGGAAGAAAAGAAAAACGAATAAAGGACGAAGCGAGACATCAGCGCGACGATCTCGACGGCGTTAACTAGTGATCGTAAAAAGCGCCAGAGTCCAGCCGCATCAGAAATGGAAACCTCTTTTTCCACCGTCGCCTTCGGGGGTGAATAAACAAGAGGAAACGGGATGAGAAGTGGGGAAAAATCCATTGAGTCTTGGGAAGAAAATGAGAGTGGCACCTGATGATGTCGACTTTGACACGTGTTAATTGCTGCTCAGCTCTCCTCATCAGGGAGTCTCAAATTATTTTAGCGCTCCGGGCCACAGCGCCTTGTTTGCTTTGCTGAGGAAAGGAAGCAAGCTGGCCCAAACTTCAAATGGTAAGGCTCGAATCGCTTGGGTAGAATAATCTGATGCTATATATATATATATATATATATATATATATATATATATATATATATATATATATATATATATATATATATATAGAAAACAAGAGAGCATGCATAGAGGGAAAAGGATATCTTAAAAAAAAATTAATAAAAATTTTAAAGAGAATTTGCAACTGTATTAAATAAAGCTGGAAATATACTTTATTGGTAGAAGTATACATTTTAAATTATCGAAACACAGTGATGTTTCACTTAATTTCACATCACTTATTTCTTAAATCAAATTGAGTTCATTAAAAATAAAATATAATGCCTCTGTTTGGGATTTGTTTGCTTGGTTGTCAATATGTAAGACGGGAAGATATTTTATTTGATGAATTAGATTTTCTTCTTTTCTCTCTGATAATCCAAGATTTACAGTGAAATATTGCCTCTATTGCTAAATCAATAATAAAGTCAATGCTATTCTCAGATAAAATGGCTTCATCGATAGGAAAATCAGACAAAACTGCTTCACTGCACTTCTGGCTACATTTAAACATGTAAGTAAATAAATAAATCTGACTTGCACCTAATAAAATGTATTCAAAATCTCAAATCCCTTTTCCTCATGTGATTATATTTACATCTGTCTGCAGCTTTGATTTCAGTTTCCTGCTGTATCCTCAGCTTTTACCAACAACGCTCCTCTCAACCAGCATACTCAAATACACAGTTTTACTTCAGTGCCTGAGAGCACCAATACTCATTTTCTCTACTTCACACTTCTTACCTGTTGACATGTATTTATAAGGCCTTGCATGGTGAATTATAAAGCCTTTGTTATTGCCTGGCTTGGGGTTGGCCACTTGTTTATGACACCAGTAATGGTGGTAATTGTTATTGTTGAGATTACCTGTCAAGAGGACCTGGACAGTGAGCTTGGAGAAAGCGTTGCTCTCTTGACAAGGGGTGACAGGGGTGTGGGGAAGAGGATGTGGGGGGATTGGGGGTTGGAGGCGAGGCTGGGATGCCCTGATGACTTCTCCGCTGATAATCAGCCACCGTGGCCTGTGGGATAATTCAGCTGTCAGTGCCACCTAACAGGGCCCAGCATCAGCCGGCCGACCCCAGCTGGCGTCATTCATTTGGACTGAAGATGGGGATGAAGGCCTGAGGAGGGGTGAAGGGATGCAGGAGCAGAGAAATAAGGACAGCGTCTACATATCTGATTGCCAGAGTTGGCCTTTGAATGCAGTAATTTAATTATCATCAAACATTTTTTATAGTTTTTGAAAAAAATGTCTTTTAAATTTTGCTCCTAAAAGTGCCTTTTTCAAATTAACAGCTGATTGAATGTTTAAACCTCGCTTTGGTGAAAAACTGAGGTATTAAATATGTTTTAAATTGTATTTTACATAAGGTCTTATTTTCTTTGTATAAAAAAACGGTTTCAGTTTTTTCGCAAAGGCACATTGTAAGTCCTCACAACACTGCACCCCGATTGGCTAACAACATAGAGCAGGTCCTTTATGCCATATCATCTAAAAGCTTTGTGAAGAATTTCTGCAACCAGGACTGAACAGGCGAATGCAGTAATTCTTGAGATGCTCACGTGCATCTTAAATCAACATGACGCTACAATAAGTGTATTTTGCTGAAAATGAAATTACTTTTAAATTGAGCCACTACAACAAATTCAAAGCTTAATAATATAAAGGTTAATTGCATGCAATATGTCATGTATAGAAATTGTTGAAAATGTGACTACCTATTTGCAACCTTTTAAGCTCCTTCCTAATTCCTTCTGTAAAAGCAGACTCGTTGTCTTCCTGGACACGTGTGCATCATAAAGAGGGCAGCAGCAGCTAAAATGGCAGGCAAATCACTTTTCGAATGGTTTTGGAGCAGCTATCAGTGTCATCCCTGAAAGGCTGTCTTTATCAATGATACTGGCTGATATGGTGGGGGTGTGGAGGTTGGTGGAGGGCGTGGGGCGGGGGTTCTATCTGTCTTTGGAATCTTTCACAGTTTAGGGCCGAGAGCTGCTAAGAAACTGTCAAAGATTTGGACAGCTAAAATCCCCCGGTAGCAAACGCTGAGCTGTTCTCTATCTGTATTCCACTGTGGCAGCACGCGGGGTTGTAACACTACGCCACTGCTATTCCAGTGGGATAATGTCACTGAGGAAATAGTGCCAGAAAAACGTCTGCACAGTATTTTTGCTATAATACAGTATTCTTTTATTTTTTAATTTTATCGTGCAAACATTTATGAAAATGAACACATTTTGTGAATTTGTGTAACTTTTTCAAATTTATTTTTTTGTGTGTGAACATTGTACTGTTTCTGATTCAGTTACAGTATATAACTACTGTCTGCACCTAATTTAATCTCTATTCATGGATGTAATTTTAATAAATGATACAGTATATTATATGATTTTGTCAAACTCTTTGCAGCGTGACTTTTGTGGTGATTTAAATGAGTTTGGATTGAGTGATGCTGAACTTTTGCCGTCCATTTACCCATCAGCACGTGTGATATTTCATCCAAACCGTTATCGTCATAACACCTCGTATGTAATTTTGATGACGTTTGAGGTAGGTTTGCTTTCCTTCGACCACTTTACAAGTGTGAAATCCACAGTGTATCCAAAGTTATGCAATTGTGCTATGTCAGAGTGAAAAAATAAACACAACAAAAACTTTTGCACAAACATTAGTGCCCATGTGATGGAAGATTTTTTTAGTGGATTTACAGAATCCTGTTTTTCCACTTTGAGTAATGCTCATAGAGCATTTTACATGTTCATTTTTTTTGTAAATGTCTGGCTATTTTTCACTTCAGTGGATTTTTTTTCTCTGCTTCTAACCCTTCCTGTTTATCTATCCTGTTGTCACAGGCCATAAATCAAAAGCAATTGCTTCATATCTTCATTTTGGATCTTTGCAGTTTTATTGCCATAGCTTAATCCTTTGGCTGGTTGACAATGGAACATCATGATCAACACCATCATCACAACTTTACCAAGAAATTTATATTAACGCAATCTCTTCTCGATATTGAAATAAAGCACAATCTCATTTCTTATTCAAATGATAGCATTAGGCGTGTATGCATTTATCACCAGATACAGGAGTGAGGTTATAAACAATGCCATTCATTATCTGGCCCAGATGCAGCGATTGTTGATTAAAGGGCTTTGAATATAACACGCACACACTTGTTCACTTACACACTTAGGCACAGGCACACACACACACACAGATGGGTGGACATTAGGAAAAGAGAGAGGCCATCTGAATAGGCTGGAGGGACATTAACGGCAACAATGATTGATATTTGCCGCACAGGCTTTTTAATGGTATTGTTATTCCTCAGAGTTATACCCCGTCCTCCCCACGTCTCGTCTCGCAGATAAATGGAGGTGTAATAATGAATAGAAATTATCCTGATTATTTTGGTGGAGGTGGTTTGAGAGCAAGTGGGGTGGGGGTGTGTTGGGGGGTGAGTCATAATCTAACATGAAGCTTAAAGCTTAGTCAAGAGTGTCTAGTGGATTTCCTTTAATGTTTGCTGAGTTACTTGTAGAGGAAAACAAGGTGCTGTGTAAAAAAGCTAAAAAGCATGATATCTGTCATACTGAGATTGTGTAATTAAAGGTAAATAAAGACTGATAATACCCTAAAATAAAGAAATTATTAAGATGTGTGGTATAAACATTCATAATATAATTAATGAGAAAACTTCATGTACCCTCAACCTGGAACCTACTGTCTTTACAGACGTGTGGATATTAGTGGATACTTCCTAAAAATGTATAAACATACAATATATCCAGTATTTGTGTAATTTTCTTAAGTCTAAACAATATTGAATTACAGAATTGACACGTTAGTTAGCAGGCGCTTTACTTTCCAGAACCCCAGATTCATAAATGAGCCATAACTTAACCAATACTAGTCCTTTATGCTTGGGTGAAAAACTGTAATATTAATTACTTGTGTTGTCTTAAGAGCCTGCTGAGTGTTGATTGTGTGAACAGCTGAGGTGGACATCGCCAAAACACATTATTTGATGTGAGAGGCCAGCTTGTCCAAAGCAGTTGTGTTTATTACACACTCCTCTGGCACCTGCTGCATTGAGTCAGCCTGCCAGGACACACACACACACACACACACACACAGTCTTCCAAAATCTCCTCTCCATTTAGCCTCTTTCCAACCAAATGACGGTCATTATCACTTTTCAATTACATTTGCAGGACTCAACTGCTCTATCAGTGGTGTTCTCTGCTATTTTAGGAAACTTAAAAATATTCAACCTGCCACTGTGAACACAATATTTAAACTCAAAGGATCACAAGTTCAATCTAAATGCATTTTACTATATAGCACTCTTTGTGTGTTTTTAACAGTCTTTGATGTGAGATTTTACAACTTTAGGTTTAAAGCATTCATGCAGGTAAAGCACCAAATTTCAACACAGTATAATATTCTTTATTGTATCGCCTCGGGGCTTTATGTTGTGTATTCAATATTTCCAATGAACACTTAGGGTGTTTGTTCTGCTTGGAGATTTAACTAAATTTTTCCTGACACTTGTTGACTGTGACTCTTACCTGTTGTTCTTTGTTCTCTGCAGTTTTCTCTTAATCTTTATTTCCATTACTTTGATTTGTGCATCTCCTTCTCACATTCATTTAAATGTGTCTTTTGACTTTGCTGATTTCTTTCTAGCTTTATAGTAACACTAAGAGCATGACATTATTTTGCATGCATTGTTACTCCCTTAACAGCTTCCCTACCCCACAGTGTCACATTTTGTTATTTGGAGAGTGGGTATTTTTCCCCTCCCTCTTTAAATTTAGCTGCTTGCAACACAATGCTACAACATCTCATCTTTTGCACTTGATTTTTCTTGAACCTGAAAAATATATATTTTTAAAAAAATTTTTAAATCAACAATAAAATGTAATCATTCCTTCGGAAATTCTCTATTGCTCTTTTCCGTTTTCCTTTTCATCTACACACTGCAAAGACCTCTCGTGTCATTCTCGTTTTCCTCCTTCATACCAACGTGTTGTGCATCATCCACTCACAACATACCTCCTTCCTCTCTTTCTTTCCTCATCCTAGGGTGCAATGTTGTGATGCCTTCCTCCAGTCTCTCCCCCACTCCGCCTCGCCACCATTCCACTCTTTCGGTAATCAGGGCCAGATGGAGGCAGAGATGGAGTGATGCAGGGAGGGAGGATTGGGTTTGGTCCTAGCAGTGTCTTAGAACGTGGGGAGCTGTCAGCCCTGCAGGGAGAGAGGAATTCTCGAGCAATAAAATAGGGATTTATCACCACTCTACCACAGAGAGAGAGGAGAGATGTGGAGGGAAAGGGTGTGAGGCAGAGAAAGGGACGAAGAGATCAAGAAAGTCAGATAGAGAAGGGTGACGTGGGAGACAAATGAATAGACAGAGGGATGGAAGACTCTTCATCATTGTAAAGCTTCAGATGGATGAAGGAACAAGCATGTAGAATGATAGACTGTGTTTGCCACTGGAAAAGATCTGTAAGAAGGACGAAGCCAGAAGACGAGGGAAAAAGAAATTGAGAAAGACAGTTGTGTGATAACACCCGCAGCTCATCTGCTCACTTACTTGCATCCTGACTTCTTCTCTGTTGCCATGTGTAGCAGTTAGACAGAGGCGTGTCTGTGCAGAAAGTAATGCCCAGTTGTGTTCAGCGGATGGTGCGTTAAGCAAAAAGAGTCGACCTCCCCTACTGGGCCAAATGAACCTGCTAAAATAACCTCTCTCCACAATCGGCTGTGTAATTGAAACCAGAATGTGCAGCATTTGATAAATTGCTTGACCCTGCAGGAATGTTAAGGTCATAAATTTTTAGTGCATTTTGGCGGTGCTGAGATGTGCAGAGGTGTATGTAGCATGTCCATTGGTGTGCCTGTGTGCCAGAGAAAGGATCTGTGTGTGTTATTATTTCAAAGCATAATGGTCTTCCAGAGGTTTTCTCAAGGAGGCAAGACACAAATACTAGTGTACTTACATATATATATGCATTCCCCCACAGCTGCACACATGTAGACAGGTGTACACAGACAAATGTACATCAGCTTTCAAGGACATTATGCTACATATTTTCTCCTCAACTACCAGACAGCCTATAAAGTCTGCTTCTCTGCGATATCTTTAATGCTTTACATCAAAAGAGCAGAACTAAAGACAAATGCTGAGCTGCTCAGTGAAAATCTAAAACTGGAGTACGTGCATACCTTTCATGAATTAAATATTCTGTTTAAAATGTCCAATTTCAAATGTGAAGACACTCAAGACACATATCAGAACCCAGTGTCCACATGT
Organism: Maylandia zebra; assembly: GCF_041146795.1. Lineage (NCBI taxonomy): Eukaryota > Metazoa > Chordata > Actinopteri > Cichliformes > Cichlidae > Maylandia > Maylandia zebra. The sequence goes on along the minus strand of NC_135179.1, from coordinate 9,127,506 downwards.
GCCATCCTGTTCACAGTTGAGAATTAATTCAATGATGCAGTATTTTTTATAGAAGCTATATCATTTTCCTAGTGAGCTGTCTGCTATATGTAAATCAGGTATTTGTTTATGGAAATACTGGGTTCTTAACGACTATAGAGTGAAAGAGACAGAAGATTTTTTTTCTTTCACTGGGGCAAGAAGTAGCCCATTACCACAGTGCTGCACAATAAAATGGTTCCTAGTTTCAGTTCAAAACATTGTCCTTGTGTCTCAAGCAAATGGTATTGAGCTTCTTTCACACGATTCTGTCTTTATGGTTGCTTACATGTAACGCCAACACATCTAAATGTGGTTGGCAGAAGTTTTTATACACTCAGTGTTCTTCTGTTCTCAAAGCTGTTTGGAATTACTTCTCAGAATGTATGTCAGACTGTAGGTAACTAACCCTGAAACACTGAAAATAATGACGTAACAGTCTGTAACTGTTCCTCAGATTTAGTTCTTGAACATCTGGCATAGGTGTAAATGAGGTAAAATTTAAAGGCCCATGTTGTGCTTTTTGGGTTTTGCCTTTTTGTAAGTATGTTGTACTTACAAAACCCACAACAAAGAGTTTTTGTCTCCCACAACAAATGCTGCTCCTAAACTGTCTGCTTCTTTTGTCCTGGCCATTCAGACTTTTCTACATTACTATCAGCATTATCAGATTTAAAATAATAACTGTACATAAGTCATAACTAAAAGACAAATAGTAATAAATATGTAATTTTTAAACACAACTTTGTGACACAAATCTGAAAGAGTGGAGCAGCCACCGATGCCCACTCCTAATTTACAGCAAGATTTTTAGGAGCTAGTGCAGGTTGTTATTTTAGGATTTGATGTAATACCTTTATTATCACAACAAGCTATACAGCTTGAAAGACATGTGGAACGGGGTGCATAAACCCATACTTAGTAAAATATTATAATATAATATAATATATCTTAAAATGAGTTGGCCTGGATAAGTACAACTCCAATTGGCCAGTGGGCCAAAATAGTATACTGACTACAACGGTGTATCACAAAATTTTCAATTTATTGTTCATTATAGCAGTTTTAGCTTTATTTGTTGTACATCGTAGAGGGGAAGATTGTTATACAAATACAATAATAACCACAGACTTTGCAACCTTGGTTACAATGTAAAGGATCTGCAATTACATGGCAGTCTCGGCAGTCTGTCATTGTAAAATGAATGGCTTCATCACATTTTCAATTAAAAAGAAACTTATAAGTATTGCCTGATGCTGTTTAACAATCCAACAATATTTTATCAAGTATCTTTGAGTTATACAAGCTATTCAGTCTTCCTTCTCTGATCTCTTGAATTAATGGGGAAAGGCAATCTGATCCTAAGACAATAATCGCCACACCCGACCAATTCCATCATCATCACCATATCAAAACATGCAACATTAAACTCAAGAGATACTTAAACTCCTCCACTTGGGGCAGTAACTCGTCCATGAACTAGAGTGGGCACTCCACCCTTTTCCCACTGAGGACCATGGCCTCATTCCCGCCACTTCACACTCAGCTGCAAACCTGCTCTAGTGTGAGCTGGAGGCCATCGCCTGATGAAGCCAACAGAACCAAATCATCTGTGAAAAACAGAGATGAGATTCTGAGACCAACTAAGTGGAAGCCTTCCACCACTTGGTTAGAAATTCTGTCCTAGGCTAACAAAGCCTGATAGGACTCCTTTTTCAGCATGATGGTTCCCTTCACCTCTGATGTCCATCATCTGGTTCGGGAGTTACCACTACAACAGGCACCAACCACCTTGCAGCAGCAGCTCAGTGTTCAGCAGGTGCTGAACATGTCCAAATGGACGTTGAAGGTCCTGCAGACAGGGGCCTCTGCCAGGCATTCCCAGCACACCCTCATTATACGTTTACGCGTCCTAGGTCTGCCCAGCATCATCCCCTACCACCTGATCTAATTCAACACCAGGTGGTGATCAGTTGACAGCTTGGCACCTCTCTTCACAGGAGTGTCCAGAACATACGGCTGCAGATCTGATGATACAATTACAAAATCGATCATCAACCTGCAGCCCAGGGTGTCCTGGTGTCATGTGGTACTTATGGACACCCTTATGTCTGAACATAGTGTTTGTTATGAAGAAACTGTGGTTTCTTCATTAAGTCCAGTAACAGAACACTAATCGGGTTCAGATTGGCAGGCCATTCCTCCCATTCATACTTCGACAAGTCTCACTGTCATTGCCCACATGAGCATTGAAGTCTCCAGAAATACGACAGAGTCTGGAGGTGGTGCACCTACAAGCACTCCACCCAGGGACTTCAGGAAGGCCAGGTACTCTAAACTGTCATTCGGCCCATAAGCAGAGATGACAGTCAGGACCTGTTCCCTGATCTGAAGGTGCATGGAACAAACCCTTTTGTCCACTGGGAACAATGCCAAAATACAGCCAGCAAATCAAGACGATACTAAATGTTTGGTTATTGACCGAGAACAAGATAGAGATCACGGATACAGAAATGAGATTTCTGGCAGAAATGAAATTTCTCCAAAGGGTGGCTGGCCTGTCCCTTAGAGATAGGGTGAGGAGTTTGGCCATTCGTGAGGGACTCAGAGTAGAGCCACTACTCCTCCACATCGAAAGGAGCCAATTGGGGTGGTTTGGGCAACTGACAATGATGCCTCCTGGGGCAGGCCCAGGACACTCTGGAAAGAATATATCCCTCGGCTGGCCTGGGAACCCTTTGGTGTTCCCCTGGATAAGCTGGAGGAAGTGGCTGGGGAGAGGGATGTCTGGGATGTCTTCTCTGCTTAGGCTGCTGCCCCTTTGACCCGGCCCCGGATAAGTGGAAGAACTTGGATGGATAGATGGCAACATTAAAAGAAACAGAAATGTCCAATGTCCTCAGATCTAGGAAAGTACCCTGTGCAGTCTAGAGCAGATCAAAACAAGACCACAAATGTAAAGAGGCCTCTATAGCTCTTATCACCATTAGTTAAGTTACTCAGTGCTGCAAGTGGGGCTAAATTTTGTACTAAACACAAGAATACCCCCACGTTTCTACTTTACTTATAACATTTTAATGACAAACCTCATGCATACACGTGTGTATACAGAGGGCGAGAACAAGAGACTGGTTGATTTATGTTTATTTTTTTCTTGTTGCACAAACCATACTGATATAACAGACTGTAGACCTTTGATTAGCATACAAGGCAGAAGCCAACAGCCAGCTAAACATCTGAATGTCATAACATCATAACATTTATATTCAATGCATTTCACAGAAACATGTCGTAAAAGTCAGCATTGAGTAAGATTTCCTTCCCAGCGTCTTCCTTAGTTGGGCTCAAATACTATATATACTGTAGATATATGTATATATATATATATATATATATATATATATATATACATATTCCCTTGGTCAAAGTCTACAATTATTATTCATCTCTACCTTTCTTCCACATCTTGTTTTTTTTTTTCTTTTAAACCTGTTTCCCTCCCCTCACCCCAAACTTATCATGGCATGTCTGCCCCTCTGAGCCTGGTTCTGCTGAAGGCTTCTTCCTGTTAAAAGGGAGTTTTTCCTTCCCACAGTCCCCAAATATGCCGTATGAGTAACGACACGGTCTGACTATTGGGATTTATTCCATTTTATTGTATGGCGTTTACCTTAAATTATAAAGCTCTATGAGTTGGGTGTTTTGATTTTGCGCTATATAAATTCAATTTAATCGATTTTAATTGAAAATGCAGTAATAATAATAATAATAATAATAGTAATAATAATGATAATGATAATAATAATAAAATTCTCTTGATTTGCTCTTAAAAGTTTATCCTGGAAAAATATTTCATAAAAGGTCATTTGGAAACAAAAAAAATGAAGAGATTAATGTGAACTAGTATTTTTATATTTTTTTGCTTCTCTTAACTTAATTCAAAATTTCCTGATCTATTTTATTTGAATCTGTGTCAACTGAAGTTGCACAACATTTGAATAACCCATATGCAGACAGGTCATGAAAATAATAATAATTTAAAAAAAAAAACCTTACATTTGCTGTATAAACTGTATGAACTAGGCACCATGTGTATGTATGTCAACAGAGTTGAGGACACGGAGAGCCCAGCCAGAACCAGAGGGCATGGAGAGGTCAGCACAATGTAAACAGAGGCCGCCACACGATTTACGATGTTTGCTGGCTGCTAAGATGAGGGGTCTGCACATTCTCACAATCATAATTGCTTTTTGCAGCTTTTCAATCAACCTGACTTGGTGGACATTGTTTTTGTATTTTTTTCACCTCTCATTTTCCCCTCTTGTCATCAGGGAGACTGCTCTGTGTGTCAGTAGCTTCCCCTGCATAGCTGTGACACAAGCTTAAACATAAGCAAAAGTCTAAAACTTCAAGATTCTTTTGTTTTTTCTTCTTCTTTTATAATTAGGAGCAGACTTTGTTTTTTTCTCTCCCTCCATTTTTCTTGCTCCCTTGAAATCCTGACACTGGCCACTCTGGCCCACTGAAAAGGGGAAGCCCAGTCACACATGTGGACATCTGGTTGGACATGGAAAGCATGCAGCCCCACTGAATTTTGACCCTCCTTCCCTCCCATGCCTGTTGACAGTCGTTACCTGTGCCCCGGCAGGCCCTCGCTGCCCCATGATAAAACGACTGCAGTCCAGAGCCAAGCGCATAAATATTTCTTTTTCTATTTTCCAAAATAGCTTTTAATTTTACAAGTTTTACGACCTTAATATTAAGTGCATATGTTTTACAAGACATCATGTCCTCTCCCTCACCCCTCGGGTTCACAATTGAAAGGTTTTTTTCTTTTGTAGTCTTTTAAAAGAAGAAAGGAAGAAAAGTAAAAAGTATAAATGAGGGAAAAAGGTAAGCCAGGGAAGGCTTTCCTCCAAGGATCCACTTATTTCATCTGAATCCTATATAAATTATGTGTTTAAGTACCATATCATTTCTCATATCATCATGTCCAGATGCAGACATATTAGTAGGTGACATGCTCTTTTTTTATGACAATGAAGTGTAAAAAAATAAGTTAAAATATACATTTATATTTATCTATTATCAAAAAAATGCAATCTGTTGGATCATAATTTGTGGCTGTTATTATTATGAGCTTGCTCAATAACATTTTGCGTGTGTGTGTGTGTCTACTCTTAGCCTCCACATGACCTTTTTCTCTCTTTCTTCCTTTCCCCTCCTTCTCCTCAACATCATCCACATGTGCTTCACTGACCACTTACAGCATAAAACTCTGATTCATCTTTCATGGAAGACATTTTTAGATTTCATCAGCATATGTGGCCAAACGGCACACACTCGAGCGTGCTTTACTTGAAAAGAGATCTGAGAAAATAACAAAATCAAAATGCACTGTTTAATGAAAGGCTTATTTATTGGTGTTACTGTATATAATGTAACCAAAACCTCCAAGTATAACATAAAGAAAACAGTTTTCTGTCTCATAGAAACAGTTGCAGAGAGCAAGTTATATGGAAGATAATCTCCAAAACATGTATCATTACAGCGGGTATCCACTCAATTTAAAAAATAAACAACTGTTTCAGTTCATTTTGTTTTCATTTAACACTGTTTTTCATCTTTTATTCTTCTCTTATAAAATGTCCTCATGAAGTATTCTCATCCCAAACTATCATATCCACTGTTCTTACCTACTGCCTAAAAAAATCTAGACAAACCTCCCTGGAATAATGGAGGAATTTCGGTTTTTAAGGAAGCTTGGAGACTGGAGTTCAAGTAAGTTTTGCTTTCAACCCCTGGCCCCAAAAATATTTGGCCACGTCACTTCACAATAATGACAGTTTGGCACAGTTTGTCTATAGTTAGCCATGGAAACTGCTTGGTTGAGGTTATAAAACGGTCCTGGTCAGATCAAAGATTAGAATTCATTTTCAATATATTAAACCAAAGTTTAGAGTGTGTCCGAGTCTATCTTGTGGTGGATAAACTAGTTCATCTTTTACATGCATATAATAGAGGCTGTTATATCTCATCTTATCTTATCTGTTATATGTTATCTTCTTTATAATATACTGTATGTTATTGGTGTTTTTCAAAAGGCCCCTAATCTGTTTAACCTTTTTCAATCAGCGATCTTCTATTTCAGTTTTTCTTTTCAATGATTGTTGCATAGTCATATAACCTGATACACATATCTCATTGTGATATACCTAAAGTTCATAGCGCTCCATCCATTTCTATTTATTCTGCTCATCCTAGTCAGCGTTGTAGTTTGACTGGAGCCTATCCCATCTGTCATGAGGCAAAAAGTGAGTTATGTCCTGGACATGTCTTCAGAGCTAAAAGACAGACAACCATTCACACCTACAGCCATTTTACAATCACCAGTTAATGTAATATGCTTGTCTTTGCACCATAGGAGGAAACAAGAGAACCTGGAAAGAGGCCACACAGGGACAGGTAGAACATGCAAATTCCACAGGACCCTCAAATTTCACTTCAATTTTGTTTATATGGTGTGAATTTGCCAATGCCTCAAGTGTAAATACCCTTCAACATTAGAAAGCAAACCTCAACAATTAGACTGTTCTAAATCACCAAGCACTTGGTGATGGTGGGAAGGAAGAACTCCCTTTTAACAGGAAGACACCTCTGGAGGGACAGGCTTGGGGACTGCCATTTGCCATGACCAGTTTGGTGGTGAGGGGAAATTGAGTGACAATATGACTGCAAGTTCATTAAGTATAATCCAGAAATGTAGTCTTTTACTATCCCTTGCCCTTACTGATTGTGATTGCAAGGCGCTATCCTCGACAGTGCTGTACACATGCCCCCCCCCCCCCCCCCCCCCCCCCCCCCTCTCCCTCCCTGCAAGACATCCCAGTTCAACAGGGCTTGCATTGCCTCAGATGAAATATATCACAATAAATCCCTTTGAGTACATCTCCAGCATGCTTGCATCCTGCTGTCCCCTGTGCTCAGATTTAGCTCCTGTGGTGACATGAGTTATAGCGTTCTGTCTAAAAGCACCTTGTGAGAATTTATTACTTTGGCATACAAGTATGAATGGAAGAATATTTGGATGGAAGGAGAGAATTGAGGAGAAAAGGGGAAAGCAGGAAAACTGATCCAATTTGGTTTGGGTTAAGATGGAAGCATTTCAGTGAAGGACAGAGACGCGATTGTGGTGAAGAAATTGAAACATCCACAATTTGATGAAGCTGACACATATTACCAAATGATTGATACAAAAATGAAAACAAATCAATGGTATTATCTCACAAGATGAAAAATAACTGACTCACTCTGAGTGACAAAATGATGAAACTTTAAACAGCATCAAACCCCCATCTTTCTGAATTATATTGACCGATGAACTTTGGGATTTTTTCCGAAACAGATGTCTTTAAATGTTTTTTATAAATGGGAGCGTTTTAGGAGGGAAAAATGGAAAACCCATTGCTTTTATCATTTCCATTTTATAGATAGTGGAGACAAAGAATGATAAAAGAAATGAGTCAGACAGAAAAAGTCCCGTCAGCCTTTATATCTGTCTACTTTGCTACTTTCTACCACCAGCTAATACAAAACAACAGCGATTCAGCCAAATGGTTCATGTGGTTTTCTACATCTGTTGCTCCAACCACCAGATTCTTGGTATTTCTTTTCCAGGAAAGCATTTCTGGCAAACAGGAAGTGGAGCAATTTATATTTCTACAACCTTAAATTATTTGGAATAAAATAAAAGAAGGCTGTGTATTTAGTTAGACCCACTAAGGCAAAAAAAAAAAAAACCCAAAACAAAATAAACACTACCTGAAGATAAATCATCAACTCAAAACTTTTGTGATGTTTCCAAAAGGCTTGATGCTCTGATTGTCAATTATGGGACAGGATTCTCCTACATGGTGTGTACAGAATTCATCCCCAGCAAGTTAGTTTCACCTAATCTTCACTGATGACAAAATAAAACACAAGAGCAACACAATAAATTCAAGAGCATAGACTGCATGTTTGCTGTATGGAAAATAGCTGTTGCTTCTTATTCTTTACCTAAGAAATCCTGATGTAATTCAAGAGTTTGACTCTTAGCAATATTAAAGCAACGATAGATACTTTTGCTATCCCCCCCAACAGCAAAGGTTTGATTTATAAAGTCTCAATCCTGTGACTTTTCATATTATGTTTATTTGATTTGTGCTTCACTGTAATACCATAAGGTAGTTAAAACCTTATGAGGGACACTATTCATATAAACCAAGCTTAAAGTTTGGCTTTCTGTTTTTTCCACCCATATGGTAGTTTTTAAGATGATGTTCACCTCTGGATATATTTGCAACTACCGTCACTGGACATACATGGTTATAGGCTATTTTTTAAATGTAAAATGTGTTGTGTGCATTAAGTAAGCACAGTTGATGTCCAGACTACCTACAGCTGTGAGGTTCTCCTTCTTATTCAAATGTTTTGTCATTAATGAACTTCTTTATAACTGTATCTATTATCTCCTACTATGGCTGTCTCCAGACTAGACAATTAAAAGAAAAAACAACAGTCTCATTTACAGCCACAGTGTGACAGATATGTTCCCAGAGGAGAGGGATACTGGCTCATTCAAAGCTGCTAAGTATAACCGAAGTCTTCTTCTTAGCACTCACAAGCAATTTGGGTTGTTAAGTAGTTCTGAAAGAAGAGAAAAAAGTGCAATTTTGGGCCTTCCATCCAGATGTTCTGGGGGGGGAATCAAGGGTAGAAGGACGTTTTGGCCAAGAGGCAGAGAGACATGAGGATTGGGAAACTTGGCCTGGGGCATCTCCCCTACAGGGACAAATTGATGTCAAGTCTCTGTATTCAGGAGGATTAAGTGTGTGTTTACTCTGCGTACACACGAGGTGCTTAGGCCAAAACAGCTTGAAGATTTCCTTGGGAGGAAATGGCAAATCATTTCAGCTAATCTGCACACACACACACACAGTGTTCTTAAAGATATAAATAAACTAACGCCAGAGCTGCTGTTTACTACAATGCTGAGATCTGATAATCACTAGAGTCAAACTGGAAAAGATGAAGAATTGTAGAGTTATTTTTTCTCTCAGAGAGATGAGTTTCAAGGTTTCTGCTTTGTGTTTTTCTTGTTTGGAGTTTATAAATTGTAGTAGAAATGAAATAAAAGTTCCAACTCGTTCTTCATCATTAGTGGAAAATGTGGGTAATTCAAGGGCTTTTCCTAGGTTTGAGCTTATTTCACAGAAAAAAGATCCTGACTCAACAGTCATTTGGTAAAAATAATTTAGGACAGCTGAGATATACACAATGAGCAGTATGGGTTCTCATATTTCCCTTTATTTTCACCAGTTTTTGCTTCTTTTTGTCCAGCTTTAAATTTTGTCCACATTGTAAATTTAAATACAAAATCAAGCCAGATTTTCTGTTCGATTTTTATCCTTCAACTGATGCTTCATTTTTCTCTGATGCTTAATGGACCATAAACCCCGTGTCCTGGGCAGAACTCCTTCTTTTCTGTTTTAGAGAGTCTCCTTGTCCATAATGCCATATAACATAAACACATTGCATTTGATTGGTAGACATAAACATTGACTGTGGCTGGAGCGCAGTTTAACGCCAAGCCACAACTCACGGACGCTGTTAACGGCCTTGTTGCCACAACCGAGGCAAGCCAAGGCCGGCTACTGCCCTGCACAATCAAGGGCACAGAGGAAGACAAAAAAGGAGGAGAATGGTGGGAAAGGTATGCAGAAAAAAATGCACATCCTTTCTTGAGGTGGAGTAACAGATTAATTGATTGATAGATTAGGAAAAAGATAAAGGAAAAATAAGCATAGAGGGCTTTCAGCTCAGGTCTCCTATTATTGCCTTGCCTGTGAATTTTGTGTTTATTTTGCAAATTAAACCAACTAAGAACTAAAGGGCAGGTCAGGGCTTTCACCTAATAGTGACACTATAACATTTTTCTCGAGTATGATTTGGTGCAACATTCTGGAAACCATAGGGAGTTCATTTCTGCTATAATCTTATAGCAGATCATTATAGAAAAAGTTCCATCAAAGCTGGTATTACAAACATTAGACATATACATCCAGACAGGAGCTACATTTCCGTTTCTGGAAATGTTTATAGAAGACTAAGTCTGGACTAAGTCCTGCTTTTCCTTCACAATGTAAGTTAGTCTCTCCGGAACAATACAACATGAAACCTGTCATGTCCATGTTTTCAACAGTGGTGCACATATACTGTCCCAACACAGTCCAGTAATAGTTTGGTCTGTTTTGATGTTACTGTGAAGTCATTTGAATATATTCCACATAAAGGGATTTCCATATGAACCATCTCTGACAAACATTTCATGTGCTTCCAAAATATTTTTATTTCTTTGGAAATTGCCACAGACAATTAAATAAAGTACCTTTTTTCATCCAGGCACTTAGCAGACACATCTGGAATATTAGCACACATATGATGTAGTTTAACTCATCTGAAATCTTGTATTTACCATCTGTGTTTATACTTTAAAACAGGCACAATTCCAGTCTGTGTCAGTGATATCTTCTTCCAAGTACTTAACTTATCATGTGATGATTAATTAAAATATCTAACTAATATTCCATAATATGTAGACACATCCTCTCCTTTCTAAACTTTAAAGACTCATTTGTTGATAAAGGTGGCATGTGCATTTTCTGTTTATTCTTTGAGGATATGCAGTTTTTTTAAAACTGTGGAACAGTTTAAATCAATATTTCTGAGGCAACTGTTAAAAAAAAGTTAAACTTCATCTGATAAAGGTCCATTATTTTCTGAATCCCCGTTGTTTTTCCTTAAATTCTCCCTCGTTTGTGCCACATATTACCCCAGATAAGTGTAACATGACACAGTGAAGGTGCATCGCTTATATTTTTCTGTCCAATCTGCCAAATTGTAATTTTATGAAAGGATTCCCAGTACATTTCTTTAGTGTCTTAACAAGAATAGAGTTATAAATGTAATGGTGCTATTGTATGAAAATAGTGTGATGCTGAAGCCCGACTCTCTTATAAAGCAAGTATAAGGGCCTAAGGTGGAGTCTATCAATCTGTATAAACCAACTAAATGATCTGTCAAGCTTATCACAGGGCATTTTGACAGAGGCAGTGGGATTGTTTAAAAATATTGCAGGAATTAGAAAATGGAGCAAACCGGTGTAAGTATGCCCTTTAGTTTATCTGTCACATAGGTGACTTTTACAAGAGCCATCCTTGCACAGATGTAACGCCAGCGAACATGCTTTTGAAAGCATCAAATGTCCCATGCTGAAGAGTTCGGGCTTTGCATTCTTTGAAGGGCACTTCTACATTCTACATGTTCCCAAATGGCATGAGAAGACGTGTTATTGAATCATGGGAGTATGCAGCGTTTTTAACTGAAGTCTTCACTGCACTTGATTACCCATTCTGTGGAGATAGGAGATGGAATGTCATGATTCATCATGTTTTAGTGCAAAAACTTGTTTACAAAATCATGTGAGTTGGGATTTCATTTTTTCCACACTGATTACGCTGGCACTGATACGTTCCTTCTTGTTTCTGAGCAAAGATGATAATGATAGTTTTCAGTTGTAGAAAGCTTGTAGCCTCTTTCGTTTAATGGTTTTCTAGCTGCAAATACAAAGTAAATATTAATTATTTCCTTTTTCTCTTTAATTTTGAATTTCCTGAAAGCCACATAATACAACTGAGGAGTTTAAATCTGTGCATTATATGCATAATAACTGTAAGGAATTAACCCCGCCTTGCTTATTATTACTTAGTGCACTTAGTGCTAAAGAGGCAGAGTTTAAACTGATTTTCATGAAACTGTTGGGAGGTGGAACACAGGCAAAGTAAGACACCATTAACTTGAGATTCACATGTGACCACCCAGTATATTTAAAAAGATAATACATTGTTACAAAACAGGAAAATGGCCTTGCTGGCGGTGTATCATTATGATATACATATGCTTTAAATTATTGTAAGACAGTATGTCACCCATGTTAAAACTTTCCCCTACACACAGCTGTATAAATGGCATATTATTTTTTTAACTAATGTTCACATTTTGATATGCTTGAAAATAATATTGTTACCTCCTCAAACAAGCATTTCATATTTGCCTTAAAAGTGTACATCACTGAATATCATTTGGAGCTGATGACGATCTTTATCCATACCCTAATAAATTCAGCTGTTTTACCGCTAACATGCCTCTGCTTCATCCATCATGGAGCATAACAATAGCCATGTCTTCAGCTCCTTCTGCACAGCTAAAAGCTTTTCATGTGAAGCCTGCAGACCTGCTGTGTGTGTGCTCTAGTGTGTATGTGTTCATGTGGTAAATCTTGAGTGTATGTTTGCTTTTGTGTCTGAGTGTGTGTGTGTGTGTGTGTGTGTGTGTATCATAGGGCCTGCAGCTCTCTTTTATACCTCTTATCAGATGGATGTGTTTGATATCTCCGCTACCAAGAATTTCCTACATATACATAAACAGCCCTCAGCCACTAGCAGGTTGAACTGAAACACTTAAATGTTTAGGAGTTCTGTTTCAGTCCTCTTGCTTTTCTGTTCCATCTCACCCCTTAAACTTCTTTTAGGCAACATAAAACCAGTTGGTGAAAAATGGCCTAATATATAGATTTGTCTCTCTCACTGACACCAGTGCTGGTTTATTTAAAAGCCACACAATGGTTGAATGGAGGAGCGTGTGATCAGCGACTTCTTGATTGATGTCAAGATAGCTAGCAGTATGGCTGGTCAGTGTCTCAAGGGGCTGCATCAACCATTTGCATAACAAGCCAGCCTGCTGACACCAACGCCTCGACAGATGTCAGGCTTGAGAGCAAAGTTTCTCTTTCCATCATTTTGAAGCTTTTTGCCAATTTTGTTTCAGCTTCGTTTTTGCAACAACTGTTATTTTGAGGTGAACCTTGTCTCATCAAGGTCTTGTTGCAATCGTCAGGGTTTGAGAGGTGACTTTACAGTCATGGATATCACATGACGGAATAATATGCAAGACTTTTTTTTGTTTCATGTTTCACTGGAATAAAAGAAATGTTTTAATTTGAGTTCAGAAAACAACTCACGGGGATGAAAATGTCATTATGATGATATGTGTAGGTAAAGCTGCATCTTCAACTAATATACACCTCTCACAGTATAGCTTGGAAAGTACAGATTTTTTTTACTCCTTTTTCTGATTCTGTGCTAGACAAGCACAAGATTCAAACATTTTTTTTTACAAATCCAACTGATTTTGCATTAGAAAATCACATCCCCATTGCACTGTTTGTAGGTCAAATAAGACTTGCAGCGTTGTGGTAATAAATACCGTGTGGTAGAAAAAGTCTTTGATAGTGACAGCAGATACTGGTGGTGCCTGTGGGGTTTTTATATGCTTGAATTGGGCTTGCACCTGTGTTCTTACACCGTAACTTTGCTGTATGATAAATAAACTATCCATGTCCTGATCTTTTCAGTTATTTAACTTTTCAGTTATTTTACTACTTGGCCTAAATGTTGCTGAAGATTTCATTTAGATACTAAACTGAGGGAACAGCCAAAATCTCCAGAGTCTGAAAATCTTAACATCTCATGTAAGGCTCAAAAGACTGGGAGGAAAAAAAAAACAAAAAAAACATGGCAGCTCACAGCTACTACTTCATATTTGGTTGGAAGAGTAAGTGGCCATTGGTGCTTCCTGCTGTTTTACGTCACGAGGGAAACATCTTTATCATGAAGTATATTATTCCAAAACACAGCTTCCTGCATGGCAACGATCCCCCCTGTCCTCAGTTCGCCTGCCTCTCTGATAGACTGCATTGCTTCTTATAAACTGTCCATGGTCCATAAATTGTGCCGCGTCGAACATAACACTCCACTGTGTCGGGACATGCACGTTCAGGGCCCCTGCCTCTTCGTTCTCTCTATGCGCTGGCTGAGTGAGATTTGCTTTGTAAATTGTGCAATGAGATCTCAAGGTTTAGAGAAAAGGCAGGGATAGCTTGGTGTGGAGAAATTTTGTAAACATGCCATTTCGCTGTGAGTGAGTGATAAATGAGTCTACAGTCTTACACTTCTGCAGAGAAGTGTAAGACTGTAGTTTTCAGTGAAAAATCTACTGTATATCTTTAGTGTTGATAAATAGAGTCTAAGCTTTAGTTCATGATTAACAAACAGGGTTCGGTAGTTCTGTGACGCATTAGTAGTAGTTTGATTATTTTCCACATTATAGTTTGTAGCCGCATTTCCATGAAAAGTATTTTTGCACAATACCACAACTTCTAAAGAGTCCTTTTTTTTCTTTAATTCGACTACATATGTATACTTTATTTTAATATATTTCTCTTAAGTATGCTCAGCCTCTCGTCAGAATCAAGTAAATATTTCTGTGAAGCTGTTTCCATTTTAAATAAACTCTGCTGCTTGACATGTTGAAAAACCTTATGCGATTGTTATAGTTGCTCATCTGCCAGTATGCAAGCATTTACTTTGGTGGAATTGCATCCATTTTTTTATTTATTTATTTTATCAGACTGTAAATGCATTTGTTGTGACCATGGAGTCTTGTACTTGTCCATGTCCACAGCTGTCCTTGTGGGCGTACACATGCAATATAATCCTACACATACGGTAATTCCAATTTATCTGGAATTACAAGGAGAGAGGTGTACAGTCACAGGTGGGGGAGGACGCTGTGGTGGTTGGACGAGTTGATAAAGCACTGCTGGCTTTTAGCCATTATTGTTCCATAACATTAAGTGTGTCTTATTATTTTAAACATCAACTGAACATGAACATTCTATGAAACTAGATGTTGCACTTTAACCCAAACCATGACTTTTGTATTCAAAGTGTTAGAGGACCTGTTGCTACATTTCAACTTTGAGTAGGTGTGTGGCTTTTATTTTTCTCTTAGAACTGCATGGATTCAAACACACTTGAATGATACTGAAAGATGCAGTTCCAACATTTAAAACCCCATATTTTAAAAGTTTGCCATATGAATAATTTCTTTTCTCTTTTCTTTCTTTCCTTTTTGACAGAATATATTTAAAGAAGCTCTATAAAAGACTTCTTGTTGAAAATCAACATGCTTTTTTTTCTGGAAGTGTGTAATCTGAACCAAATCAATGATTAACATCATGACTAAAGCTATGAAGAACCAAGGCCAAAGAAAAAAAGTGATGAATGTCTAAATTCGAGCACATGAGTTTGAGCTTGCTGAAACTATTACAGCAATTAAAGTTTTACTTAACAGAGAAAAGTTTAAAGAAAGCTGAATCACAAGGGACACAGAGAAAAAAATGGCCTGCTGCAGAAGATTGAAGGTTTTTTGTTTTTTTTAAACTGGCAGTATAGATTACTTATAGCAATGTGTCCATCTTGACATATTAAATCTAAATTGTTTAGGTTAAGGCAGCTTTCATTCTAAATGCTGCTCATATGTGCACACACACACTCACAGACTAATACACACACATTTGAGGCTGCATTTCTAGCAGGCAGAGAAACAGACAAAATAACAGTGAAGATGAAGACGCACATTGTCACAGTTGGAGGGTGGAAATCGGTTGACAGGGTGAGAGCGTGCAGAGCTGGCATTTTTCTTTACCCATCACTGATGTGAGACTGATGAATATGTGAGACGGCTAGCACATTCACAGCTTTGCATCCATCAGCTACTACAGTGAGAATGGTGAGGAACAAGTTTTTTTTAACTATTTCACTTTAGAGCTTTGTTAGACCAGATATTACGTGCAGATGTCCTGGTTTATAGTATGACTCCAATCTCAACATAAGAGATGTTTGGTTTTTTTAATGAAAAGCACCTCTTGTGCCTCTTTTGAAACGGTAGCATCTATGCCAACTGTGTCTGGCAGCAATATTAAAAATTTTTTTACTGTATCTTTTCTTATCAGTATGACAGTAAGAGAATCCACATCTCTACCATTTTCCTGCGCTGCACTTTTAAGTAGCAGAAAACCTTAAAGACGAACTGAACATCCATTTTTGTACATAATCAAGTCTACTATTTTTCAAAAAGTATTTTATCTAGCCCCCAAAAGCCTTTAAAGAACACTTGCTACCACAACAACCGCCCAAAACACATCTTGAGATTAGAGCGCAGATTGGTTTGTGTGATGTATGCTGGAGCGGCCTCAATATATAAGTAAACTAATAAGAGAAGTGGCTTGGGGCCAGTACTTTATCAGTATTGCGTTGAAGCTGGAATTCAGCCCCACTGTCCTGTCTGGACTCGCTTCCTCACTGTTTACCTTTAGAGGCCAAGCAGTCAGCGCCTGCAGCCACTCAGTCCTGTGCAGAGAGGCAGAGCAGCACGTTGAAAAACAACAGAATTAAAACTCATCCATGCAGTCATGCGCGGGCTTATTAATGAGGGCGACTTCGCAACAAAAATGCAACGATGCACAGTTGTGCAATACTGCTACCGTTATTGATAAGAATATTAATAATAATTCGATAATAATTTTCTTTAGATTTTTCAAATTAGGCCAGTGGTGGGGTGCTTTTTGACACCCATCCAAAAACAGTGTTTTATCCTGACACCGCGTACCATTTACTGTGTCCAAGTCTCTTCTTTCGGTGACTCGAACTTCCAGATGAAGGGCTCACGGTTTCGTGTTTCAGGGGATCAAAATTCTGGGAAAATATTTAATTAACTATTGAATTGGTGGAAAAGATAAGAAGAAAGAAAGGAACGTGTTGAGTTTAATGCAGTACTTTACAGGCAGTAAACGGATGGTTTCAAAGTATTTGCTCTGTTCTGTGTCAGAGACCGCATGGGCAATGGAGAGCGTGTGCTTGAGGAGCGGCAGGTCGCATTATTAGATCAGACCGCACCAGGTGAACTTTGAGGAGTCGACACCCCCCACCTGCCAACCCAGTGCTCCTCTGGCTCATCTGCCCTGCCCTGCCGGATGCTGCTAAGGTGACCTTCCAAACAGAGATGGAGAGAGAGGGGGGCGAGGGGAGGAGGTGAGTATTGAGAAAGGTGCTGACAGAAACATCTCTGGTTATGAACTAGTCGCGGTTTGCTTCCCTGGAAGCAAACCGCGACTAGTTCCGCTGGAAAGGTGTGCTGCCAGCGGCCTCTCCTTCCCCGCAGCCGGAGCACCTAGCGGGGAACACACGGAGGCCAAAAACATGATATCCAAAGCACCGGATGTCTCTGGTAATAAGCTGCAGAGAAGAGAAACACACCACACAGCCACAAGAGATCCAGAACTTAAGATTCCTGGTCTGAATGAGCTGTGTAGTTTCTCCGCAAACCAGTAGCTTAAGTATTTACCTTGTATCTCTCTGCGCCAGGCTCTCTGTCACTGCCTGTGTCTAGCACACTCTAGCACGCATGTCTCTAATTCTTGGCTCACATATCCACACTCATACCTGCTGACAAGCCCTCCCTGTGCGCCATGACGCGCAGCGCGTTCACTACAAGATTGCAGAACTTCATCCAGCAGTCGCAGCTGTCACGTCTTCCACAGAAACCAAACTAGGACGTTTACAACGAGCCTGGAAAATGATATGTATATTTCTGTTGTAAGCCAGTGAAATATTCAAAAGAAGCGAAGCAAGCTTTACATTCATGCTTGAGTCATTTCCAATTTTGTCCAGATACTTTTAACGTGTGACTGTATATGTGCGACAGCTGAAGATATAGAAAACTTTCGACAACTTTCGTACTTCAGTGCGTCTTTTTTCATAATTTTTTAGTTACTTTTCCCTCTGAACAGGTGATTTATTTTTCAGATGAAAACCTCTAAATGTTTTCTCTACAAATATAATCAAAACATTTTTAAAAGTTGTCTTAAATCGGGCTTATTTGGAAAATCAAAATGAGCTTTTTAACAGAATTTGCCTATGCTCTTTATTAACTACGATGCACGTAATAGCAAATTTGCTTGCCATGTGCGTGAAGGTGGGAGCCACGCCAGTTCTTCACGTCATAGTAATTATGTCGGTATTCCTTAAGGTTGTTTGGAAAAGGTTAGTATCGCATTTTGTTTGACGCAGGGGCCTCAGTCGGGCTCTGAAACCGGATCTCATGACTTCACCCCCCCGACAAGAACCTCTGCTAAAGGCATCGTCTGAACCGAAGCTAGTGCGAGATCTCAAACTTTATAATACCAAAGTCATGATTTCTGACCACGGAGCAAACAGCACTTCATCATCAGCTACATTATGCAGCCTGAAATAACTTTTCATTTGTTTCTTGCACGTGCTTTAGGTCGATTTGAACGCTCAAACCAAGAGAGCAGATTGTTATAGATAAGTTTAATCACCAAAACTTATATGACTATTAAAGACTGATGCCCAAAAGCCCAGAGCTGTGCGCTTAAATTCAGAGTCTCGTTTGTCAGATGTAATGGAACTGATAACAAAAGGCTTAATCGCGTTACTTTCCCTCTCCTTTCTCTCCTTTGCATTTATATTTATTTATTTATTTTTTCTGCTGTGGCTTAGGGTTAAACAAATGAAACGCGCAGTTTCTCCCCTCCTCTTCTTCCTCACTGCTATGTAAAACCTCAGAGGGGAGCAGACGAGAACGTTACTTATTCTGAAAGCAGAGAGGCTGCAGATAATGAGAGCCTGGTTGCATTAAATGGACAAACAGCAATCCGGCATCTCCTGACCCCTCGATGCTCCTCTCGGCTCCATTGATCATCCCCCCTTATGAGATAATGCAATTACAAACATCAATAAGGAGCTGCGAGGGGAATCATTATGTGGTGACAGTGATAAATGATGCTGCAGAAAATAGCGGGCTCCTCTCAAACAATCCGTGCGCCCAAGGGGCTTTTGAGGGCCGGGGCCCCGTCGCCAAGGAGACAGATGACATCCAAAATGGCCCCTGCTCAACAGTCATCCTCTCTTCTTTTTCCTGTCTCGCTCTCTTTCTCCCACCAACCAACAGATTTTTCTTTTCTCTCCCCCCTTTTTCTTCCTTCTTTTGTTTCCAAACCAGCTGCCACGCGACGTTTGCAAGTGGAGGTTTTTTGGGTTTTTTTTTGGTTTGGTGTTGTGTTTTTTTTTCGGAGGGGGTGTTGGAAAGTTTGGAAACTGCGGTGCAATTTGTGTTCTTGTTCATATTGATTTCATTAAGTAGCTAGATATTGACACATCACCGCAGCTATATATGTATTTCCTGTGCAACGATTTTCGCTTTGGAAACTATAGAAAATTGATTGATGCAGTATTGCATTGCTGGGAGCTCATGTCATATCTATTCTTTAAGCTTTTCCCTTCGAATTGGGACCTGTGCTTGTGAGAGACGACGGTAATAAAGGGCACTTAATTAATCAGCATTTAAAAACCTGGTTCGCGTAAAGAAAGAGAAAAATAAAATAACGTGCAGTGTTTTAATTTTAAGCAAGTACTTTTAGTCTTATGGCTTCAAGGCCTAAGTTGTTATTTTATTTGTTTTATAATTTTTAAAAGATACATTTATTTAAAAAGAAAACCTCAAGACTTGTGTTATTTTTAGAACCAAATTTCCACAAACATTCCAGTAATTTCCAGTTCGTGTACACGCTTTAAATGAAGAAATTTAGAATGAAATAAAAATAAAATTAGTTCCATCTCATTAGGTATCGAGAAATGCAGTTTGACAAGGTCGTCGTTTAGGAATAAGTGACTAAAAGGTGTTTTTGGGTGAAAAACACACACTGCCGCCGAGATTTGTCATGGCTTGTATCGTAACACGGAACAAGAGGCACAGGGTTGCTTGTTCCCTGCTTCAAACATAAAGACACATAAATGTTTGCGTTGTGGGAGGAAGACAGGCCTGCCCGGACACCTCATGCTCTGGAACATATTTCTGCTCCATTCATTACTCTGACGATTCACTTCGCGGTCAGACTGTGTTTGTAAGACAGAGAGGAGTGGTTAGGCCTAAAATCATCATTAGCTACCAATTACGTTATAAACTCACAGTTTTTGAAATTAACACAGGCGAAAATTCGCGTGGTTTCATGAGTAAAAAAAAGTGACAGCAGGTCAGTCAGAAGGCGTTTTGCATTAAAATCTCAAGAGTTTGATATATAGGTCAGGTGTGAAAAAATTATTCAGAGAGACCCTGAATCTCTTTAATGTAAAGGCGTTTTGCACTTCCTAAAAAAAGGGAACAAATTTAGGCTATTAGTGCGCACAGTGGAGAAACATATTTCTGGATACCTTTATGCAAACACGTTTATATCACGTCAAGCACCGAGTCTTCTAAATATTTACAAATGTTAAAATGTCAACAGGGTGTAAGAAAAGCTAAAAAAATATTTCAATAATTGGATCAAAAATATTTATGATTAATCAGACGTTACTTGTCTGTTTTTAAGACAACTGTATTCTTTATATATAAATACTGGTATTAAATTCAGGGATGATTGTCAGCGACAGTTATTTCTGTCACCTGGTACTTATACTTATACTTATTCATATAATAAGAAACATCTGATTTTCCCATTAAGCATAGGGATGGCACGGTATTGATTCATTCAAAACAAATTTATTTTGAATGCACTTTTGCTGTGCTCTCTTTTGATGCAGCCACGCGCTCCCTGTAACCTGTCTTTGATTTTCTACTTTTATCACGTGGCCAAAAAGTGTTTTGGTACACTTTGCGTCCGTGCGTAAAAGGAGATGTGGTACTGTGCGCCATCTCCAAACGTCCCTGCCCCAGACAGTTACCAGGCCTCCCTAAAGAGGGCAGTCAAGCATGGGCTTTCTCCTCTTGTCTCCACAGCTCCCAGCGGCTACAGGCTTAGGAATTCACATTTCACAGCCTCGGATTTTCCAGCCATGGTGGAGAGGCGAAGCAATTAAAACGTCGCCCGGGTTTTTTAAGAGCGTGTCTTTTTTCCCTTTTCCCTTCTTTAGTGTAAATAGCGTTCACTTCGGCAAAGGCAGTAAAAACACAATAGTTGCTCGGAGGAGTGATAGAGAGAAAGAAGGGTAGAGTATTGATTTATACGCACATATTGTTATGGATAAAACAGACTCTCTCTTGTTCGCGGGTATGAGGGGGGGAGGGGGGGGGAGACATTGACTTTGGGATGCAGGGCTGCTCTCTGAAATGTATCAATTAGAAAAAGAACTCGCTCGGCTCTTACGCGCTCGCCTGCTCAATCGGCTCAGCCTTTTTCTCCTGAAGCGCGTAGTATCCCGGAGACAACCTCGGCTGCAGAGCGCCGGGCTTCATGCGGAGCCCTTTGACTGCGGGCAACAAGGCATGAGGGAGAACTAATCACCCCATTTACACGTTTGTAGCAATTTTACCTAAATGAATTTTAATGCTAAATGAAGGATAATTCGCTTTCTTATCGAGACCCTCTTTCCTCTCTTCTCTTCTGTGTGAGAAAATTACAGCATAACGCATGCATTAGCTGCACATTATCCGCAGCAATGGGAGGAGGGTTGACTTAAGTGCATGTTCTTTAAGTATAAATGATCCTCTACCTTTCTTTAGTGGGCATTTGACATGTTTGTGACTAATCTAGTTTAACAAAAATCAGTTGAGGTTATTTGCTTTTTTTTTGTTAAAACTCCTAAACGACTAATAATGTGTTTTATATGTCATACCTGTGTATCGGAAGATAATTTGAGACTATAGTTAGGAATTCTGTTATTTGACAAAAAGTATTTATTTACAACACAGATGTACATATACACCCTTCAAAGGAAAAGCATACGAAACATGTCTTCAAATGAATCTTAAAGATGTGCATAATACATGTATGAAGCAATGGATAATGGAAGCATTGATAGCACACACACACACTCATTCTCATACATGCACGGTACCGCTCACATGCATCCTGACACGCACAGTGACTTTTACATTCTCTCCTGTCTGTTGATCAGCATTACATCATCTGGTTAAATCAAAATGAATGGACTGTGGCATAAATGGTGTTTCCCCATAGCCTTTGCCTCTCCCTGTTATCAGGCTGCATCAAACGAAAAGGGGAAGAGAATCCATTGGCCATGCGAGTGTTCAACCATGTGACATAAACATCACTAAAACACTGCAAATAGACTTCCAGAAGCCCTCAATCACAGACACACATGGAGAAAAACAGGAAACAACATGTTTGTGGGACACATACTTGTAGTTTCCCATCCACAATGATTTTTTTAGATTGTTTGTGAGCATAAACAGGAGTTGTGTATCATGTCTGTTCCCCATCTTTACAATTACACTGTTTCTTTATAAAACAAACCAACAACAACAAAAAAAAAAACACAGCATAGTGGCAACCAGATTAAAAATCTTGTTTGTCCAAAATGTTGGCTACTAGAAATTTTGTGTAGCTCGAGTTCAATGAGGTTGGATATTAAATGAGCTTGATTACCCCAAACATCATCAGAATTTTTTTTATACTAATAGAAACAGTCCACCAGTAGAGGAGGGTATAATAAATTGATATGAAAATAATATTAATTTTAAAAAAATATGGAGTGACAAGGTGTAGACAATGTAACATAAATACAATTAGCTGCACCAGCTTTTGCTGTGTTCCATGAAAGGGCTGTGTGTCCTATGCAGAGGAAAAAAGATCTGTCAGTATTGTACTCCAAGCAATCCAAATAAAGGCCCTTCAAGAAATGACGGATTGATCGAATTGTTCATTTATTTACTTTTTTCTTTTAAAACTGCAGTGTGATTGAGTAGGGAGAGGGGACAGGAGGTCAAATTTGATGGAGAGACGGCGCTCACACACAGTGTGGAAAAGAAACAGAAAAAAAGAGAAAAAAAAGAGAAAAAAGTTCACATCCTTTTTTAAAAAAATCTATTAGAAACAACATAATATGCAGAACAATACAATAGCATTTACAATACTTAAATTCCCAGTTCTTGTGAGAGTCCAGCGTAATTTTACAACAGTATACAGTATATTTTCTTTCTCCACTTGCTTCCCATACTAGGGGTTGATATAGTTATACTTTTAATTTCATTACTCTTGCTTTCCCTCCTTCCAGGTTTCAATCCACTATATTATTTAAAGGGCACCTCTTTTGCTTTGTTAGTGTCTTATCAGATACAGACATTGGCTTCTCTTTGGTCCAATTCCATCGTCCCAAAGAGTGGAGTGCTCCTCACAGGAAGTCTCTTTTGTTTGCCAAAGAGTCAAGACTAAATCAACAGGTGCCACATTCACCAAGGGTACAGGCAAATAGCCCAGCATGTCTTGTGGGTCATGTACGTTTGCAATCACAATCACTTTAATGGAGGAATCCATGTTAACTGGGTGGGCAGCAGCAGGGTGGGCGAGGTCTGGTGCCCTCCAGAGAAGAAGCAGGAGTCTGTCAGGACAGGGGTTCATCTGACTGGAGTGAAGTTTGGTTTTCTGTGTATCACCTTTGCTAGATATATAGACGAGGATTGTTGGCAGTCATGGAAGTTCCCATGCTGCAGATACCAGCCAAATAAAATGTGTTGGATCTTGGAGGTGAACAGAGGGACTGCCATTTGTTGTCCCCATCAGGAAGTCCGGAAGTCCCCCTCCATAGCTCTATAGGCCTCTGTGAGACACAAGATCCCCTGGTTTGCCCTGCGCGTCTATGGAAAGAGAAGATGAAAATGGTTAATGGTTTTCCACTAAAAAATGTCTTCTGTATGAAGTTTTTTTTAAAAACTCCACTTTATTAGGAAATGTTAGTCAGGTCATAAAAATATTAAGACTGGAGCGAGTTAGCATACTGCCTGCACCACATGGGCAGAAAATATTTAACTACAAAATACATGAAATTGACATTAACTGTTCATTTAATACAACACTGGATCACATAATACTTGCTCTCACGTTACACTTATAGTATGTGAACACTGAAACAGTATAGTATGTCGCAACTACTGCAAACTCAAAGTAGTGTTAATCTGGGTCAGAAAAAGACCAAACTGTGGCCTTCACTGACACTGTGTGGCTGTATGAGTGAGAGGGAGCGCATTGGAAGGTTTAGTGAGTTAATCCTACACCAGCAGTAATGCTTCTTTAACAGTAGGAGAGGGCTTAGAAACCAAACACACATGATCGACTTGAAGTGATACCAAGGCCTGTGCTTAGCATTTCCTGGATAATCTCTTTAACTGAACTCTGAGAAAACTTAAAATTACCTTTTGATTGTTCGCCAGTCAACATTTGATTAATGATGACTACATAAGACTATTTCAGGTCAGTACTAACATGGCATGCAGTTTAATCTTGCTTTAAAGTGTAATATGCCTGGACAAGACTTGTTTGTGTCACATATTAACCAAAACAACTTAAACTGGTGCAACCTGCTGCACACCATCAAACCTGCTCATACAATAGAAAAACTATGTAAAGAAAACCATCTTTACTGGCACCTCTCACTGCATTCCTCTCTTTAAAGCCAACAAAAGCAGTAATCTATCTTTGCAAGTGGAAAGTCACCATTGAGGATCTACGGCCATTGTAGTCAAAAACCAAAGGAGAGGTGAGGCTCGCAGTCGCCTGTCACCTGAGTATGCCCCGGGCCTGTCCACGTGTTCACCACACAAATGAGAGGACCACTACAGATGACACAAAGGAAGGCAGGGAACAGGACAAGGAGGTGCAGCGGGAGTAGGACAATAGAGAAGTGAACGCAAGGGCCCTCGATTGTTATTCCCCTCATACATCATTTTTCACCTGAAGAGAAAAGGCGCCACTTGCGTAAGGGAAGGGTGAGCTATTATGTTAGCTGTGTTAGATTCATTTACCTTGTTTTCAAGGGAGGGGGTGGTAGGAGTTATTCAGCCAGTGGCATCCAGCCTGTAACCTTTCTATTTTGAAACATAACCTGTGGCACTACCATAAATCAAACTATTATGGATGCGACTTTAAAAGCAGCACAGGCCAGTGTTAAGGAAATGATCTATGAAATTTCCCTAATATTAAATATCTACGATGCAGTTTTTGGAAAAGGGTAGTAGAAATCAGAAAGCATGCTGTATGTCTAATAACCACAGGACAACAATCCATTCATCTGTTGATTCTCGCCCTTAGTTTGTTTGGCTTTCTTACAGTTTCTCCCCCTGGTTAACAAGATTGTCCTCATTACTGCGGTAAATACATGTCAAGGGTCTAATAAATGGTATGCGTGCTTGAGAGAGAGCACACATTGCTAATAAGGTTTTTCAGTTAATAAGCCAATCAATACATTGAGCTGGAACCCTCATTTCTTAGCCTCTGAGAAGGATTCCAGAAGGGCCAAATCAACAGTGACACACATTCACATGGACAATACAAGGGGGCGCAAAATCCCCATTGGGACCTGTTTTTTTTCTCTTTTTTCCCCCCAGTGTTCGTTTATAGTAAAAGTTCATCCAGCAGAAAAATAAGTTTAGGGTGGGGTGGAGGGGGTGACAGTGGGAAGGTTTGTGGTAGTTGATGGGATGAGGGAAGGGATCTTGACCTCTGCGTAGAAGGTTAACAAATTTGTGCTTAATGATTGGAGCAATGAATCCTGGGACAAAGGGTCTCCAGCCAAGACTGGCAGCAAAGGGGTTACAGACAGCGTTCACTCAAGCATTCTGCCCGACATTTTGGGAAAAGCTCCAAGTGGGCAGGCCCAGAAAAATTCCATACGCTCTGTGCTATAATTAATTGTCATGAAACTAAAAATTACAGTTTTCCGGGGCTACCCCTGGCTAATTTTGTGGAAGAGAAAAAGCAAGGGGGAGGAAGAAGGGAAAGGGGGTAAGGGTCATCTGAGAGTCACTCTTGTCACTATCAAAGGCTCAGTTCACTTCTGCTTCAGTTGCTGGACTTCATCTCTGCTGACAGGTGTATTGTTTCGCAAGGGGATAGAAGCTCTGTAATCATCATTGGGTGGAAAGCATAATGCTCTTCACTAAGCAGGACTAATTGGCTTTAGTTTTAACTAATGTTGCAATGTGACTGCTAGGCACACCTTCTGTATCAACGCTCAGCACTCCTCAGCACAATAACCGCTCAATTTAGCCCCGCGGAAACAAAATCTCAACTCTGCTAATGAAAATTGCTTATAAAATATAATGAACCTGTGCTCTCTTAATCAAATAAGATAACCGCGCGCGCGCCCCCCCCCCCCCCCCCAATGTAATAACCTATTAATTTAATTGGTCATGAAAGAATATAACACATCACTTACATTTAATTGACCTAGAAAGGAAAATAGCAATATTTGACAGAGACAAGCTAGAAGCTAGTAATGGCTAGCTGATGAAGCTGTAAAGAAACGTTCCGTTTGTGAAGAAAAGTAGAAATATTTCTGTCACCATCCCTCTCCCATCTACTCTCTTCTTCCCTCCCTCATTCCTTCCTTCCTCCCTTTACCCCTCCCCTCTTTTCATTTACTCTTTTCTCTCTCGCCATCTCTTTATTCGCCCCTCCCTCTTTCTCCCTCTTTTTTTCCTTCCTCTGTCTACTCGTCTTCTATGTGCTTTGCCTGTCTCACGGAGGATTCCTCTGGTGGCCCAATTACGAGATTCAGCAGGCAAATTGAGGCTGTTTAAAGCAAGGTCTGCTGGGAAGGCTAGCAGCTGCTTGAAAGAGGCTGCTTGGACACAGCGAACCAGCCCTGATGTTTACACACTTGCACATAAACAGGCACACATGTCTCATTCTGAGGCATACTCTTTCTATTACAGTGTCTTCCAGCTTTTCAAACCTGGAATATGCCATTTGACGCAAGAATGTCTGCTATTGTTTCAGTTGTGGACATTTGTGACAGAAACAAGGGTGATATATTTTCACTATAGCACACACAAGCACACGCGTTGTGTGGAGGGTTAATGGTCTCTATTTTTGTAAACTGAATAAGTCAAATCCATTGGTCACACCTCTAGTGATGGCATATTTAATTTGGATCTAGTCAATTAGGCCCAGCTAAGCTCCATACCCTGCTGGCTACCTCCTCCATTTTTGCACTAGTTTGTGTCCCCTCCCTGTGCCAGGAGTAATCCTATTACCATACACACACATGCACATACATGCACACAGTTATAAACACCCACATTCAGCACATGTATGTATTTCACAATGTTTGTGTATAGTATCCATGTAGCCAGAAAGGCTGGCACACACAGGTATGCGCACATATGGCGTACAAACGGGCTAATTCGTACACATACACACATATAACAATGATGTTTACTACGATTGGACCCATAGCCACTTTATACACACTGTGCACTGTGACAACACCAAGCCTGTATACATCCAGAATTATGTGGGAGTCTGTTTGGCCCTGGGGCGAAAGAGAGAAGGAAGGAAAGAGAAGGAAGGAAAGAGAAGGGGGATTGGGGGGGAGGGGGGTGAGAGAAAGAGAAAGAAAGAGAGAGAGAGGGCAAGAGAATTAGAGAGAAAGAGAGAAACAGAGAAAAAGGTGTTGTGTGAAAGAGATGGAGGAGCAAAATTGACAGTGAGAAAAACCACAAAGAGGGAGTGAGACAGAGCAAGCATTAGAAAGACAGAGGGAATGGAAGGGTTGGGTTGGGGGTGGGGGTGGCACGGGGGGTGTGGGGGGGGGGGGCTCCTCTAGCTGGTTAGTGTGTGTATTAATGTGGCTCATGCATCAACAGCAACCCGGCAGATTTATGACACTTAAGGGGCGCTCACTTCTCGCTCTCTTTCTCTCTCCCTCTCCTTGCACCACAACTGCTTACATTTTTGCCAATCAGTCTGTTGCCATAGCAACGTCGTACCTGCCCCCCAATTTCCCCCACCCCATCGCACCACCAACTCCCTGTCCCAACCCATCCCCGCCTTCCTTCCTCCTCATCACCCCTCTCTCCTCCTCTCTGCCCCATGTTTAATAAAAAAAAATGTGGACAAAACAGTTCATATAGAATAGAATTTTTTGTAATTATCATCAGTGAATATTGCATGACAGCTTTTCACCTGCCTTCCTTTCTCTCATTCTTTTTTTCCCCCCCTTAAACCTTCTTCTCTTATCTCCCCTGCCTGACATAAAAAAAAAAAGGTCTTGTAGGTTTTGGATATGTGAGAAAGTGAAGCAGCTACACGCACATGCACAGGCATTACATACACAAAGAGTTACAAGGTTGTGATCAAAGGCTCTTATCACCAGACCAAGGGGTGGGAGAGTTAGACAGAGAGTAACAGAGAAAAATCAGCCTGGGAAGAAAAGGAGTCTGTTTGTAACAAAAACCCATTTGCTTAAAAAAAAAAAAAAAAGCCTAAATATATCAGTTTGGAAAATAGCCATTTTCCAAACAGTGACCTTTGACATCTCACAGACACTCCCATTGTACTTATATTTTTGTAATTATCTTGTGGGAGAATATTTCTACAAGATGAACATCTTACTGTAAATTGCACCCTCCATACTTCCTCGTGGTGAACTGTATTTTAATAATATACTCCAAGTCCAAAAAAGTCTTGGGCAAGAAAGCCTGTGTGTTTGTGTGTGTGTGACAAAGTGAGCATATTACTTACATCCCCCTGTGTGTTGTGATTGGTCGCACTGGAGTAGGGCTACATGTAGTGCCACTGACCTTCCATGCCCATGTTCATGCCCATTCCACCCATTGGTCCTAAGAAACAGAGATAAGTTGTTAATTTTTTATTTATTTAATCCAAGTGTAACTAAGAAATGGTTTGCAGACACCGAGCGAAATAATATGATGGTTTAACTGTGACAGACCACATGCTGGATCTGCCGTGGTGAGGTGTGTGAAGGTGATGGGGAGGAGTGAGGGGTGGTTAAGTAGCCTGGCAGTTTATCCAAACCTGCTGACTTTGAGTGGAGGGTGCGATAGGGTTAGGGACTTGGGAGAATCCCAGAAAACAGGGGATAGAGGAGGAGGAGAGGAGCTTAAGGACAAACTCTGGGATTAAACCTGATGGCGTGAGAGAGAGGGACTGTGTGAGAAGGAGTAGGAGTGAGGAAGGAGATGGTTGTGTAATGTGATTGACCACACCTGTTCTGGTGTATTCGGGGAGGGCTAGATAACAGTGTGTTTGTGTATGTAGTGCGTGTATCCTCATTCTGGTGTAGGAGCATTGCACAGCATAAACTTAAAATACTAAACAGCAAACAGAGACAAAAAAAGTCAAGAATGACGCTGGTAACATAAGAATCGAGAAGACAAAGGCAAGAAGATGAGCTGAGAAAGGAAAGATGGGAAGAGCAAGAGAGGAAAGAAAGGGACAGACACGCTGCGCAAGCCTTACCAGGTGGTCTGATTCCCATGTGCTGCTGGCCGTCCATGACGAAACCCCCCATCGGCTGGCCATCTGGATTGTAGGGAGCTCCTTGACTTACTGTGGATGGAAGAGAAGACAGGGAGGAAGGGAACAGAGTGGTCAATTAGTGCTTTTAATTAAGGCTCAGTGGCCGAGGCGGGATCATCTGTTGACTGGTGCACGCACGGGAAGCCGCTGTTGTCTTTCAACGTCATTCTACTCCATGTCTCTGCAACTGAGTCTCCACTGTAAGCCCCTGGTAGACTTTAATACGTCTAAATGTTCTAAAAGGGATTGGACTGGGTGTTTAGCGCACATATGCAAGGACTGTTGTTTCAAGACTAGATTTAGACCATCTGGAAGAGTTGAGGAGCTGCTTTTATAGACTGACTAATTATGAACCAGTGTAACATATTAGCATGACTCAACTGGGCTAGTGCAAATAAAAATTACTCTTAAATTTTAGGCCATAACATACGGTTGTTTCGTCTTTTTACCGCGCTTTGCTCTCTGGGGATCGTCTAAAGGTTTGTTTTTGTGCATTTGATGTTTACATTCATAACATGGGAATAACTTTAATTTCTAGTATGTTATGTTATATATTTATGGAAAATTCAGACTGATATATTTGGCGTGTTTGGAAACTGGTATCTTCACTGGAATTTTAGAAGTCAAAGTTTTGAGCTCAAACCAATGGCTAAGTTTTAAGGGGTAGAACATTTGTGGTTAGGAACTGTGGAATCCAGAAAAGACATAAAAATACTGCCGGTGATTTTTAATACTAAAGTACTGAACAGTTTAGACTCAAAGGTCTCAAACTAATTGTATGCTTCTCTAAGTAATTTTGACACTTAACACTGCAATGTTTGCAGCGCATTGTTACTGTGCACATACATTTAAAGAACGAAAAAGCGCTCTAATCAGTTTTCCTTTGGAACAATAGAAAGTCATTGCCTCTGCCTAGGGAGGAATGACAAGTGAAACCTGATAGGGTTCCTACTTTTTGCTCACTTCTATTGTCCCAGTTTCATAGAAATCCACTTACCTTCGATTTAGCCTGTTAGGGGGTCAGTCAAGCAAAAGCAAGACCTCGGCCCCGCTGAATGTCTTTGAACTTTACTGCGCCCCTACTGCCACCCTGACCTTTGACCCCTATTACAGGTAATAAAGTTTACGGCAGCCCAAACCAAGCCATGCACCAGAGGAACCGCTCACTCACTCCCCTCGCTGCCTGGACCAGCCACAAATAGGGTAGAGGGAGGGTGTTGAGAGGAGCGAGAGGGGTGTGTGTGCGTGGGTAAAAACAGGTCTGGAGCCAAAAAGCCAAACAACGGTCACCCAAAAAAAGAAAGGGGTGTAGTTGTCTCTCGGTTTGAGCCAGGGACGAAGGGCCGAGTGTTTTTTTCCCCTTCCTCAACTCCTTCGGCTCACTGGAAAAAAACAAAAAGTTGGCGGTGGGATGGGTGGGGGGACTGGTTAAGAGCAAGGCTTACCAAGAACACAGCTAGTTTTGTTTGGACGATAAAAGGAAAAATAAATCCACTCATCATTAACTTGCTTTCAGCCAAATTATATTTTATAATTAACAAATAGCTTTCACTCCAAATGCCATGTCATAGTTGATTAATGATTGCTGTTAATGTTGTAACATTTTGGTTTTGATTTTAGTGCTCAGTCACAACAGTGAGGGGGGGGGGGGAGCCCCTGGATCTTTTGGACATTCCAGGGTCGGGGCATCAGTCCTGTATTTACCAGATGAGGGGCCTCCGGGTGCATGGAGTGTGGATGGTTTTTGCCTGCGCGACTTGAATACAGTAACTATAGAAGACTTGCCTGCACGGTTTGACTGGTCGATCATGGGCTGCACTATTCTCCTCCTCGCATTAATGAACCTGAAGTAGATGAAGAGTAGGGAGGAAAAGGGCAATAAAGGAAGAAGGGACAAAGACAGAAACAAAGTTAGTGTATTTTTCAAGACAAGATCAGGCAAAAATGCTGACTAATACCTAGAAATCATGGCACACAGCACGAAAACAAACATATTGCCAAATCAGCCTCTCTTTCTTAGCTAACCATAATAATGATATGGAGTAATTACTCTCCCATAAGCATCTCTGATCCCTGGTAAAGCCCCACTAGAGGCACAGCGAAAGTCACATCTTAACAACCTTAATAATCAAGGCAGCTGTCTTTGAAAATGCAGAACTCTACAACTTGTACAAACTTGCACAGCCTCGGCATATACGCAGACATCAGCCTGAACACTGGGGTCTTTGTGGGGCGAGGCTTGGCCACGATTTTTTTCCCTGCCTCTGAAACATTTTAACCCATCTTGCCTTGTTGGAGATGTTCCACCTCACAACGAGCTGAGATTGCTGACTGTTTAACACACTTGGCTTCGCGTGTAGCAGTGTGGGAAGTATTGCTGACAGAAACATGTCATGTTGCCACCAGTGAGAAGCACTGTTTTGGGTGATACTGTGTTAAGACAGGTGACCATTTGTTACTCTGTGACAGCAGGAGGTGTGTGTGTGTGTGTGTGTGTGTGTGTGTGTGTGTGTGTGTGTGTGTGTGTGTGTGTGTGTGTGTGTGTGTGTGTGTGTGTGTAGTCTTAGACTAAAATCTTTTATACTTCATTACACCCTACAAAAGCAAGTAGGCCATTTATTGTGTACACACAAGCACTGTTACTTACTCACACACTCTTAATCCCTCTCTCACTCCTAACATTTATTCACATACATTCGCACCCACACACACACTTATAGGTGGCGCTCCGGCCTTGGTCATCTTAAACTCTTGTGAAATGAACCTTTGACCCTCGGTGACCCAAAGGACAGAGGACTCTTGGGGCTTCTGACTTGATTTATGTGTTCCTGCTGTTACCCCACCGGACTCTTCCATTTCATCTCTGAAAGGGGAGCATTCACTGAACTTTAAGGAAACAATAGTCCTGCTACACTTCTAAAGCTGGAACACAGTGCAGTTAAGAGCTTTGGGAAGGGACAGCAGGGGAACAGAAGCAAAACGACACTAGGATGCTGCGTCTGTTAATTAGTGAATGGAAGCCTCTCGCCTTATATGTATCCTGCATTATCTTGTAAGGACAGCGCTGTAGGGAAATAAACAAACAGAAGGTGGCAAAGGCAGATACCAAGAGAAAAATGAAATGATTAACAGCCTAATTGCTCCATTATATTTTGCAAGCTGCTTTAGAAAAACTGTTCACTTTGGCAGGGATGCAGGCAGAGCTTCCTGTGAAGTGAATTTTTTTTTACATTGGGAAAAAAAAAGTTGCAGAGATTCTGTCAACCTTTGAACTTGAAGCTTTGGGGCATTTTTTCTGTATTTGTTACAATAAAGTATACAACCTTGGAATTTCAAGGGGTAGAAAGAAATAGAAGGAGGTAGGGAGGAATGCAAGAATGCACTGACATGGCAGAGAACCATCAAATGAGGGAACGTCTGGAGTTTTATCACCACCACCACCCCCCCTCTCTCTTCCTCCCCCACTGCCCTGTTTTGTTGGGGGAGATATGAGAGGAGGAGCAAGGGAGAGGGCGAGGAGGGTTGAGGAGGCCTGAGCATTCCTTTAACTTTGCTCTCCTCTCCTCTGCTCTCCAAACCCTTTACAAGGTTAACTGGAGGCCAGTGCAAGCTCACTGTTGATCTCTCCCTCCTCTTGTCATCCATAGCCGTCTTATTGTCACCATTTTTATTCTTTGACTCTTTTCTGTCTCTTTGTTTTCCTTTTCCAACATGGCTTCTACCTCTTTTAAACATACACTGATGCAACAAAGGAGGATTTTTCAGCAATAGGTGTACACTTCTTAGAAAGTCAGGTATTCATTCCTTGCGCAATAGGGCTTAAGGCATATGTGGACTTCAAACTTGATGTGAAATATGGCAAAAAGAATTTATTTACTCTAAGGATTAAACAGGCAATGTATTAATGAAATAATAATCCTACTCCTACTGCTGCTACTAGACCTACAGGTGATGTTATTATTGTGACTCCTAAAAAAACAACAGTGTCCATGCCTCTCTTTCTTGTATCTGTTTCCTTCTCCAGCTTGCTCCCTTCTTATCACTCCTTCCCTGTATGGTGGAAACTGGCAGCCCACCTCACAGCAACAAATCTACAGTCTAACCCACCAAATCCCCTCCTCCTTTCAAAAACTCTTGCCGGTTTCCTGTCCCTGTCGTCCCTATATCTGAGGCCAGATGCACCATGGGGGCTGGAACAAAGGATAAAATGCTTCTCATAATAGCAGCCAGGGGAACGGAGCGATGGAGAGCGGGAGAATGGAAGGGAAGGAGGAGTGAGAGAATCAGAAAAAAAAAAAGCAAGGGGATCTGGTCTGCAAACCAGACACTCTTGCTGTGACCGTTAATAAGCAGACAGAGAGTAAGACTGGGGGGGTGGTTGGTGGGGTTAGGGTGAGGGAGATGGAGAGAAAGGAGGGAAAGGAAGATGGATGAAATAAGAGAGAGACACAACTCGGAGAGAGATGGAATGATGGAGAGAGAGAAAAGAAAAAGAGAAACAGAGAAGAGAAAAAAATGGAGCGGGGCTTCACCTTTTCACGACCCCTGGGTGCTATAGGGCCTGTGTGTTATGGCCTGTTCATTCCCCTGGCTCCCATCACAACACAATGAGCTGCACTATTCAGCTCCACTCAGTACAACAATAGCTGGGCTATTTTGGCGTGACACACCACTGGTGGTACGCCTAAAGTTGGGCAAAGGAAAGAACACGACTTGAAATAAAATTTGTTGGAATCCAACATGAACACTGTCAGGATGTGAGCTGGATTCACACCAAGAGCACACATGTTTGACATATGCATGCACCCATGACACAGTGGATCAAGACGCATGTCGGCCACGTGTTATGCCAGAGTTGAAGGCACTAAAGTCATTTAAGGAGACAGAGTTTTATTGTTTTTTTTTTTTGTTTCTTTCTTTTTTGTCGGATCCATTTCTCCTTCTGAGATTGCTCATGTCTGGATTAATCCTCCTACCCCTCTCCCTCCTCCTCTAGAAAGAGTGGAACTGATTGCGACGGCGTCTGCCAAGCCCTTGCTAATGTCCTATTCTCATTACGTGCGACACACACACACATACACAGACATACTGAGCCGAGTCAGCTGCACACAGGTGTACACGAAGCACACGTGAAATGCCCAATTAAAAGCAAGAAATTGTCTTTTTCATCAGCTGCCTTTGTTGCGTGACCAATTAGGGGATAATTTAATAACGAGCAGTGGAAAGATGCAGATTGGATATACAAAAGGTTACTCCACAAGCTCATTGATTTAAATTCATGTGGAGTTCTCAATATCTGTGGCACACATACTCACACATGCATATCTCCTGAGCCAACTACCGATATTATATTAGTAATATGAGACGCACAGAAACACACAAATACGCACATACAGCGCACACATCCACCCCGCGTTCTCAACACTCACTTACATACTATTACATTAGTAATCTGAGAGAATTTTGCACACGCGGCCTGCACACATCTCATATTTTTACACCGCTGGATATTTCAGCATCACATACATTCATCAGGATCCAGCGGTGTATTTCTGCGCACGCCGACAGAGGTTTACATGCATATTCAAATCTGACAGCCACTTAAAATAACTCTGCAACCACACATTCCTCTTAGCTGCCAATCAATGTGATTTAGACGCAGTAAAAGAAAGCAAGCTTTGACGGGTAGAATCATGTAGCTTATCATCAGGCTGTCACTGCATGGATACCATTGATTGTCTCCTGCTCCACCACAATTAACGCATGGCCCATATATCCTTCAGATACACACTGATGGTGTGCCCGCGCGCTCTTTCTCTCTCTCATTCACCCATGTAATGTAAAAAAATAATCTCTCTTTTTTAACTCTTTATTTGTTTACTCAAAACTTGCTGTTTTTAAAAAAGTGACTTTAACACATTACTCTTGCTTAATATTATCCAAAATAATAATTGCACATTTTCACACACATAAATTCAGTAACAGTTATCCCAGCCTAAGCCAAGCCACACATTTATTTCTGCAGAACTTTATTATCCCGTCCTATGTCCCAGAACATCACCATCTTCTTAAGTAATTAGTTATTTTATTATACAGCTCACATATTCTCTTATGCACAGCCGGGGGTGGCAGGGCATTCCCGTGCTTGTACCTGCACTGTATGTGTGTATGTGTGTGAGTATACTGCATGTGGGTGTGCAAGGGAATTACAGTTATGAGTTTTTCCTTTTGTTCTCCTCGCTTGATGACTTAACTCATAAATCACCTTCTCATTTCCCCATACTCTATCTCCATCCCGCCTTCTCTTTCTCTCCTCCTCTGTGTCGTTTTCGGGTCAGATGCTTGGATTAGATGCTTCAGATTAGTTTAAATAAACTATCGGAGCTGCTTGCAAAATGCCTAGTTGCAACACAAACAGTTACAGCATGGGAACAGTTTTAAACAAGACTAATTCAAATATGACTCAGCTTTATTTGTTGTGTTTACATGACTTTTTTATGGACTAATGCCCCTAAATAAGCACAGACGGTACTTAATGAAGGGTGAATTTCATTAATCCCCAGAGTAGTGGCACAGGTTAAGTTTGGGTAAATATTAAAGTTCATTGAGAAAAATTGTCTTATTAAAAATTTGCAGAAAAAAAAAGGTAAAAAAACCCAAAACTATTTAATAATTACAATTATATTATTTTTGTACTTGTGATGCCTTAAAATAATGTTTCCTTGTAGGAATAGAGACATATTCACAAAGCAGTGATGCATTTAGGATCATCATGTTGTTTTCTCTCTTATCCCATCAGTCTTGCAGTCATCTCAGCTGCATCTGAGACCACTTGCAGGGAACCAGGACTGGTGCAGTTTATCTTGGGAAGTATGGTTTTGAGCTAAGCTCTAGACTGTGCCAAAAGGAAAAAAGGCTACTGCAACTATCTATGTGTAAGCCTTATATTGTGCAAAATGACTGGATTTGTCTTAATTGTCTACGCAGCTTTCAGCAAGTACAAACACTCACATGAGTACAAACAGTTAATGCATAGCAATACTTGCCCTGCATGTGCCCACTTGCCAGTTCAAAGCACCGTTGTCTTATTTGCACCATTTTTCCTAATGCTGCTCAGACAGATCAACCAGCAAAATATACCTATGACAACCTGCAGCCAGATGACGACATGTGTATTTCATTTAAATGTCCAAACTGAAGAGGAAAACAACAAAGGCACATCACTGCTGGCGAGCAGAAATGTTAATGCAGACCCTTCAGAAAACACAGTCAAAGCACCTCCGTGTGGTGGCATGAACTACTAACAAGATGAGAGACCCACAAACAAAAATGCACAGGTGTCCAAACTGAATAATGCTGCTAAGACAATGTGAGCCAAGCAGAGGGGCAAAACTCTGGGATGCTGTCACTCAGTATGCTACATGTGCAGCAAGCATTTTGTCACTGATTATTCAAATATCCATAGGTCACTATTAGGCTACTCTATTTCTTTAAGTTAAGCTAAAACAGCATGCGTCTGGTATTGTAGTGGATTGTGCATCATTCAGAGAACTCTGAAAAGCTAAAACATTGCAACCACCTAACTACAGCAGTTTGCAAACAAATAGCTAATATTAGCTTTCTAATGTTCCTTACATTTGGAAAGCAAAAGGTGTTTTTTGAGTTTCGAGACCTGCGTTGCTTGTTGTGGGGGCCAATGTTTTCTTCTTTAGAGACAGTGTAATGATTATATTACACTGTCTCTAAAGGCCCTACGCACTGGGTCTGTAGAGAAGATGTGTTAACCTTGGGGTTAGCTGTGACACTACGATGAACATGGAGATATAAAAACAATATAGAAAACAGCCTACAAGTAGGGTTGAAGTAAGGTCATGCAGGAGTAATGTGATCAGATTGTTTGTCTGTAGCTTTCTTGTTATTAATTATGAGGCCTGTATTTCAATTTAGCTTAACATAAGTATTTACCAGGAGCCAGTCTCCAAATGCATGCACAGCTATTTACAGACACACCCACTGAAAAACATACACATTAAGTAAATGCAGGTCTGCAAATATAGCCCCTAATAACACGAGGTGGATTAGCAGGATCCAGCGCCGCATATGGAGGAAAACTTAAGAAAACAGTGTGAAATTTAAAAGGAGCTTTAGACTGAGAACAACCACGGGGTCACTTAATCCCCATTACGGCACACACATAAAATACAAGCATGTAAGGATACACGCACACATACACACACTCCCTGTTGCTCTCCTCCCCAAGAGCCCAGTGTCCATTAAGAGAGCCATGAATCTAGCACTAAAGCTGGTTTTACAGAGTGGAGCAACAGGACGGGTAACCATTCACACACAAACTGGAGAGGAGCGCTGTGTGTGTTTAGTGTGTTATGTGTGTGTGTGTCCATGACAACCAGGTGCCTCTCAGACGTATATGGAGGAAATGTTGGCCACTTGAAAAACATACATGAACTCACTGGCTCTGACTTTGCTGGCTTTGCAATTCCTGTCGACTTCTATATAGGACTTGCCAAAAAGCAAAATCTAAATAGAGGGTGGGAGAAACAGGATAAAGAAAAAAAGTGCTCACAATACCAGAAGACAAAAAAACAAGACAAAGACAGAGAAAAGAAATTAAAAGGGAGTCTGCAGCTGTCACACGTGACCCCAGTCCCTCTCTTTATCTCTGTTCCTGCTTCCCTTCACACACATTCAGACAGTCTTGGACTCAGTGAGCCAGTCATCCATCAATGCCAAAGAGAGGGTATGGCTTGAAGCCTGGCTTTACCCAGAAACAACATGGCTGTCCTGCACACTGCCCACTCCGCAAACAC